>NC_050574.1:90281812-90599490 GCF_011100635.1 Trichosurus vulpecula | reverse complement strand
TAGTTTGTTGACTGTGTAGTCTTAAGAAAGTGAAAGAGAAAATATTAATAATACTGACTAAACTTAAAAGTGTGTCATGACAATCCCAAAGGACTAACGATGAAGCATACTATACACCTCAAGAAAGAACTGATATTGATTGAATACAGACTGAAGCATGCTATTTTTTGCTTTCTTTTTTTTTCTTTTGAGTCTTCTTGTACAAAATGACTAATATGGCAATGTTTTACATAATTACACATGTATAAGCTATATCTGATTGCTTACTGTCTCAGGGAGGAGGGAAAGAATTTGGAACTCGAAACATTAAATTAAAAAATTGGAAAAAATTGGGGGAAAAAGTATGTCATGAGTGCATTTTCTGTTTAAGAGTTAGTTGTTAAATATTTTCCAGCACATCCCTGACATGGAAAGACCAGCCACCCATAAATTTAAATTTGAAAGAAGGTGCCATTATCACACAACTGAACCCAATCTAATTTTAGGGAGGAAAAAAATTGGACCACATATGGGAGCCTTATATATTCTGAACCTTGTTTTTGTATTTGTTTTTTTCCTATACCCATTATTTAATAGTTACCATCTGATGTAAAGCTAATTAGCCTTTAAGTAATAGGATTAAGAAACTTTGGTCTAAAAGCATGCTGTTTTGAAGAAATAAAATTCAATACCCACAAAAACTTAACAAATAAGAATCATTTACAACAAAAAAACATACCCTCCGCTTCATCTCAAGAAATAGTTTAAAAATTAGTTTAACAGAACCCTACTTGGTTTTCCCACAAAAATGAGATCGTGCTTGGTTGTTCTGAGCCAACATCAGCTTTTTAGATACAGCTAAGAAGATGAAAACAAGATGACAGTAAATGCATAGGCACAAACCTCCCTCTACAACCCCTCTACAGTCATTCAACTAGGTGATTACAACATAGTCACAGATAAAAGAATGCAGAATACATACACAAAAATATGCAGTGATGGGTGGGTGGAGGAATGCTAACAACTGGGAGAATAAGGAAAGCAATGAAGGAACACTTGAACTGAGCCTTGAACGGAACTTGGAGCTTCAAGGGGAAGAGAGGGCATTCCAGACACGGAGGGACAGTGTGTGCATAGGTGAGGGGGCAGGAGGTAGAATGTCATATTTGAGATCCCTCTCAGTTCTAAATCTATGAACCATAAACAAATCACTTTCACTCCGTAGAACTCAGTTTCCTCGTCTGTAAAATGAGTCAAGAAGATCTTAACAAAGCATTCATGAACTTTTTAAAGATATTTTGATAACCATTTCAATATAATTAGTTTCCTCTGTAATTCTAATTTTATGCATTTAAAAACATTGTTCTAGGAAAAAGGGTCAATGGGTTTCACTAAACTGCCCAAAGGGTCCCTGACACAAAAAAGGTTAAGGGCCTCAGTTCTTGATCTATAAGGTCTTCAATAATCTATGATTCTACAAAAATACTTTTTTATTATGCCACATAATTCTGGACTTAAATCATTTTTCTTGAATATAGATTAAGATCCAAAATATTCCAGACAGAAAGCCACCAGCACCAAGTACTGGAAAATGAGTTGTTTTCATTAGAAGCTTTAAAATCCTTATGCTTATTTAATTTATAGTTCAAACATATTGTTTCCTTGAACGTTTCAACAGTGTTTCCATTCTCTCAGCCTTTGTCCACACAACAGCAAAGAGCTTCTTGGAAAAGGAAAAAGCACTGTATAAACTGGTGTTGGGAAAAGTTTTAATGACAATTTTTTTTTATTTTTCAATCATATTTGATTATTTAGTATGGGGTCTCTCCACATTTCTGTTACTTCTATTACTTCCTTCTGTCCTTGGAAATGGAAAGGAAAAGACTGATCACCGTGCACTCATAGGGCTGTGGTTACAATGAATCAGAACAATCAAGTTTACTTCAAATAGGAACCAGACGTACAGGAAGAAATCTTTCAGCCTACATGAAAATTTTTAGAAGAGGAAACACAAATAAATTTTAAAATCACTTGAAAAAAATTCTTAGCACTCACTATTATTCAAGATGGGCAAATTAAAACAGCTTTGAGATCTACCACTTTCCATCAGTGAAGATGGGAGGAAAAAACTCACATAAGAAGGGTATGTGTCTTAATTATAGTAAGATGTTCTAAGGCTTCCTTGATACCTTTTTCAGGTGAGAATGCATCTTTGAGTGACAGAATCAGTCAAAGTTATAAAATACGTGTGAATGATTCCTAGGCACCTCTATTGATTGAATCAATCAAAAGGTACAAACAACCCAGTAAAGTGGGGAAGAAGTGAAGTGCTTTGAGCCACTGGATGAAATCAGTTGAAATGTATTGGGATTAACTGAAAGAATTATATACACTTCTGGACCTCAGTATATAAAAAGGAAATTCTAGTAGAAGAATTTTAGCAACCCCTTCAGTAATATATTGAGAGGGCAGATCCCCTGAAATACTTGTGGCTGTACCAGAAGGAGGGGCATAGTAGGGTAAGCCCTGAAGGGGTGTCAGACTCCCCCTACCAGTGAACTTATTATTGGAGAGAGTGGGTCAGTAACAAACAATGAATCCTTTAAGGAGCTGAGAGAGAACAAACTAGACACCCAGAAGAAAGGCACCTCTTTAGAATGAGGAAAAGCAACTGTAATGGTAAGAAGGGTGTGACTTTTTTGCTGTTTTCTCTTTTGGAATGCTAAGGAAATCAAGTGCCTTTAATGAGTCTTGCCTTTGTTTGAAGGGCAGGTAAAGTGGGACCTTTTGTTGTCTTTTTTTTCGGAGTGCTTCTCAGTACCGGGCAATCAGGTGTCTTTGAGTCTTGCCTTTGTTTGAATCAAGAGTCATTGATTGGAAACAATGTATATGACATGTTAGTAGTGGTTAAAGATCTTTCCCACCTCCTTTTTGCTAAGTAAATGCTGAGCCCTCAGGGCCATGAACAGGGTATATGTGCTCTGAGGTTGGCTTTTTGCTTTGGGGGGCATACTCATTGGAAGAGTGTTGGTGATTTGGCCAGATGAGACTCTAGGTAGCCGTTAAGGAGACCCCCCACTTTGAAAACCCAGATGTTGGTGCTTCTCTCTCTGGTAACTAGGTATGTAATGTCTATGGTCAGACAGATAGCAGCCTATCTGTTGATTTGTGTTGTTTTTGCTCTGTTTACAATTCCTGCTTATAATTTCTGTTTGTATTTGCTCTGAATTTCAGCGTGCTGACTTTTTCCCTTGAACTAAGTGAATAATATATGTATGTTTAATTAAAGTGAGATTCTTAACCCCTTAAAATTGCTTTCCTTAGAAAAGCAGATCAAAGAACCTATGCTAGCAGCCCCCGTGTGCTGGTGTTACTGGCCTTACGCCCCCACAGCAGCTGCTAGTCCTATTGTTGTTACAGCAGCTCATGGACTCTGAAAGGGGATGGCCCTCTAAAAGCTATACCCCAGAGGAACTTCATGAGAATTCCACAAAGGGGGAAAAAGATTTCCATCCAACCAGGAGTTTCCATCTAACCTCTTTGACTCACCCCTATTATTTCCAGTACTCTGGATGTACTTGTGGGAGAGTGTAACCTAGACTTTGGAGGAAATGTTTTTGTATCAATTGTTTCTACTTTGCTACCTAAGTAAATAGCCCTTTCTAAAAGTGAATTAATTCTGGCTATCCAATTAATAATCAATAGGAACACAATAGGAACTATAACCACTTAGGCTACAGCTAGAACTCTTGGGACACAGCCTTCTAGTCCAGCATGAATAAAGAGAGTGATCCCAGAATCTGAATTACACTTAAAATCAACAAAACTCAACAATTCTAGTAGGACTGTATAGCAACACCAGGTGGATCATTAGTCACTGGTGAAATTATAAACTTGTAGAATCTTTTTTGATCACAATCTAGAAATAAAAAATCACAAAAATAATCATATTTTTATCTAATAATTAATTTCATTGTTATGAATGTTATCAAGTGTCAAAAAACAGTTTTTACACCTTTATTCAAAATAGCATGTAAATTCCTTAGGGAAAGGGATGGTTTTAGGTCATAGGTACATGTGGATCACCACCAGTAGGCCCAGACACATCCATTAGAGGTCAGAGTGAAACACTGGATGAGAAAAGAATAGAAATTATAATTTGGAGTGCAAATTTTCTGAGAACTCAGTACAGAGAAGATTGCCAGCCCTGACACTGTCCAACTGCTTGAATTTGCTGAAAAGGCCACAGCGTAAGAGGAAAACATTCCCATAGACAATAAAATTCCAAACAACATTTTCATTAGGGATTGTTGCACTGGTTCCTCCAAACCTGTGCTCTTTCCAGAAGCAATTGCATTTCTGTGAGCATAAATAAAAAACTGCAACTCCAAAGCTGAGCTCAATCATGTATCAACAGAAAAGAGAAATGTAACTTTTTTAAAAAGTACAGATTCTTTTAAAGCCCAATGCAAACAAAGGTCAGGTATCAAAGAAATATAGTGTGCTCAAGTAAGCCCAAAGCATTTGACATACATTTCCTAGTTCTCTAAAAAGGGCATTTCTTCTCCCCCCTAACATTAGGAATTACAAGCACATCATTCTAACACTGTTAAAATGGTCCCACAAAAATTTAACTAGATGAAATAGCACTGAAGAAGTTACTAGCAATTTTATAAAAAGGAAGGAGTGTTCCTAGGCAGCCAAAATTAAAACAATAAAAACTGAAAATTAGTTTTTTCAAAGATCCAACACTATAATCAAGCAGGACTGGGATGAAGTGGGGGAAGGGGGAGGGGTTGGGACACTAAAATAACTAATATGCCAAAAGTGTGGTGATTTGGCACACTAAGTTACTAGAGGGATTTTTTCTTCTCTCCATCAATACCTTACCTTACAGCTTACAAGCTAGTTGGAAATATTTTTTCTCAGATAAGCTTAAACATTGTTTCTCGAAAAAAAAATTATTATCCACAGGTATAGGGGGTAGAATCCATCTTCCCAGAAGAACAAAGCAATGGAACGTACTATAGATTAGATTGCGAGGCCTGGAGTCAGTAAGACTCATTTTCCTGAGTTCGAATCTGGCTTCAGACACTTACTATCTGGGTGACCCTGGGCAAGTCACTTAACCCTGTTTGCCTCAGTTTTCTCATATGTAAAATGAGCTAGAAGAGGAAATGCCAAAAGACTCTATTAATCTTTCCCAAGCAAATCCCAAATAGGGTCATGAAGGGTCAGACATAACTTAAAAATGACTGAACAGCAACAAAAATAGGCTAGAAGAATCCTGAAAAAGAAAGCCTCAATGCTTATTTCCTATTCTCTTTATAGGATGTTGCTGATTCTTTACTTCTTATAATGGAGACAAATTCTTCTCCTTCATCTTCCCCCAGTCTACAAAACTCAAGGGTTCCTTCTGATAACATGGTGCTTCAGGTCTCTAAAATATCATTACCTATATAGTCCATGCATCAATTGATCCCCAACCTATACAATATACTGGGTTTGTCTTGGAGTTCTTTCTCAAATATTTATCCATGACCAGGATACTCATCAAGAGTGTATCCCCCAAGAACATCAGAATTTAATTCATTTTGCCACCATCTAGGGCAACATCAAAATTTGACTCATATCTCTACAAGATTCCTTAGTTCCCCTATAAGCATTCAAGCTAATAAGATAGCACATATAGGACAAATTTTATTTTACCCAACATGCATGCACACACACACACACACACACACACACTTCAAGTAAATCTCCTCTTTGATGAGTCCAGCCTCCCTCCAAACCTATATATTCCATATAGCTCATTTTACCAGAGAAGGGATAGATTTAAGTTACAACTCAATGAATGTGGTTTCTGCTCTGTGAACCTTTCTTACCTATTGGCTACATAGATGATGAGGCCATTTGGCCCCTTTCAGGGTTCAAATGAAACCAAGCAACTTTGTATCTTCTCCCTCTCACCAAGTTTTAGATCCATTTCTTCTTTCTCTTTTGTCAAAAATAGTAACAATATTAACATTTATTTATATAATACTGTAGGATTTGTGAAACCTATATACATTATTTATATGCTTTATTTATTATCTATATCCATTATCAAATTTAATCCTCACAACAACCCTGTGAGGGAGGTACTATTATCTGTTTTTGACGAAGAGAAAAATGAGGCCCCGAGAGGCCAGGCAATTTGCCCAGGGTCATATAACCAGTTAATGTTAAAGAGTCACCCTGAACCCAGGTCAACCTATACTGTAGCACTTTATTCATTACTCTGTCTTCTATATTATGAAGGATCTATCTCTTTCCAAGTAAGTCTCCATCATGTACCGGTCCCCAGGTACATGTGACTCTCTGAAGAGGATGAGTGCTAGACCCACTTTCAATTCTTTCTGACTTCTTCCTCTAGAAGGAATTCCTTTCTAGAACTTCTAATTTCCTGTCCTTTGGAAGATCCCAGAGTGTGACATCTATGAATGTCTACTCTTCTCACTGATGTTAATGTGTACATGTGGTAGACTAACCAAGGTTTATGCTATTTTCTTATATGGTACTATGCTTAAAATGTATTACTTCTCCCATACCTTCTAAGTCTGTGATAAACTATACTCCTGATGGCCAAAGAAAGAAAAAATAGAAAAATACCTAAAGTAATTTATTTTCCTCTAGATACCTACATCTTATTGGTCTGTATGTTCCCCTTAATATTTAGTGGATCTCTCTCTGTTTTGCCTGGCTGAGTAGAAATTCAGAGACTTTACTTCACACAAAGCTGTCAATTGTTATGTGGTCACAATGACTAATTCTACCAAAGTTTTCACCCATTGGAAGAAGTAACAGATCAAACTTAGTGATTGGCTAAGGAGTACAAGAATTATCCAGGTCAAACCTTTGAAGATTTTTAGTACCTCACAATGAACTCTGTAACTAGACTGAAACAGTGTCTAAGGCAAGCTTACACTATCCTTAAAAATGGGAGCCCTGAAAACGATCTTTGGAGGAGGAATGCTATGCCTCAGATCTAAAAGAGAAAGACAGTTTCAAAGTACTAAAATGGGGAGTGAATAAGAAAAAAGCTGAACAAACCAAGGTAATTCCTAGAAATATTTGGCATAAAGGATTTTCATAGATCAAGGGCTAAGTTCATGTTACAAATGAAGATGGGGAATACTAAAAGGCAGGCCAAATTTTCATCTAATAAAATAAAATTAAAAAACAATAACAATCGAAATCCATCTAGGGTTGTCATATAGCTTTAAGAGAGAGCATTGTAAGAGAGTTTTGGGATACTATATGAAAAACTGAATACTGGGGTATAGGGTACTCTTCTTGACTGTTAGGAAAGAAGCAGATTATGCTTAGAAATGTTACAGTATCCTGACAATACTCTGATGTAAAGGCAATAGGAGATCACAAAATTTGGTTTGTGGCAAATTTAATGCACTAGCAAGTGCCTGTTTTGCTTTTTACAAATTAAATTCATTTTCTACTCAAAGGCAAAACAAAATGGGAAGGGAAATCAGGGCAGCTGAATGCCAAATAGAGTCTGAAAATCTCTTGTACTACTAAAAAAAAAATGCCAAAAAGTCTCCATTGCTACTATGAGGCTCCCTCTGGGAAATACTCAAGAAATTAAAGATTCTTCCAAAGAACTCAATTTCCTCGAATTAAGAATTGCAAAGTGAAATTGGTAAGCAGAGGATTCATAGCCCAGAATAGTAACAGCTAGAAAGAGCCAACTAATGAGAAGATAAAAACAGGAAGTGAGAAAAAGATATCACAAATTTGCCTTATTTGGACGGACAGAATTATTGAGCAATGTGATACGAAACAAGGTGCCAAGTTTGACTTTAGACCCTCATTTGCTTGATTCTTGCCACCTTCAAATGAGGCTGGCTTCCTGATTCTCCAGGAAAGCAAATCAGTAATAAAGGCTGTGAGGGAACATTAGGCATCCTCCTTCATGGATCTGAAAAGACACTGTTACGAATAACAAAATCACATATGCATAGAGCAGCATCACACCATGCTCTCTATACACACTATGATAGCTGGGGAGTGGAAGGTCAGGAAGCATTGCTACCAGTGATGGCCACTTTAACTCTGTGCCTCTTTGGAATGGGAAAGGTACCTTCGCTTTGAAGTGAACTTCGTTCTAACCCCATCCTCTTGCTTCTCCTCCCTCCTCAGCTTTCCTCTTCCCAAAGCCCTCAAACAGCCTGTTTTTTGGTTGGCCTATGGTTACCAGGGTATCATTAGCTTAGAAAGAGAAGCTCCAAGAAGGAACAGTCAGCAAGTCCCAAGTTTGATATAGCAACAGGATGAGCATGTACCAGGCCAAAGTTGAGTTATAGACAAGACATTCTCTTGTCTGATACAATCACAAAAGAAAGCTAGGAAAAAACTGAGCCTCAGGAGTGGAGCAGACTGGAGTAGTCCTAAGAATACACAATAGTAAAAGGAATATCTGAAGCAAGAAACAAATATGCAAGTGTGTCAAGCAAATTACTGTACTGCCAGGGTACAGCTACTTTCAATTCCTTCCTGACTGTACTGACAGCAAGCAGGTATACCTACACAAGATAGCATCAGAATATCTTGGGATGCTGGGGACCCTTAAACTAGTCATCATATTTCTAGAAGAACTGGAGAAAGTGTGATGCAACCCTGAGGTAGATTCCTTAGAGAAGCGATTAAGCAATCAACAGGTGTTAATTAAGTGTCTACTACCTGCCAGACACTGTGCTGGCTGCTGGCAATACTAAACCAAAAAACAAATAATCCCTGCCCAGAAAAAGCCTATGTTCTATCATAACCAAATGAGGCTGGATCACAGAATAAGAGAAGATCCTGGGCTTGTAATGGCACTGGGATTCAATTCTTGTACATCCTGGCATGTCAATTAGTATAATAATTAGGGGATGTCCTTAACAAATGCAGACCTTAAGCAGAGAGGTGAGGATCGTACACGTACACACACATACGTACATACGTATGTACGTACGTATGTACATACGTACATACGTATGTACGTACGTATGTACATACGCACACAGAACGGAGCAATGGTTGAGGCTGAATTTTGCCTTGCCCTTCTGTGAGTAATAGGAACAAGCTGGGGATGGGAAATGGTCTTCAATCCCAATAAGAATCTGACCTCTGATTCTGATGCTGTTAACTAAGCATGTGCTTGGGAAATGTCAGTCTGAGGGTTGCATTCTCATTAACACAATAATTAGCATTAAATAGATTTAGAGCTGGAAGCAGTGCTTTGTACAGACTTTTTCCCTACTAGTTATGATTTGAAGAGAGGTAAATGCAAGTAGATTCATCTCCCAGCCATATATACTCTCCTGAGCATCCAGAGGAGTATGAAAGGCAAAACAATTTTTGGAGGCATGTATTCATATGTGTAGAAGTGATCTACCAAGTGAAAAAATCAAATTGATAATATCTCCGTTTTTGCAGTTGAGTCTATTCTGTATCACTGCTGACATTTAAACAAACCCTGGGTACAAATTGAAGCATTTTTCCACTTTATTTTTCTTGGGGTTTTTTTTGCAATATGGCTAATACAGAAATATATTTTACATGACTTCACATGTTTAATAATGAATATCATATTACTTGCCTTCTCAATTTGTGGGACAGGGGCTGGAGGGAGGGAGAAAATTTAGAATTTGAATTTTTTTAAATGAATGCTAAAAAATAAACTTTTTAAAAAAATAAACATTTTCAAAACATAAACCAATTTGTAATACTGCTAATTAAGCAGTTTACATTTCAGCTGGCTCAGCACTACCCTTACAGCTCTGGCTAGTAAGATATCCAAGTTTGAACTAGTCCTCTCCTGGTGGATGTCCACAAGATTTGGAGTAGTTACCAGGCACCTCCCTCTCCCCTCCCCACCTATATTCTACTCCAATCTCCAACAGAACCTGTGGACCTCTCAAATTCACAAAGTCTCCTCCAATCCTGAATATATCCACCTTAGGATATTCATTAATCCAAGTTCAGGAAAGAACAAAGGAGCCAGGAGCAACTTTGTCCAATTGTGGTCCCCAGTACTAACTACGACATGAGTAACATCACCAGTCAGGCTGGAGAAGGACCTATCCTTCCCACTCCTCACTGGAGTTACATGATGCCACCCAGAGACTCAAAGTGAGGGGAGTACCAGTCAGAAATTGTCTCTTCTTTTAACTGGAATGGCAACCTCTGTTATGGGTGGTAGAGCAGTAGAAAGATGACCAAGAGACATTCAGTTCCTACCACATCTCATCAAAATGCCATATCTCTTCAGCAGTGAGTAACCCACATGGCTAATCTTTGATGATCTTTGTGATCTTTGATATGTCCAACTCTAAATTACATGTGTGATCATCAGGAATCAGGAAGAGCAACCCTAAACATGCCCTCCTTATATTCCTAAAAAAACAGAAAAATGAAGTATGATCATGACAATCTGGAGAGCTATATCTGGGCCCAAGCTAGAAACTCAAAAAAAAAAAAAGTCTCCTTTCCCTGTTGTTAGAGCCACTAAATAGAGAATTGCTGGGACTTTTAAATAAATTTTGTTTTCCTTTCCAAACAGAAAGTAATCTAGATAAGTTATAGAATCAAGGGAGGTTTACACAACTTAGACAAAATGAGAAATTGAAACAAATCACTAGACAATTCAAGCAGGAAAAAAGAAATCTTGCCCTTGCATTTCATTCTCTACTTCCATTTGAACTGTGGAAATACAGTCTAAGTCCTCCACAGCCCAAGTAATTTTGGTCATTTTTTAAAGGCAATAAAACCTTTTCTTCTTTTTTCTTTCATTTCCTTATTGTTTTAGATTAAACCTCTTGTTTGTAAGAGTGAACATTTGAAACAGCTGTATTGGATATTTCCCATTTCTCTCCCTCAACAAATAAAATCCAACCCTTCACAGAAGGGGAAAAAGTTAAGTAAGGAAATTAAGTAGTAGCACCAGATTAAGATTCCATGAACTTCTATTACATCACCTAAAATAATGATACAGCCCCAAGGCAAGGATTCTCTAGGTAACAGAACAGGCCAAGTGGCTGAATCCTATAGAGTCCTAAATGAGTGAAACCTGTCCAAACCCAGAAATCTTTTGTTCCAAAGAGGGAAAGTACTTAAAACAAAAATAAAAACTAGAATCTTCCATCCAATCTAAGAATAATGCCATTTCTCTGTTTGAAATAAACTAAGTCTAGCATGACCTTGCCAGCCCAGGCTTAAATGTTAGCCCTTTATTCCGAGGGGACTCTAACCTCAGAGTACCCACATTCAGACAGCCTGCATCATCAGCTTCTAAGCTGATCAGCAGTTAAGTGGCATAGTGGATAGGGTGCTGAGCTGGGAGTTAGGAAGCCCTGAGTTCAAACCTCACCTCAGATTCTTACTGGGACTCTGGGCAAATCATTTAACCTTTTTCTGCCTCAGTTTTCACAAGTATAAAATAGAGATAATAATAGCACCTTCCTCCCAGGGTTATTGTGAGAATAAAAAAGATAATATTTGTAAAGCACTGAGCCCAATGCCTGGCACATGGTATGTACTATATAAATTCTAGCTGTTATCGTTATTAAAAGACAAAAGTCCAAATCACTGAATCATCTAGTTGAAAAAGAGGGAAGTACAGGCCGTAGCTTGCCAAATAATATTCAGATTCTATGATTAAGTATAAGAGCCATCGGCTTCCTTGAAAATATAGTAGAACCCCCCAAAAAACAATATTAATGTTTTGACTTTGCTGAACCATTTCCAGTACTCTGAATGACTGCTAAAACATCATCCTAAGTATAAAGTGCAGCTGTTTTTCCATTTGCTAGGGAGAAGCAGTTCCAGCCAAGAAACTTGATGGGATATTTGAGACCCCTGTTCTGATGGAGTCCTTTATGATTTCTTTTGGTCCCTGTATAGGTCTGCCTTCATTCTCAGCTGCATATGCACCTATCACTATATGTACCTACCTGGCAGTACACGTTTCGTGGCTTTCAATCTGCCAAGACTAAATACATAGGGCTCTGAAAAGAGCCTTGCATTTTAAACAGGGTTGGTGAGAGGTTTAAAATTGCACAGGAGGAAAGATTATGGTTAGGGAGGTTCTGAAACAGAAATACATCATGGGAACAAAAAAAGGCAGACCCTAGTCTAGCAACAGCAAAGCCAAAGAATGCTAACTATGGCAGTATGATGAATGTCACTACAATATTTTATCATTATTCTTATATGGAAATCATATACTTTGTTAAAAATTGTATCTTAACAAAACAGGCTGATAAATCAATCAACTTATTTGCTACTATCTTAAAAATTGCAAATAGTCTCCCAGTGATTGGCAAGTTTCACAGTATTCCACTATATTAGAAAGTAGTAGAACAGAATAGTTCCTTGTGCCACATCCTATCTTTTGAAACAATATAGATAACCCAAAAACTATCCTACAAAGCCAAAATGGAAATTTCATGATGTTAGTCCAGTTTGCAATGGATTTTCAGTACTGGGTGTGATAGTGACGATAGTAGTATTTTTATCATAATTTTAGGCTTGCTATTTAGTAAAAGCATAATGAATACTTGTTTGATAAATCAGGAGATATATCTTGATTTATAAAAGAGATGCATTCCAACAGCAATTTCATTGGCAAATATTTTATCCCCTAAGAGAAAAAAAAAATGCCATAAGAGTCATATAAACCCATTTTAAGGCCTGTATTTAACATTTTATTATTTTTTATTATATTTATTTTATTTTTTTATTTTTATTTTATTTTATTTTTATTATATTTATTTATTATTTATTATACATCCATTTCAAATATGGAAAGTCCACAAAAATTGATCACATGTTAGGCCACAGATAACAGGGGTAGATTAGATTTATGATTTCATAGGATTAAATAGTCCTAGATAGGCACTGACAAGTGAAATGACTTGCCCAAGGTCACATAGCTAGTGCATATCAGAGGCTGGATTTGAACCCACATCTTGCTGGCTCTGAGGCCAGTTCTCTATCCACTATGCCATGCAACTCTCTGAAAAAAAATTCCAAAAAGTACAAATTATATCATATATTTCAGGCCAAAATATAATAAAATTCAAATCAAAGAACAATAACATTAGCAGAAATTATAAACTACTTGGAACCTTAGAAACTAGCTTTTTTTAGACAACTGGGTTTAAATGACTTACCCAGAGTCACACAACTAGTAAGTATCAAATGTCTGTGGTCAAATTTGAACTCAGGCCCTCCTGATTCCAGGGCTGGTACTTTATCAACTGCACCACCTAGCTGCCCCAGAATCCAGCTTTTAAACAATGTTTAATTTAGAGATGAAATCAGGAAAATGAAAACAATAATACACATCAAAACACATAGAATATGGTCTAAGAGGTACTTAGATGCAAATTTATATCCTAGAATTTATATTAATTAGTGAGTTATACTAATTAGTGAGTATGAAGAGGCTGTCATACATCAATAATTATGAAGAGGTGGTATAAAGGATGTCACAAAAAATCATAACAAAAAGATCATATATAGTCATATGGTCAGAACAAGGGCAACTCGAATATAACATTCAGGCTCCACTGGCATATTCCTGATGTCAGGAGAATTCAAGAAAGGCTTCCAGGACCCTGGGTCCTCTGTGGTGAGATGCAGGGATATGCTGAAGCCAGATCAAATTGGCTTTTGAGAGCCCAATTGTTAAATTTTCAGTGTGAACATTTATACTTCATAAATCAGCAAATAATACAAATTAAGGCTTGATTTAGTATTATATTACTTTTTAGACTTTAAAGAGTTATGAGGAAAATGTTAGTCATGCAGATTAAACTTAAAATTGTATCATGAATACTTTTGTGGGGAGGGTGGGATAGAGTCAATTGTTAAAGATACAAGCATGCTCTGCATGGATGTGTTGTGACTTGCATCACAAAAAACCATATACGCAACAATGAGTTCACAGATTCTGTTGAAATATTTCAGTTAAAAAGCTCAAATTCTTCATGGCCTAACAATAAGTGAATGAGTACTTTTTTTTCTTATGGGAATAATCAAAACACCAAGTTTCTGGGCCCCAAGGAGTCTATGTACCTAGAAGAAGAGAGATTCAACAGTCTAAATTATTCTAACTGCAACTAATACAAACAACTTGTCCAAAAAGTGAGAATGAATGTGATATGCATAACTCACATCCTCAAGAGTAAACCAAGTGGAGAAGGCCAGGAAGACTTTTCCAGAAATAAGTTCTTACCAATAACATTCAACACTTAAAGTAGGGATGGAGTCACCAAGCCAAAGAAAAAGTGCAATAGAGTGGTTTCAGTAAAAGCAGGCATATTATAAACAGATGGAACAGCCGAAAATTAAAGATGTAGGACAGAAACACATGGCCACAATGTCACGTCCCAGGGATCTGGTTTCGTATAAAGCAGCTTTTTTCATGGGAGAGACACAGGCTTTGACTGTATATGGTAAAAACAACCGTGGTATGGCTGAACCATTTACTTGAGCCTTGTCAATCAGGTGTCCTCATTATGCACGATATGATGGATTTGTCTGATTATCAGGATAAGGAAGAGAGGAAAGGGAGGCTGGGACAGGGGTGATGGACTGGGAAAGTAAGGAAGAATGTGTTGAATGAAAGTCACAATAAAAACAAAAAATAGATTGAGATGAACAAGGTAGTGGGAGAGATGACAGAGTTAGAGGTAATAATGGTCTGAGATGAATTTGAGAGTTCTGGATCCTGGAGGTGAAACTGTTATGAGGGAGGGTTTTGGTCAAGGATGTAACTATCCCTGTATGTCGCTGAGGTGAGTGAAGGTATAGATCATGAGAGATAAGGAGAGCAGATTGTTTGAAGTGTACTTAAGTCCTCAAGTGTTAGAACTGGAATGGAGAGGAAGACTATATGCTAAACTCATTGAAAAAGCAGAGAGAATGATCTAGGAACTGATAGACGGCCACTACTCTGATCTGAATAGGGTGATACAGATGGACCAAGTGAATCTCAAAGGACAGAGTATTGTATATGTTGTAGAGTCTGAAAGTAGTGGTAGAGAACAAAAAAATCAACAACTCTTCCTCCTCTCCCACTGTACTGAGGGGCATGAGGGAAGGTATATCCTCCTAGAGAGGGTAGCTAGGGAGCCTATGTCTCTTGAGAAAGTCAGATTTCTGCAAGTGAAAGTAAAAGAATATGAAAGGAAGAGGTTAAGTATGAAGGACAGTTCAACCACAGCGGTGTTCCACAGAGTACGATGTAGAAAATGAGAAAGAGTAGATAGAGTAGATTAGAGACTTAGGAGAGATAACACTGAAGTGGATGAGGATAAAGGCTGGAGCATGGCAAGGAAGAGGGATTTATCTAGCAGCCTTAGTCTCTGAATCACAGTGATTTGGAGAGGAGGAGGGGAGAGTTTACTAGTCATAGGAAAATAGTTCAAACCCTTCCCATTAAGCAGCTGCAGCTCTGCCCACACCTCAGCTTACATGGTGACTTTCTTACCCTCTCAGGGTGTGACTTACACTGAGTCTGGGTGCTGGATGACAAGAGGCCTGGGATATGGGCCCTCAGTGGTTACATAGAACTGAGAACTATGCTCACCCATAACACCTGGCTCTGATGTTGAAAATTAGGGCACATCATTTTTAATATGGCAGAACCCACTAGGAATCTTTCTGCTGCCCTTTGACATGCTTATAATTTTAATTCTTCTGACACCATCACAATCTATGATTTGCAGCCATATAGCATTACTGGGAGAATATTGGTACTAAAGAGATGGGTTCATTTTTATAGTCAATAAAAAGTTTATGCCCTATGAAATTTCCTGAAGACTAGTTAGCTTAACCTCCTGCCACTACTGCTCAATTCTAGGGCAAGTTGCTTTGTTTTGTTTTTCTAATCTAGCTAAAGAATAAGAGAGAGAGAGACAGAGAGAAAGAGGGAGGGAGGGAGGGAGGGAGGAAAGGAGGGAAGGAGGGACCGATGGACTTATTGAGTGAGATAACATACGTAAAGTGCTGTGCAAACCACAAAGCACTCTATAAGTGCTATCATCAGCATCATTCATCATCATAATTACAACTATTATTACATGGGTTGTCTGCCCAGATGCATTTTCTAGTTTAGATTATATGAATTTCCTTCTCTTTGTTTTTTTGTTGCTGTTGTTTTTTGTTTTTTCAGCATGGTGTCTCTTTTGCATCCTTGTGGATTTTCTTTGAGGAGGCTTCATAGTATTTTGAAGTTTGATAAAATTAGTATGATGTTATCTGCACTTGGAGAATCTAACTTTCAATAGGAAATCCTTTTTTGTTAAGATATTATACTTCCATGACATTGGCAAAAATTTTGCTGAGTATATATCTCCATGTTTAAGTCCTCATTTATTATATTCAGTAGCATTTTAATCTCTGTATTACTTGTACTCTTCTCTGAGGAGAGACTTCAAGATCATGTTTAATTATAATACATCAAATACTTTCTCAAAATAAACAAACAAATACAGAAGGAATTAACATTCTTTATATCTCTCAAGCATCTGTGTAAACATATGGTTTTTGTTAGGGAATTATATGTAAAGGTCTGCCTGTTCCTTTCTCAAGTCTTCATTCAGGATACTTTCATGTAAGGAATTAGACCATTGTAATTCAGATTTTATAGAGATGAGAAAGCAGGCATATGGGTCCATAATTGTTCACGTCTTCCTCATCTTTAAGTAAAAAGCACTAAATGTTCTATTCTCCTTTTTTTGACATCTCCTTCAGTCATCTCCATAACATTCAAGTCAAGTCAAAGATCATTTATGAAGGGCCTACTATGTGCACAGCAATATTCTAGGCACATAGGATACAAAGACAAAGAAAAAAACAGCCCCTGTCTTCAAGAGGTTTACATTCTACTGAGGGATAGACCAGTTAAGAGATAACTAAATAGAAATTACTGAAAAGGGGGGAAGCACTAACAACTAGGGAGTTAAGAAAGACTCCTATGGGAAGAGGTGCATGAATTGAGCGAGGAATTCTCAGAGGTAGAGGTGAGAAGAAGAATGCATTCCAGACAGCCTGTGCAAAGGCCGAAGCACAATCGTCTCCACAATTATGTCACTTAGCTGCTTCCTCTTTTGCTGTCCTCGGAGGCTGCCAGCATTGTGTAGGAGTCACTGCTGTCACCCTGGCCCTCAGTGACAGCAATTTCCAAAAGCAGATCAAACGCATGTTGGTTTTCCTTGAACAGGAAGCAAAGGAGAAAGCCAAAGAAATAGACGCGGAGGCAGACGAAGAGTTCAACACTAAGAAAGGTGGTCTTGTGCAAACACAGAAACTGAAGATAACAGAACATTATGAGAAGAAGGAGTAACAAATTGAGCAACAGAAGAAAATTCAGATGTCCAACTTGATGAATCAGGCAAGATTGAAAGTCCTCAGTGCCAGGGATGACCTTATCTCAGACTTATTAAATGAAGGAAAGCAGATAATCCCTAAGGTAGTGAAAGGTACAACCAGGTGCTTCTGGATGTCTGCTCCTTCAGGATTTATACCAATTGCTGGAGGCAAAATGATTGTCCACTGCAAGAAAGAGGCTCTCCCTCTCGTCAAGACTGCAGTACAAAAAGCAATCCCTATGTACAAGATTGTGATCAAAAAAGACACTGATGTCCAAGTTGATCAGGAGGCACACCTGGAGGAGGAAATAGCTGGAGGTATTGAGATCTATAATAAGGATCATAAAATAAAAGTTTCTAAGATAGTAGATTGGATCTTATAGCCCAACAGATGATGCCAGAAGTCCATGGGGCCTTGTTTGGTACTAATGCCAACAAGAAAATTTTGGACTAAGCCTCTAATGAGGTGGGATCCAGCCATCTGATGTATCAATGAGCTTTAAAAGTGTCTAAAATTGAAGAAACAACTATCAATGTTCCTCCTTTTTGATTCTCTGACACTGTCCTTTGTTCTTCGATGGAATAGCCTTTGTGTAGAATGCCACCAGCCTAAATGTTAATTTGGGGAGAGAATATACAGACAAACTGTGAAGTACCCTAGTTTATCCTGAAGTGACTAAGTTGTGATCTCTACATTCTAGGGACAAGGGTGATACATATCAGTTGCATGGTTTTCACTGAGAATCCTCCTTCTGTGATCTGTCTTAGATCAGAGTGAGTCATTTGAGATACATCATAGCCTCTTTGTATTTTATTTCTATAAGTTACTTTAATATGCATAAGGAGCATGCATTTACTCTAGGATTAATGGTATTACTCCTGTTAACTATTTGGGCTTAGAGGCTTTCCTCAGTCATATCAGTGATTCAAAAACCCAAGCTATGGATATGTTTTATTTATTAAAATAAAAAATATGTGGACGAAAAATAAATAAAATCATGTCACTGTCACTTTAAGGGCCTCTTTAACCTCTATGTATTTTGGTAAGGTCCACCTACTCTGTTTGATTTTATCGTCTTATTCTTCCCATTTTACAGATGTGCAAATTGAGTCTCAAAATGGTACAGCGACTTACAGAAAGTCCCATCACTTATAGAGGACTACTTATATACAAATCTATATACATATACAAATGTAACCCAATGGTTCTCAAAGTATGGCCTTTGGGGTCCCTGAGAGGTCAAGGACTCAAACCCAGGTCCTCAGACTCCAAATCCAATTACAACACTGTAACACCCTATCCTAGAAATCCTTTAAGCATACAATGACAAGAACTGAAATGGAATAAAATATTGATATTAACTAATAAAGAAGCAAAACATTAATATTACAAACACCTGGCACACAAAACACTAAGGCAAATTAATGTTTGTCCTCATAAAGATGATAAGTATCCTAGTGGCTTGAAGGAATTAATAAATTTTCATTTACAAGGTAGTATTTTAAACACTTCTTAAGAATGGCCCAATGGAAGAGAAAATAAAAAACATTCCTGCTTAATGTGCAAACACTTTTATAGAGAGTGAGTTTGGGGGTTTGTTTTGGTTTGTTTTTCCCCATGGTTTAGCTGTTATAACTACAGAAATAGCATCTTCTACTTATGCAGCACCACTCATCTGAGAATTCCAATTTAGTTAATCACAAAATTCCTCTAGTATCTTCCTTTTAATAAATAAAGGCTATGAGAAAGGCAGAATGGTCTAGTGGGTAGAGGGCTAGCCTTGGAATGAGAAAAACCTGGGTTCAAGACCTGCCTTATCTTTAGCAGGCCACCTAATCTCAGGTTTCCAGGCAACTCTTTAAAGCTATAAATTACAACCAGTTGCAATTTTAGTCAGTAGCTGCAGTTTCCGAGCCAGTAAAATTAAGATCTGTACCACCCTAATTCCCCAAGGAAACTCAGTCAGTCAACAGGTATTTATGAAATATTTACTATGTTCTGGACACTGTGCTAAACCTTAGAGATACAAAGACAAAAACAGTCTCTGCCCTCAAAAAGCTTACATTCCACTAGAGAAGACATTTTAATTACTGTGTACGTACATATAAATAAAGAGTAAACAGAAGCAATATCAGAGGAAACACATGAGGTGAGGAGAAAGGGGACTGAGAAAAGTTTCCTCTGGAAGATGGATTTGGAGCTGAGTCTGGAAGCTGGGAGGGGTGAAGGGGGAGAACATTTAAGTCACGAAGTTCAGCCAGAGCAAAGACACAGGGTTAAGAGATGAAATATATGTGAGGAATAGCAAGGAAGCGGGTTTATAAGTGTGCCTGTAGGGAAAAGAAGTTTTTAAAAGGCTGCAAAGCTAAGAAGAAGTCAGGTTACAAAATAGTCAGTAAACACATATTAATTACCTACTATGTGCCAGACACCATGCTAAACACTACTGATACAAAGGAAGGCAAAGACAATCCTTGCTCACAAGAAGCCCACAACTGATTGAGGGAAAACAATATATAAAAAGAAGCTGAAAAGGAGAGGAGGATAACACAAGGAATGAGGTACGATGAAGTCCACAGGAGTGCAGCTGGGTAAGAAATGATTTGATGGCTGCTATGGAATCCCTTAAATGAAAGATACAGAAGGAGCTCTCCACTGTCCATTCTCAACCCTCTCCAATTAGAGGGAGGGAGGGGATTTTAATGCTTAACAGAGGGCTTCATATTTGATCCTTGAGGTAATAGGGAGCCACTGGAGCTTTAGGAAAATCACTTTGGGAGCTGAATAAAAGACGCATTGGATTGGGGAGAGATTTATGGCAGGCCAGATTCACCAGCAGGCTATTGCAATGTGATGAAATTCCACCCTAATGAAGTTTTTTTTGTCTTTAATCACCATACTAGTAAAGTCACAAACTGTGCCTGAGCTCCTACAGTTGGTCCATTCCTTTTGTCTACTTTCATGACAGTTGTGACTCACTATAATATAATCCAGTTTGGCTATGGTGATCAGTATCGAAGACATCAAAAAAAAAGAATGGGTTGGCTGTGCTAGTACAATTGACTCTCAGTGGGAAGACATGACTATAAGTCTTCTAATGGTGCTAGTAAATTCCATTTAGTTTCATGTTCTAGAGGACTACATTTCCAATTGGAGGCAACTATTTATTTCTGCTAACTGGTGGTCTCCTGAGGAATTGCTTTCATCTTCAGAGACTCAAGATGCTGCCAACACTCTTTCTGCAATTAAGCATACAGAAAAGTGTCATTTCACCACATCTGTTGCCACTTTGGTCCTATATAGTCCTTGCCCAAAAGAGCATTTCAGGCCCTTCTGATGCAGTGATACTAATCATCTGGTGAAATGAACATTTCCAAAGAGAATTTCTAAATAGGACATGACTACTTATAATTAGACTGCAGAATCCTGGTTGTTTGAACATCTTAGATAAATTTGATTTTTAAGAAATACACACTACCCACATATATGAATGTAACCTAGTGGTCCTCAGAGTGTGATACCTTTTTTAGGGGGTCTATAAGGTTAGACTATTTTCATAACAAAATTGACATCATGTGCCTGTTAAAATGTTCCTCCCTTTTCCAACTACAGATCTGTGTAAGGCCAAATTTTCTTAGGATACTTCAACCACAACATATAATCATAGATTGAATTCAGAAGTAGAGGATCTGTCGTCTATTAAACCAGACATTAATGAAAGGCCTACCACACTGTCACTAATTTTGTTTTGTTTTAGAAAATATATTATTTCTGCATTTAAAAATGTTATTTATGTCAACATGTAATTGGTTTATTATTTTTTAATAAATTAATAAATATTTTTAAAATTTAGAAGTTTTAAGTTTTAACATAGTAAATATCAATATATGTACATGTATATACTTACATACATATATATCTTGCAGAGACAAAAGCTTTTTCAAACCTCAGTTTTTAAAAGTGTAAAGAGATTCTGAAATCAATAAGTCTGAGAACTGCTGCTTTAACTTAAAAATGGGAAAGAGGGATCATATTGTAACTTACGGCTCATAAGTACAGTTCTTGGTTCACTCAGACTTTGTCTAGTCTTGGGATGGTTTCTCAAAAAGTCAGGCTATGGCTTGGATACCTCCTCACTGTATTTCCCTAAGAACATCATAATTTAACTCTTGTATAGGTTTCTGCAGAAAAGCCAAAAGGACGCTTAGCAAGCTCTCAGGATAACAACGTAGATGAAATACAGTAATAGCCTTTATTTCTCCTCACTGAAAATTCAAAACATAACTCACAAAAGCCTATAAATAATCACAACGACTTCTAAATTTTCATATATGCAATGACAAATACTTTGAAGAGTCAGTAATATCATCACTGTGGGTCCTCCTTCCATTGACACAGATCCTAATTTTTCTATAGCTTAGTAGTTAATCAATCAGTTCAAAAATGCTAAAAACCTACCATGTGCCAGGCACCATGCTAAGTTCTGGAGATATAAATATCAAAAGAAACAATCATTGCCCATCAGAGTATACATTCTGTTGGGAAGACAACAATATGGACACAATTATTATACTATATTATGGAAATGCTTGTTTTATTCCATAAATTAAAAATAAAATAAATAAAAAGAATTTTTAATTCTACACAAAAGAAACGTAATGTAACATCAGAGTAGACAGAAAACAAACAACTGAGGGATTTGGGCGGAGCCTTAAGGGGAGATAGGGACTCTAAGAGGTGGATGGTGGGGAGGGATAGCATTCCAGGTGTGAACTCTGTCTCCGTATATCTGCACAGAGGCAGGAGATCCAATATAGTGCTAGGAGAGCTACAAGTAGAACAGTTTGGCTGCATGGTGTTCATAGGGGAGAGAATTTGAAATCAGACTGGAAAGTGCTGAGTTTGGAGTCAGGAAGACCCGAGTTCAAATACTACCTTAGAATGTACTACATGATCATAGTCAAATCAATTAAGATCTTAGAGACTCATTTTCTTCATCTTTAAATGAGCGAGTTGCATTCAGTGGCCCCTAAGGTCACTTCTAGGTATGAATCCATGACCTTATGAAAGATACATTGTAGCCATATTGTAAAGGATTTTAAATGCCAAACAAAGGAGCTGATATGTTCTACCAATAATGAGATAAAGCTTATTCATTAGGAGAATAACATACTCAGGCCTATGCTTTAGGAATATCAATTTGGTAGCTATGAGGAGGATATATTAGACTGGAGGAGAGACTAGAGACAAAGAGGCTATTATAACAACCTTAAACCAAGAAGTGATGAAGCTTTCAATTAGAGTGATAGCAATATGAGTGAAGAAAAGTGGATACAAGAGATATTGTGAAGGTAGAATTGATAAGACTTAGCAACCAATTGAATATAAGGACAGAGGGACATGAAGAGTCAAGGATGCCTAGATGTTTGTGAGCCTTTGTAACTGAGAAAATGGCTGATGGTGCCTACAACAGAAATAGAGAGATTAGGAGAAAGGGTAGGTTTAGAGGAAAAGATCATGAGTGTTATTTTAGATATGTTGAGTTTGAGACACTTATGGGATATAGGTGTTAATGGTGATGTGAGATAAATGCCTACGAGCAAGGTGGCAGGTGGATATGTAGATCCGGCAATCACTTTATAAAGATGACAGTTGAATCCAGGAGAACTGATGGACTCACCAAGAAGATTCACAGCCCAGAAGAAAGTCCTGGGGCATACCAATTCATAAGATACAAAGGTAATGATCCAACAAAGGAAACTAAGAAGGGGCAATCAAACAGGTAGAAGGAAAAGCAGGAAAAGAACCTCATCCTGGAAACACAAGACGAAGAGAATATACAGGAGAAGAATATAATTGTGTCAAGCTACAGAGATCAGGAACAATGAGGACCAAGAAAAGTACATTGAAACTTTGCTGTTATTGTTGTGTAGTTCAGAAATCACTGGTGAACCTAAAGTGAACAATTTAAGATGCTCTTCCAGAGGTTCTGGGTCCAAAATCTTCATTAGTTTTGGCTAGTCTGGTCATAGGGTGGTAGTCTGAGAGCTAGAAGAGGGGTGTCATCTAATTCAACCTCTCATTTTATATGTGCAGCTAGGTAGTACTGTGGAGAGAAGGCTGGGCCTGGGATCAGGAAGACTCCTCTTCCTGAGTTTAAATCTGGCCTCAGATACTTACTGTGTGACCCTGGACAAGTCACTTAACCCCATCTGCCACAGTTTCCTCATCTGTAAAATGAGCAAGAGGAAAGAAATGGCAAACCACTTCAGTATCTTTGCCAGGAAAACACTAAACAGGGTCACAGAGAGTTGGACATGACTGAACAACAACTCATTTTACATATAAGTAAACTGAAACCCAGAGAGATCAACTTATTTTCTCAAGGCCATGTGAGTATGTTTGGCAGAGATAATATTTGATCTCAGGTCATCTGATTGCAAAATTTGTGTTATTTTTCAGTCATTCAGTCATGTCCAACTCTTCGTGACCCCATAGAGCAAAGCACACCAGGCCCTTCTATCCTCCACTATCTTTCAAAGTCTATCCAAGTTCATGTTCATTGTTTCCATGATGTAATCAATCCACCTCATCTATGCTGTCCCCTTTTCCTTTTGCCTTCATTCTTTCCCAACATCAGGGTCTTTTCCAATGAGTTCTGCCTTCTCATTATGCGGCAAGTGTCTTTTAATTTCATGGTTTCAGTTACCATCTACCATCTTTGAACCAAAAATACAAAATCTGACACTGCCTCCATTTCTCCTCCCTCTATTTGCCAGGAAGTGATGAGACCAGTTGCAAAGATCTCAGTGTTTTTTGATGTTAAGCTTCAAGCCAGCTTTTTCACTCTCCTCTTTCACCCTCATCAAGAGTCTCCTTAATACATCTTCACTTCCTGCCATCAGAGTAACATATCTGAAATTGTTGATATTTTTCCCAGCAACCTCATTTCTGGCTTTTGATAGATTCAGCCTGGCATTTCACATGCTGTACTCTGCATATAAGTTAAATAAATAAGATGACAAGAGATAGTCTTCTTGTGCTCCTTTCCCAATCTTAAACCAATCAGTTGTTCCATGTTTGGTTCTAAGTGTTGCTTCTTGGCCCACAGTAAGATGATCTGCTACTCCTACCTCTTTGAGAACTTGCCATATTTTGTGGTGATCCACACAGTTAAAAGGCTTTAGTGTAGCCAATGAAGCAGAAGTAAATGGGGTTTTTTAGAACTCCTTTACTTTCTCCACAATCCAACAAATGTTGGCAATTTGGTCTATAGTTCCTCTGCCTCTTCAAAAACCAGCCTGCTCCTCTGGTAATTCTCAGTTCACATATTGGTGAAGCATAGCTTGCAGAATTTTAAGTGTAACCTTGCTGGCACATGAAATGACTGTAATTGTTCAGTAATTTGAACATTCCTTGGCATTGCCCTTCTTTAGGATTGGGATGTAAACTAATCTTTCCCAATCCAGCAGCCACTGTTGTGTTTTCCAAATTTGCTGGCATATTGATGACAACACTTTAACGGCATCATCTTTTAGAGTTTCAAATAGCTCAGCTGGAGTTCCATCACCTCCACTAGTCTTATTGTTAGCAATGCTTCTTAAAGCCCACTTCACTTCATTCTCCAGGATGTCTGGCTCCAGATCAGTAACCACACTATCACAGTGATCAGTTATGTGATTCCAAATACATTTCTCTTTTCACTACACCAAATGGCCTTCCCAAATTTAAGAAAGTTAGGCCTAAGACAATTATACAGTCTATCACCAGGTCTACATCCTAATGTTTTCTAGCTTGGTAGGATCTGTGAAAACTAAAACTCAATTGGGAAGGGGAAGGAAATAGGCATTTATATAGTGCCTACCAAGGGCTAGGCATTATGCTAAGCATTTTTACAAATATTATCTCATTTGATCATAAATGAGTATAAGCCTTAATGATCCAGAGTCACCTTTGCCATGCCACTAGGGCAAAAGGTCCATAAGCATTTTTTAAACATTTTGCTGATTATCTTTTAATATAATTTGTTTCCTTTGTAATTCTATCTATTTTATTTTATGTGTTGAAAAACATTGTGTCACAAGATTGCCAAAGGGGTCCATGAAATTAAAAAGATTAAGAAGCCCTACTCTAGAGTCATCATTATCATCACTAACATTTATAAAGTGTTTTAAGGTTTGCAAGTGCATTACACAGAATATCTCATTTGATAATATTTGAATAAGACTTTAGTGGAGAATAGGAACATGAAGAAAAATGAAAACAATTTCCAGCTTGCTCCTGAAAGAATCAAATGCATCCCAATAACGCCCTCTGCTGCCCTCTTTTTAATTTGCACTAAATCTATTCCATTAACTCCAGCAGTGTCTCAGTGCCCTTCCAGGCCCTATTGCAGTTGGATAGATTTAAGAACTCAAGGACTTAAACCACAAACAAATGGTTTGTCATTTCCAGGATTTTTCTAATTGAAATGATGGCGTCATTTGATCCTGGTTAGTGTTGCTCTGAACATACCATTTGCAGTACACAGACCACAGCAAATCCCTGGGAGAGCACGGTTTGCTTAAGAACAGGTCTGCATGGTTTGTTTTGTAACATGAGTATTTCCAAAAGAAGAATCCCCTCATGGGAATGTAGGGTGCTTAATAGAATGGCAGCAACACAACCCAGGCTATAACTAAAAAATTCCACGTTACTTAGAGAGGAAACATTTTCCCTTTCATTCCTGATAAAATGATTGCACTAGCTTTCCTGGAAGGAATCTTCAAACAAGCCTAGAAATCTTATTCCCAAACCTAGAATCTAATCCCAACTCTGATGCATGATCTCAGGCAAATCACTTTACTTCTTGGAAGTCAATTACATAAAGCTGACCTTAAGCCATTGTCCTTTGTCCTTCATTCTTGAAGAGGGCCCTGACATCAGGGAGGTGATGCCATAACATGCAAGTCAACCGGATTTAAGTGAGGGAGGGCTGTGCAAAGTCACCAGCCTCACTTTCTCCTCCAGAGCTATCTTGTCCAGTGGTGAGATATAGATCAGAACGACTGGAGATGGCCCTGGATGCAGTGGGAGACCTCAGCCTTTTTAAGCTAAAGTCTTTCCCAGGTCTCAGTTTGACTGAGGCAACACCCATTCAGTGATTAAGGCCATGTAAGAATCAAGACAAAGGTCTCGAGCAACCCTAAACCTCAACAACATGACAATGGAAGCAAAGTACAAGGATTACATGAGGTGGATAGAGTTATAAGGAAGGTACTTGACAGACTGTATACACTTCTGAACTGGTTTGCAGTTTAAACAAAGACACTCAAACTTTAGCAAGTTAAGTTTGCCTTGGTACTGGGTATAGGTGTGTAAGGACCATCAATCAATAAGGATAGAAATAGGGACTCTACCTGTGATTTCATTGGTTATAAGGTACTCCTGGATCCCACTCTTACTGCCAATGTAGATAAGCCACTTCTCTGAAAATTATATAGTCTTAGAGAGCAGCCTAGAACATCAAAAGCTTAAGTGACTTGCCCAGGGTCCCACAGCCAATATGTATCACAGGTAGTATTTGAAATCAGTTCTTCCTGGGTTCCAGATTTGCTCTCTATCCATTTGCCAAACTCACTCTCATCCATTAATAATTAATTAATTGATGTTTATATGTGATCTGTCTTTGCCATACTCAAAAATTAATCAATTAATTAATAATAATAAAAAAGAGTTGAGACAAAGAATGGCCTCTTTTACCTAGTCCAAAACAAAATTAATCTAAGAGGGGAAGACCCTCAGGGTTTCCGGCTAAAACAGAAACAATTGCTATTTATATTGACTCTGAGCCATTGGGGCCCAAATAATGACCAAGTGGGGCTTGGTCTGGGACCTATTGTTGGCCAGTCATTGAGAATCAGAGTGAATTAACTAACACAGCTCTTTCTTTCTGACTTTAAGTAAGCAGGTGGGAACAATAAGGAGGGGCTTTGCTCCAGATCTGGATTCATCCTGTGGAACCCTGATCCCGAAGACAGAGGCCATGCTTTTCTCAATCTCTTTTTCATTAATGCCAGAGATACCTCTAAAAACAAAGCTTGGGTATAATTCATGTCTCTCTAAAAAGTAAGAGACAGGTTTCCTTTTCAAAAAGCTACTAGATGTACAATATAGGTATTAGGAATAGGTTAACCTTATTTTCTCAACCAAAGAAAATGTTTAAGACACAAGAAAAGCATGCACTAAACATCCTTGTGGCTCCCTTCTCCCTAAATGAGTTCCTCCAGGAACCTCTATTTTAAGGAAGGCTCATGCCAGCCATCCTTCATTTGTTTCCCAACTCTGCTTCTGACTCTTGGGACTTCATCACCAAGCCCCTAAATGGATACCTCCCTCTACCCACTCCCATCCCCTGAAGCTTTTCAGCAACCTTTAAATACTGTCTTCCCAATTAAAATGTGAGCTTCTTGAGGGCAAGGAGTGTCTTTCTGCTTGTATTTGTATTCTCAGTGCCAAGCACTGTGCCTGGCACTTAGTGAGTGCTTAATAAAAGTTTGTTGACCCAACTTGTTGACTTGAATAACAAATACAGAAATATAAAAAAAAAACCAAATTCATTATTGGGGGAGGCAAAGAGATATCAAGAGAGATAATTTTGTGGGACCACTGAACAGATATTTAAGATATTTCATATTCTCCTCAGATCTATACCGTCTTAGCAACTCACAAGGTCTGCATCTCCTGGCCAGCCAGGACATAGCTCAGGTTTTCTTTTTGTTCTTTCCCTTGAGAATCCTCCTGGTACCACTTTCCATAATGTCTCTAGTTTTTTACATGGTTTGGAGTTGTTGGGAATCCCAATGACACTGTTTGAGGTTGCTAGAAACTTGAAATGCCAGGGTACAGGGAGAGTATGCCTGGAAAGAATTCAAGCACTCAAGTCTTCTTTCAGTCAAATGACAAGGTTTATTGTAATGCCAATTGAAGCATAAGATTCTTAAGGAATATGTACTTTGATGGGGTGAGATTGATATTCATATGCAAAAAAAAGATCTGGGTGGGATTAAGGAGTTGTAAATAGCCTAAGGTGGCCCAAAGACAGTGAAAGGAGTTGTGTGGGGTGGGTCTGAGAGCCACAGTGAAAGGACTATTAAGTAAGCTAATTAAGTGATCTAGGTAGGCTCAGGTGAGCAGAGGTGCCAGTGATCTGGGCTACTGAAATATGTAGGAAAATTCAGGGACTACACTGCTTTCAAAGACATGGTCTTACTAGTCTCCCTCTCCTCAAAGAAAGTAAATGAAGTAATATGGCTTGCTATGAAATGTATACATGCATATTCATGCTTATGTATATCTATAGATTAATAAATAAGGACTTGTTGGATCTTGCCTCACTGAAAATTTATTCCTATTTTCCTATGGGATCTGAGTTAGCTTTTCACGGTAGTATCCCTGTGGAAAATAAAAACACAGGTACCTTGATGAGGACTTTGATTCCTCACTTCAAAGAACAAGCTGAGACCATACTCCTGGTACTTGCCAGATAACTGGCATGTATCCCATAATTGTTAATTATCCTTTTGCTTTTTACTTTCACCCATAAAATCAGCCAAGAATGTCTCTTCCTCATTGCCAAAAAGTAACTTTATAAATAAGATGGCCATCTGAGCCAAATGGTCCCATACACCACCTGGCATCATAAGTAAGATCCTCTAATCTCTCATTAGCTAACTTTGAGGAAGTCAGGAATAATTCATTTTCACACTCTCATGCCCCTCAATCAATTACTGCATTCAGAGATACCAAAGTACAGAACTAGAAGTGGACATATTCTAATATGTATAACATCTTGCTGCAATAATCATCATACTGGAACACTATCTCTACTCCCCTCAACCCCTCTATTCCCAAAGAAAGAAGTATGTCTAACAGTATTATAACACATTGAAAGCAACTAGGTGGCCCTGATGGGATGATGGAACCTGGATCCCTAAAGGAAAAGACCATGTCTCTGGAAACAACCCAGTCACACATAGACCTGACCCTGTAATTAATCTAATAAAGGCTGTCTGTGCAGGGTGCTGACCCAAGGACTTTGTCTCTAGAATCTGGACCATGCCTCTGGCAAGCCTTTGTGCAAACAAAACTATCTTGTCCTTTCTCTGCAATGTCTAGTATCATCAGAACTATCTCTGTTGACTCCCTGAATTTTCCCATTCATTCCCAAAAGAACAGATCACAGGTGCCTGCCCCCAAGGTACCTGGACTGCTGACCACTCCTTAAATCCACCCCAGATCATACTTGACATTCCTTTCACTGTCCCTTTTCCACATAAGCTTTAGCATCATCCTGTCAGTTTTCAGGTTCCCTAAGAACTTTGCCTGCTTCTATAAGCCTCATAATAAACTTTGCCACTTGACTAGAAGACATCTGAATGTGTGAATTCATTTCAGATGATACTGTCCTGTACCCTGACATTTTGGGGATTCCCAGTGCACCTAAGCTGCATCAACCCAGTGGATAGAGTGCTGGATTTGGAGGCAGGAAAACCCAAGTTCAAATCCTGCCTCAGATACTTCCTGGCTGGTATTGTTGAGGGTGAAAAAAACAGGGATTCAGGAATCCCAAAACTACAGTTCCCAGGACTGGAGTTCCCGGTTGAGGAGGAGTGCCCCTCAAGGACCCGAGTACCAGAGAGGGCCAGGGCCATCCAGAATGAATTCATGATCCCAAGCATTCTTTAAGTCAAGTTGGCAAAAGTTTATTACATTTTTCAGTGGGCAAGAGTTCTGAGGGAACCTGCAACCTTAGAGGGATGCAGGGAGAGCTTTTATAAGAGATTTAGGGGTGAAACATGTCAGGTGTTTTGGGGTGTGATTAGGGAGTGGTTAAGGCGAGGTTAAGGAGTAGTTAATTCTTAAAGGAATATGCACATTTAATATCTACTGCACAGGCGTATTACCCAGAGTTTACTGGGAAACAGCCCATGGGGAGGGGGGGGGAGGAGGCTTACTAGGTGGTGTGGTTTTTACTGTGAAACGTCACTAAGTTAACTAGCAGTCAGGGCTAACAAGGAATCTCTATGTAGCTCTCATCTAATGTCTTGTTGGACAAAATACTATGTCTAGGATACATATCAGTAAGGTCAGTAAGTACTGAATATTGTCATGACCAGTGTACAGCCAAGTATCAGTAGACAGGGCTGCCTACTGTGAAAGGAGCAGAGATAAGTGTGCTGCTGGGGCGTGCTGCCCTTGAGCTAGAGAGACAGTATTTTGAGGCTAGGGAGAGATGTGATTTTAGAACTGGATGTGGTTTTAGAATTGGGGTTCAGGCATAGGCACCCAAGCAGAGGCTGTTAGAATTAGGGTCCAAGCACAAGCACCCTATCAGTATGACCCTGGGCAAGTCATTCAACCTGTTTCCTTATCTGTAAAATGGAAATATAAGAGCAACTAGCTCACAGGGTTGCTGTGAGAATCATATGAGATAACATTTGTAAAATGCTTCGCAATCCTTTACGTGCCATATAAATGCTAACTATTATTATTACATCAAAAATCTGACATTTCCTATACAAAAGGGGAAATCTGTGAAGCCATCTCTGCAACTACCACAGCACTGCCCCAATCTAGATACAGATTTGGAAGACTATAATATCCCACTCCCATCTTCAAGTTGCCTGTTAAAAAAAATCCTTTAATGAATCTCCCTTGAACACATAAGTTTGGTGCATAGGTTTCATATTCCTCTTCCAAGTGAAATACAGTAACACCATATGGAGAGGTATTTGCTACAAAATGAAATGGTTAGGAGAAACTGATTGTGTCTCTTTGCCATTTTTAAGTTCCTCCAACCCAAAGAACCCTCATTCCAATTGCTTCTAAATTTATCTAGCAATAGTGATTTGGCAATCACAAGGGTGGTTTCCCCAGAGAGAGGCTTATCTACTGCACCGCAAATATGTTGAACCCTGCAATTTCCCAGAATATCAAAAACTGTTTTTGTTGTTGTTGTTATTATTGTTGTTGAGATGTTTGGAGAGGTAAGAGGCCCCAATTTAGGCAATGGTGCTTTTTCTCCTCCAGAAAGAGGCACTATTACGGAAATTACCACACGTGACCTTGACTTAGAAACTCTTGCTCTCTCAAACTCAGTTACCACCAGAACTAGAAACATTCATTTCTCAGGATCATTGGTCATTGTCTTGTGCGTAAGGAATAGAATAGAAAACAACCAAGCCTAAGACAAAAACAAAGGTTTGTCTAGATAAGCTCATGTTCTCATTGCCCATGTGTTTACAACCACCATTGAATTTTTGAGGTGGAAGTGATGGAGAGAAACACTGGATGTATTCCAAATGAGAGAACAGTTTCTCTTTAGATCGCTTCATAGAGGAGAATGGGCCACTTTTCCTGGTTCAGTTACCATTCATCTCCAACATAACCTCACAGTCATAAGGCCCAACAAGGAGCTGATGCATCATCTCAATGAATGTTTCCTTTTTCAAGGGTCCAGAGAACATATATCACAGAAAGGGACCAGATTGAACATCTAGCTCCATAGAAAAGGTCTCAGTCCTACAGATCAGGAGGTTCCACATAAGATATACTAACAAAAGTGGACAAAGTTGATCTCCAAACTATCTTCTACATCTCAAATTCTATGATAAAGCATAATTTTGGTATTTTATATTCTTATAGCGTGTCCCAACACTCTCAACTTTAGAACTGCTCACTATCTCCAGGTTCAGTATGGGGTATTTGGGGTATTCATAATTATGCGAACACAGCATACTACTGCGTAGTCTCTTTGGGACCTGGTAAGACCCCCTAAGTCAACTAGTCAAAGTATTTGAGACAGAATAGCAGGGCAAATAACAATGAGAAGTCAAATAATAGTATCATCTTGAATTTGAAGTACAAATGGCTATTATTTCCATAGAAATCAGGTGTAAGGAAGCTCTTTTCTCAGACTAGTCTTAGTAGCTGCCAAGGAGAACTGCTTCAATCTCACAAGAGTGAGCCCCTCTATGGCTCCAGGGATATCCAGACTCCTGGACTTGAGAGCACCATTGCGGCCTCACCCACGTGGTCACTCTCCCTTTTTTTTCTGACATAGACCAACTAGGTTCTCTCTACCTCCACTGAACCCTTTTTTACAGCCTCTCTATTTTTTAAACCTTCTGCATGATTCCAGAAGACTCTCCACCAATCAGAGTCTTCTCCTAGTGATTTCACCAATATGTACCCAGACAAATAGCCTCTTGATAAATCAAATCCAAGGAATTACTCCTTATAAACAATCATCTCTGGGCCCCAGGCATCATGGGAAATGAAAGCCTAAGAATTTTTCTCCTTTGCTAAATTTTGAAGATACAGAAATGAGGAGATAGAACTAGGCTTACGATTTTGTTGATATTGAGAACTCTCAGGTAAGGAAATTCCCTCTGCCAATTAAGGTCAGCACTTTCTCTATAATTTATAGTCTTAGAGAGTTGCCTAGAGCACTGAGAGTTTCTGACTTGCCCAGAGACACAAAGTCAGTACATATCAGAGGCAGGATCTGAACCCGTGTTTTACTGGATTTAAGACCAGCCCACTAACCACTATGATGCAAAATTTTATTTGACTTGAAGGAAAAAAAGATTTAAAGATATAATACATCAGATGTTTGTCATCATATTATGATTATTTCAACAAATAATTACTTTTCCTTTGGAATAGCTCTTGTATAAGCTTGATTAGGGAGGCAGAGGCCAACTCTATAGATCATGGGTTGGCAAACTATGGCCAGAAGGTCAAATTTAGGTTTTTACATTTTTTTAAAATAAAGTTTTACTGTATTTTAAAATGTAAAATCGTTCTTAGGTCAAAAGCTATAGAAAAACAAGCAGTAGGTGAGATTGGGCCCTCAAGTCATAGTCTGCCACCCAATATAGATTATAGAGTGCTGGACTTTTGCCCAGACAGAACTAGGCTTTAATTCTGTCTCTGATACTGCCAGTGTGACTACAGGACAGGCACTTAACCTCTCAGTACTCTATGTTGCAAAAAACTTGCAATCTAAATTGATAACAGAGAGTTTTCTACAACAATGAAATCAGAGTGTCTGCCTACCTACGGAAGTTTTACGGGCACAACAGAAACACTGGACCCATAACTATTCTTTCTTCTTGCCCAGACCAGTAGAGATGGGGAGCTTACATCTGGAAAGTGCTTTGTAAATTTGAAGGAGTTTTGTAAATGTCAGTTACTATTACTCATTTGTACCTTTACCTATATCTTTTTAGAAGCTTCTTCTAGAAAACATATTAAGCTCTAGAATCTGGGAGGCGGGGAGGGAAATGTTATTCAGGTATCTTAAAGCTTAGATACTTTGTTTAAAACACCTGTGTTTTCTTTGATCACAAGTGGCATTTGCTAAAAGGAACATTTCTAAAATAACACACACATTGCTCTACTGCATCCACAAGAATAGTATAACAGCCTTCACTTGATAATTTAAAGAAGATCATAGCTCCTGAGTAGCAACACTACTTACTCTTACTGATATTCCCTAATATTACTCTGTCACTGACCTCCAACCTCGAAATCTCTAGGAACAAGAAAGTAAGTCAAAAGCAAGTCCAAGAAGTAGAAGAAAATCTGTACTAAGTCCAGATTTATAACTCCCAACTTTCCAACCTTTATATAAGATTTCCAATATAGGACGTAATTCAAAACTTACTTCAGTCACAGAGGAATCATAAGACTAAGACATTGTGTGCTTCACCATGTGAAAGGCTTAATAGTAAAACCAGGCACATTTTACACAGTTATAAAGGAGCAACGGGAAAAAAAAATTTCCTGGGACAAGCCAGATGAAGGTTTTAGGCAACATCGAGACTATCAATTTAGAGCTGGAAAGGGTCTTCTAGGTCACCTAGTCTAAGCCTCTCATTTTACAGTTGAGGAAACTGAGACCATGAGAGGGTAAATGACTTGTTCAAGGTCACACAGGTAGAAGTGGCAGATGTAAGGTGAAAATTTAGTGAGGAATAGAGAATTTATCATCCTAATCCTGATTATCTTCTCTAGTCTTAAGAACAAGTAATGATGTTAAGGATAATGTCCTATTATTCAATTCAGTTAAAAAAACCATTTATTAAACATCTACTAAGTGTGGATAAAGTGCTGGGCCCAGAGTCAGGAAGATCTGAAATGAAATCCAGCCTCAGACACTTACTAGCTGTGTGACCCCCGGCAAGTCACTTAACCCTGTTTGCCTTAATTCCTTCATTGGCAAAATGAGCTGGAGAAAGAAATGGCAAACCCCATCAGTATCCTTGCCAAGAAAATCCCAAAAGGGGTCATGAACTGAAAGGGACACGACTGAAACAAAACTACTAAACATCAAAAAGTGCAATGCATGAGTCTAGGTGCAGCAAAGAATACAGACAGGAATAAAACACAAGCCCTTTCCTTGAGGAGTTTTCAGTTCTAGTGAGAGGGAAAATTCAAGCACACAAATCACTCTGAATTCAAACAGAATATGATAAATACCAGAAGAGAGGAGAGCAGCTAGAGCAAGGGAGGCTCATAGAAGGGAGAGAGAGTCAGCAACTAGTGAAGAGATCAGGAAAAGCTTCATAAAGACACACTGCCTTGAAAATTTAATAAATGTTCGCTGGTTCTTGCTTCAACTACACCTAAACTAAAATTAAGGCACCTAAACTAAAATTAAGGCTTGCTAAATTGAACTATTAACTAGGAGATGGCATTGTTGAAATAAAAGGGATAGCATTTGGGCTATGTCTTAGAAGACCTGAGATACCATGAGGGCAGAAAAGGCCTCTGACCTATAATCTGTATCTCCTTCAGCTCCTAGGGTCTGCTCTGCATCCAGTTGGTATCTAATAAATATGTGTTGAATGAATGTCTATGTGAAAGAATGACTGAACCGGTAGGGTTTTGACAGGAGTGATCGAAGAACATTCTAGCACGAACAGAGCCAGAGTTATGTAGTGCAGAGTAAGGCTACGATGCAGCTTGATGAGAATGTAGATGAACAGTAGAAGACACAGTTGAAAAGGTATGTTGGAGCTATATGGTGGTGGTCTCAAGCTTCCTACGGCATCCTCTTCCCCACCCCCTTCAGCATATGACTATCTATTTGATTTAAAGAGACAGAAGAAAACAGAGACTAAGAGACACAGAGACGCCATATATCCTTTTCTCCCATATATGTAACACTGACAGATTAAATTTTACTGTGGAATACTTACTTCAGTCAGTATAATAAATATATGAACTGACCCTCCCAACACTTAATTTCCACCCATTCCCCATCCTCAAAACACTACATACTGCAGGGAAGGGAAGATTAGGTTCATGTCTTAGATCAGTTTTTGTACACCACAATCCCTATTCCAAGTCCAAAACCTGCCTTGAGCAACAGTCCCACAATGGCTTCTCCGGGATTCCCTGCCAGGCTGGCTGGCTGCAATATCCTGCCTGGGATTCCCTGCTCCAAGGTCACCATGGCTCTAATTCCCAGATCTGGTGGGGATTGTCACTTACACCTAAAAACTGAGAAGGACACACAAAACAGAACAAGACAAACACTCCAGGCTCATTTGTTGGAATCACAAGGTAAAAGGAGCAGGAGAAGGAAATTGTTTCCCCAACATTATTCCCACCCCCTTTACTTTTTTTCAAACTACAAGGAAGAGGTGGCCCTTTTTCTTGCCAAGCTCAATCTCTCTAGTTATGCCCTCTACTATATCACCTCCTGTCTACTCCAACAGCTTGCCTTCTCAATCATTTTCCCTCACAACTAATCTTCAGTCTTTCCCTATCTGCTGCCTCATTGACTGCAAATATACCCAGGTTTCCAAAAATAAAAATAAAATTTTTTCATTAGAGCCTCCTATCACTCTCCTTCCTTTCACATATGAAAAGCTACCTACACTCATTGCTTATACTTCCTCTCCTATTCATTTCTTACTCCCTTGTAGTCTTGTTTCTGACTTCACCACACAAAAGAATATTCTCTCTCTAAAGTTGATGTGTAATCCTAATTATCAAATCTATTTACATATTTTAAGTTTTTCATCCTTCTTGATGCAAAGCATTCGACACTGTCATCTGCTCCCTCCTCCTGGATATACTTCATTTCTTTAACTAACACTGCTCTTCCCTAGTTCTTCTACATGTCTGACAGTTCCTTCTCAGTCTCCTTTGCTGGATCATCATCCATGTCTCATCCCATTAGTGTCCCCCGCAAGCCTCTGTTCTGGACTCCTTCCTTTGGTCTCTCAGTAGCCTTTCTATTGGTGATCCAATCAGCTCCCATTGATACAGTTATCATCTTTGTACAACAGCTTCCTCTGTAATCTACATACCCAACCCTAGTCTCTTTACTGAGCTCCAATCACATATCACCATAGACATCTCAAACTCATTATATCTAAAGCAGAACTTATGTTCTCTTTGCCTCCCACAGTTCATCCTTCTTTCAATTTTCCCTGTTTCTGCTGAGGGTACTATCATTATTCCAGAGTCAACCTCAGTTTTATTCTAGAATCTTCACTATCACTCACGTCCAGTATTCAATCAGTTGACTAGTGTCATTGATTCTATGTCCGCAACATCCCTTGCATTTCTCTCTGTACTCACATGATCACCACACTAATTCAGGCTCTCACCACCTTTTAATGGACTATTACAACAGCCTCCTAATTGGATTGCTGACTCTGAGTCTACTACCCTCTTCAATCTGTCCTTCACACAAATAACTATCCACCCCCCCCTGCCCCCCGCTTAAGAAACTTCATTTACTCCCCCTTGTCTATAGGATCAAAACAAATGCCTCAGCCTAACATGTAAAACCCTTCACAATCTGACTCCAGCCTACTTTTCAAGGCTAATTGTATGTTACTCTCCTTCACTCATTCTCTGTCCAAGACAAATACGTCTTCTTGCTGTTCTCTGAACTTGGCTTCCATCTCCAACGTACATGCTTTTGCACAGTCTACACCATGCCCCCTATGCCTGTAATTCACTTCCTCTTTACTTCTGTCAGAATCCCTAGCTTCCTTCAAGGTTCAGTTTATGTACCATCATGAAGTCTTTCTTGAAGTCCCTAGTTAGTATTTTCTCCCTTCCTAGTCTTCAAGTTATCAAGTACATGGCTTATCTATTTTTACAACTTTGTATCGTCCCACCTCTCCACTAAAATGCAATATGTCTTTGTATTGCCATTCCCTAGCACTGTGCCTTACTCATACTAGGTGTTTAACAAAACGCTTACTGGATTAGAAGGCCAAATTAAGGAGTTTGGACGTCATTGGGTAGGCAATATGGAACCAGTGAAAGTTTTTTTTAGTTACATGATCACAGCAGTGATTTAGGAAAATTAGTTTTGCAGCACTGTGTAATCTGGAATAGAAACGGAAAGACTGGAGATGGAGACCAGAGACCATTTGAGGGATAATCACAAAAATGCAGATAGGAGGTAATGCTTCAATACTTGAGGAACGCATAATTTTCTCCATGTAGGCTCTTCATTTGTAACTCCTCTGTATTCTAGTAGATATCCTGTGGGAGTTGATATGGCCAAAAAATCATCACTTATATCCAACCAGGTGAAGAACTTCTCCAAATTAATAGCATCTGGGATGAACCTCAGACAACAGCAACGTAGTCCATCATTGGACCCACGCTCAAAGTCGTTTGGGTACCTGATGTAGTTTGCATTCTGCTGGCACTGCCTTAGAGAACCCAGTGTTGCCTACATGACATGTATATATATATATACATATATATATATATATATATACATGTATTAGAATATTATTTTAGTAGAGAAAGCTATAAGACAATGAACTAGGATGTGTAGCACTAAGAATGGAAAAGAAAAGGTGGATGAAAGAAATGTGGAGGAAGTCAACTCTGTAAGACTTGGAAATCTAGTCTACAAGATTAGATGGAAGAATAAGGGTGACAAAGAAGTTAAAGACGACTCCAAAGTTTTGAGCCTAGATAACAGTGAAATAGTGTTGCGATTACACAAAATAGGGCAGTCAGGAGGAGAGTCTGGTTTTGGAAGGAAGATGATGAGTATGAATTAGGTACAGCTGAGCCACTCAGGGAGAGCTGTCCAAGAAAAAGATAGTAAAAGATACCTAAAGCACAATTTCTTTTTTATTATCTTTCTCTTGGAAAAAAAAATGGAAAAGTAGAAAAAATAAATTTGAGAGTGAAACATATAAAGGTGATAAGCAAATCCATGTGAGTGAATGAGATCAGCAAGAGACAGAAAATAGGAAAAGAAAAGGGGTGCCAAGGATAGAGCATGGAAAATATTCACATCAGAGGGCCAAGAGGAAGGAGGGAGCTAGAAAGGAGACACAAATAGCCCAGTTACAGACAGGAAGAAATCTAGGAGAGTTCTCTGTCATGGAAACCCAGGAAGCATTATCGCTCTATCCCACATATATAATAAGTCACTGACTCCAAGATTTCTCCTTCCTACTATAACAACAATGCTACTTGCAGCTATTGCGGCTGTGTAAGACAAATAACACCAACACACAGGAGGGCTGCTAGCATAGGTTCTTTGATCTACTTTTCTAAGGAAAGCAACTTGAAGGGGTTTACAATCTCATTTTAATTAAACATACATATATCATTCACTTAGTTCAGGGGGAAAAGTCAGCACCCTGAACTTCAGAGCAAATACAAACAGAAATTACAAACAGGGAAAATATAAACAGAGCAAATAACACAAATCAACAGACAGGCTTCTAGCTGTCTGAACAAAGCTATACATACATAGTTACCAGAGAGAGAATCATGAACATTTGGGTTTTCAAAGCCGGGTGGCTCCTTAGCAGCTATCCAGAGTCTCAACACCAACACTCTTCCAATGAGTGAGCCCTCAAAACAAAACCTCTCCTCCCACAGTTCTGAGAGTTCTAGCTTAACAGCTACCCTCAGAGTATATCTGCCCTTTTTCAGGGCCCAAGGGCTTCACACCTCTTGTGACCTAATTAGCAAAAGGGAGTTGGTCTTCCTACGAACAAAGGCAAGACTCAATCAAAGGCATTTGATTGCCTTGGTGCTGAGAAGCACTCCAAAAGAAAAAACAGTAAAAAGTCCCACTTTGCTTGCCCTTACACCTACTCTGGAAAGCCAAGTATAGAGCTATTCCCATTCATGGCAAACTATTCAGCATTTTCTCCCCTGAAGTACTGAGGAAGGTTATTCTGCCTTTTATCACTCTTTGCACAGTCAAAAGGGGCATAAGATCTTGGAAAGGTCTTTAGAGGTCCTCTAACCTGATTCCTTCAATTTACAAACTAGGAAACTGGATCCCACAAAGATTTATTAACCTTGTGTTGATTCAAGGCTGATCTCTAATCATATCAGAGCAGGAAAGCATGAAACAGGAATAAAAAGATTTTTAATGTTTAATGGTTCCATGGAAAGAAGGCAGGATTTGGAGTCAGAGAATTTGCATTCAAATCCTGGCTCTTACACTTACTACCTGTGTGACTTGGGGCAAGATATTTAACTTCTCTGAACCTCAGTTTCCTCAGTTGTAAAATTAGAGGATTAATCTATACAGCCTAGAAGATCTAAATACATATTCAGATATAAAATCCTAAACTATCAAATTTCATTCATATATATGTTAGCACTTGATGGACTAGAAAACCAAGTTGAAGAGTTTGGGCTTGGTTTGGTAGGCAATATGGTATCAATGAAAGTTTTTTAGTTACATGATTAGAGACGAGATTTAGGAAGATTTGTTTTGTAGCACTATATAGTCCATCCAAATCTAAAATCATTTCTTTCTGTCTAGTCTTCAGATCACAAAGACACAGCTTTGGATTTATACCCAATTGGACATAAACATGCTCATCTGTACCTGGACCTGATACCTAATGCCCTTGAAGCACAGGACTACTGTCAACAAAGTTAGAACTGGCTGACGGAGGGAAGATGGCCCCAGGCATCATTCTACACAGGGTCTTTTTCTGCCCCAATGGTGCTGAAAAGCAGTAACTGTCCAAAGGACCCCTGTGTGAATGTTTTCTACTATTGAAATCATCCTGAATCTCCCTCTTCCTCCCCTAGGTATCAAAATAACATAGATCCTCTATATGCCAACTCACACTGTGTTTCTGTGATTCTTGGAAAGGTTTCTGATATACATGGTACAAAATGTTGCCCCTATTAATTTGCTATTCAACTGTAGTTTTTAGCTATACGATGTTAAAAGGAGAAAAATAATTACAACTGCTTAGTATATATAATTGTTGATATTTTTAATCATGCATCAAGGAAACACTTAAATCACTTTCAGAAATCATCTTTGACAGAAGTATTTCCACTAAAATAACCACTATTTAATGTGTAAATATTTGCATACTAGTATTATAAACTGTTCTATATATAAATTTTAAAAATAATACTTTTAAGCTTCTATATCCAGGAGTTTGGCATAGTGGCTGCTATATCCAAAAAAATAACACTGGTCTACATCAAGTACCACAGTTAAAGACCCTGTTCTGCCACTAATGGGGGGGGGAGCAGGGAGAGGGGGAATGCCTTTACTTGACTGGGCCCCCAGCTTCTTCATCTTTAAGATAAATGGATTAGACTTGGTAATCTCTAAGGTCCCTTCATGTTCTAATTTTCTAAGATTCAGTAAATCATTTGTAACTTGAGCATTGAATAAGCAAAAAAAAAAAAAAAGACATCCTCCCAAAAATGAGACTGACCTTGTTAAGAACAAACAAAATGTGTGTGTGTGTGTGTGTGTGTGTGTGCGCGCGAGCGCGCGCCACTAAACTGGTATTGTTTTCAAATACATGTTTTCCACCCAGGCCAGATTCCAAAGAGCATCTAAAAGAGACCATGATGTTTTCAATCATAAGATTATAATGGCATGCGTGTGTACAGACTCATGCATACTTCAGTACTCCAAGGATCCATGATTCCTTGCTGCGTGTATTTCCACACACACACACACACAAAAACTTAGAAGACAACCCTTTGATGCCTTGTTAAGCAATCTGTGTGGATTTATAGGACCATAAGATGATAGACTGGAAGTTGGAAGTGACCTTGGAGACCATCTGGTCCAACATCCTCATTTTTAGAGATAAAGAAAAAATCCCAGAGGTTAAATGCCTTTCACAAATAGTAAGCCAAGATTTAAATGGGGGTCCTTTGACTCTAAATGCTGAGCTCTTTCCAATATATTAGATTTTTGTGCCTCTTTCAGCTTCTCCCCTAAAAAAAAAAATCTTCACCTCGTAAAAAGCCTTTTTGTGATGAGTTTATCCAAACTTAGCTAGCTGGTCTTTGAATAAGTGTGGTCCAGTAGAAGGAGTGATTAATTTAAAATCAGAACTAGATGACCTCTGAGGTCTCTTCCAGATCTAAATCTTATGATTCAATGACAGCTATGGATCCTATGATTTATCACCACACTTGTACCTAAAGCCTCCTCCATTCAGTCAGAACTGCCCAAGCAAGTTGCCTCCTGACACAGCCTACCTCCATGCCATAATGAGGCATCTGAACAGGACCTTAGGGGAGACTAGGATAGAGTAGGGAACTGTCCCTGTGATTTCAGTGATATCAGGAACTCCCAGGCAAGGGAAGGCTCCCTACCAATGCAGGCTGGCACCTTCTCTGCAACTCAACATCCTAGAGAGCTTCCTAGAGCCAGCAAGTGTCCAAAGAAGGTCTTGACCAGGGTTTCCTGGTTTCAAGGCCAGTACTCTATCCACATACCATACTGCTTCTCTAGTGGAGACTAATTGTAACTATGATCATTTCATATACTCCCATATTGTGCTACATAAAACATAAAGAAGACAGTGCCCTTTGGGGCAGGTATTAGTTTCATTTTTGTTTTTGTTTCTCTGGTATCCAATACAATGCCTGCTCCATGGTAAGCACTTAATAAATCCTTGTTGACTGAAGTTGAATTGAAAAAGATTGAAGAAACATTAGTTAATCTCTGTTATTCTCTTTATAAGACCAACAAAGAGATACCTTTACTAGTATTCTTCTGTACACACACACACACACACACACACACCTGCCTTTTAATACCCCCTGAATCATGAGAGACTGCTTCCTACTATCCTACTCCAAACTGAGTCCTCCAACTTTGCTACTTTATTTGAGAAAACTCTGTAAGCATTACCCACTCTTTCCATTGTGCTATCATAAAAATTAAGACAGAACTAATTATAGGACAATGTAAACAGTTTTTATAATTATTTTCATGTGTACAGAAGACAAGTCCTTTAGATTGAACAGGTCATTGCAGACTCCCAAGCAATGATTATATCTGGGCAACAATTATTTGTGTTTGAAATTTCCACATTATATTACCTTCTAAATAAATGGGAATGACAATTAATTGTTTTGACAGGTCATTATGTGTATGCTATCTGCAATATATAGTACTAAGTAATGAAGTGTGAACAAAAAAAATCACATCATAAAAATCAATGAAAAAGGCACAAAAATGCTTAATATCAGCAGTAAGAGGAGAGCAAAGAGCACAAGATCCTCCAGTCAAGACATTCAAATCTGTCTTTAAAATCATCAACAATATAAGACTATCATTTGTATATGAAAGGCAGCTTGGTTTCTAAAAGAGAGATGTCCTGAAAGTCAGGAAGACCTGGGCTTAAATCCTGCCTCTGACACATACCAGCTGTGTGACTCTAGGAAAGTCACCTTACATCTAGCACCACCTAGCATCTTCTAGCAACTTCTAGAAGATGAATTAAGAAGCTTCTTGATAAGGGTAAAAGAAGAGAGTGTAAAAGCTGGCTTGAAGCTTAACATCGAAAAAAATTAAGATCACGGCCACTGGTCCCATCACTTCCTGGCAAGTAGAAGAAATGGAAGCAGTGTCAGATTTTATATTCTTGGGCTCAAAGAATCACTGTAGATGATGACTGCAGCCATGAAATTAAAAGACGCTTGCTCCTTGGAAGGAAAGGTATGGCAAATCTGGATGGCATACTAAAAAGCAGTTATCTTGCCACCAAAGGTCCATATAGTCAAAGCTATGGTTTTTCCATTAGCAATATATGGCCATAAGAGTTGGACTATATGGAAAGCTGAGTTCTGCATAATGAATGTTTTCAAACTGTGTTGCTGGAGAAGACTTTTGAGAGTCCCTTAGTCAGCAAGGAAGTCAAATTGGTCAATACTTAAAGAAATTAATTCAGGATATTCACAGTCAAATACTGAAGCTGAACTTAAGTACTTTGGCCACATAATGAAAAGATAGGACTCACTGGAAAAAACCCTGATGTTGGGAAAGATTGAAGACAAAAAAGAAAAGGGGGGATCCAAGGATGAGATGGATAGATAGTGTCATGGAAAAAACAAACATGAACTTGGACAGACTTTGAGACACAGTGCAGGAGAGAAGGGCCAGGGGTGCTACGGTCAGTGGGGGTCAAAAAAGTCAGACACGACTGAATTACTAAATAACAACAACGGTAAACCCTGAGTAATCACTTGATCCTCTGCCCTGCCTCGTAACATCAGCAGAAGGGAAAAGAGTTCCCAGCTCAGGCTCTCTTGGCTGTGACTGTCATGGTAGAGTCATGTCATTCCAGTGAAAGATGGGAAGGGCAAGATACTTCTCTACCATGTATCATGGAGATCCCACAGTCATGGCAGCTAATGCTGAAGCCACAACTAACCAAGCTTGCATGTGGATCCCTGGAAGCCCCTGACTTTTTAGCTTCTTTTAGGGAAGTTACTATATCAAAGGAGATAACAACCGGAAAGAAAACAAACTTAGTTTTTGATCAGATAGTGACAAGCAGAGGTGAAATACAAAAGTCCTTGCCCTTTACTCCCTAGGGCTTCAGAAAGGAGAAAACCCCTAGGTGGCTCAGTGGATAGAGCACTGAGCATATTATTCCCACCGACCTCCCCCTCCAATAGAATATAAGCCCCTTTAAGGGTATTCTTTTGCTTTTTTACTTTACATCCCTTACTCCTATCAACTTGCCTTGTAAATAGTAGGCACTTAATAAATGTTTGTGGAGTTGAATTGAACTGAACTGTCTAGCTGCATGCTTGGGTAAATGGTGTGGCTCAGTCCCACATCATTGTAGGGACCGTCTCACGGGCCGGAGCCTATGAAATTAGTGGAGCGATCCAAGAGAAAGTTGAAGTTAAATAAATACTTGAGAAACTAATTAATTAATTGAAATACTGCTTTCAAATTATGTGCAGCCTATGGCTACAATCATTTTTAATAGATTTAGTGTGGACAGCCCTGAAGTGCCAACCAATAGTGTGCTTGAGCAATGGGTATCAAAAAAGGAAAATGCAGAGGGAAACATTAATGCTAACATTTTGTCTACAGCTGTCATATTTGAATTTTGAAGGCATATTTACATTTTTGGATCAATTTAAATACTGACATAACTCTTTCTTCAAAGTGTTCAAAAGACTATCATGAATTTCCACTACTATAGTCCCTTGTGCTATTATCAAAATGCAATAGTCAAAAAAAGGTATACAGCATCATCACTAATAATTACATTGCTTTGAAAAATCTTCCTTCCTACCCATCAACTAGTTTTCTCTTCCATTTGAGGCTGCCAAGCCAACCACTCACATCCTTTCTCCCTGTTTATGTCAACAATGATCATATCTACTTGACATAAATCATAAACCTGAAAAATAGATATTTTTAGCTATTTTGATAACTGAAATAATAAACCTATTATGGTATAAGCCTTCCTATAAACTTACTCTGCTGCTGCCTTCTTAATTTAGCTCCTTAATTCTACTACCTCCAGTTGAAGGACATGCTTGAGCCAGCTCTAACATGACTGAGAAAGCCAATTGTTAGATCTCCCGTGGGCTTTTTATACCTCAATTGCTACAAATCAGGACTTGATTTTTTTTGTTGTTGGTAATTATCCACACTTAGGAAAGCATTAATAGTGCAGATCAAAATTAAAAGTCCATGTGCAGATGTTTTGTCTTGTTTTGGTTTTCCTGGAGAGCCTAGTTGCTGAACAGTTACCAGCACATCCCTGTATTGCCCTATAAACATTGTTTGAGCTCAGCAGGAATGTGGTAGAAGGCTCAAGAAATGAAGTCATCACCAGAATGGAAGCCTGGCAAATGCAGGCTAACAATAACAATGATAGCTGGCATTTATATAGCACTTCAAGGTTTGTAAAGTACTCTATATCCATTATCTCATTTGAGCCTCACAGAAACCCTTCCTCAATGCCTCAAATCATAGTCTCCTGGTGGTCAGTGACTCAACTTTCCCTTATGAGGTAAAACTCATGAAATTACCTTTCAGACAATTATGAAACCAACAATCCTTATTTCATCTTTTCATAGTCTCCAAATTATTTGGCTTACCACTTTTTTTTTAGCTTTAGCCTCTCAAACTCTAAAAATAATCATATGCCATTGAGCTAAGGAACCCTAATGCCTTTCTGCATCAGTTATTTCTCTGCCTTCAAAAACATCCTCTCAGTACATTTATTTGAGGGACAATTCTCTACCTGGTCCCATTAATAGTCTAATAGTCTAAGATATAGTTTAAGATATAGTCTTTAGATAAACTCTAATAATCTAATGCCAGCATTTCCCACTGAGGTTTGGGGCATCTCCATTTTCTCTCCAATTTTCCTTTTGTCCTGTCTTTCCCTTACGGACGTTTGGGTTAGCTTATTCAGATTACCCAAGGCTACTTCTTAAAACATCTAGAAAAGGGAAAAGAGATGGAACCAACTCAAATTAGCACCACAATACTGTAAAGTGGGAGGAATCTGTACTCTGTGCTACTCTAGCTTCTTGTACATCAATGCTACTTCAATCACCCATATACCTCCAGTTCCAAAATCTGCCTCTGCTTTCACCTTGAAGTTAAACCTCCACACTTGCATCAATATGAGCAATGAAAGGGTTTATTCAAAAGGTAAAAATAAAACTGCTAAGGATATACCTGTATAAGTATAAATTTACTCAAAATACTTCAAAGTTATCTATACAAGATCTGACTGTTGTTTTTTGTAAAATTTTTTTCTTACAACATTGTAGTATTCATGTATCCCTCCCTTTTTCCCTTCCAGAGAGCCATCCCCTATGACAAATAGTATTTTTTGGAGAGGAAAAATAGTGCAACTGATAAATGCATTGAAAAAGTTAAATATGTGCAATGTGTAACACCTGTAGACCTTCTACCTTCACAAAGGGGTAAGTTGGGGGTTTCTTCTCATATAACTTTATTCAAGTCCTTTATAATTTTGTTAAATTCACTTTTGATTTTTTGGTGTATTGTTCTTTCCATCTAAGTTATTGTTGTTACTGTGTATACTGGTTTCTTGGTTCTGCTCACTTTACTCTGCATCAGCTCATATAGCCTTTTCCATGCTTCTATGTATTCATCACATGTATCATTCCTTACAGCACCTTAATATTCTATAACATTTGTGTGCCACAATTTGTTTAGCCATTCTCCAATTGATGGGCATCTACTTTGTTTCCAATTCTTAGTCATCACAAAAAGTGCCACTATAAGTATTTCTAGTATATTAGGATTTTTTTTAAATTAAATATAACTTCGTTGGGGTATAAGCCCGGTAATGGAGTCTCTTGTTCAAAGGGTATAGACATCTTAATTTTTTGAGAACTGTTTATTCATAATCTTTGATCATTTACATATTGGGGAATGGCTATTATATATATATAAAATGTATTGCACATATATTATATATAAAAATCATTACATATATAATCATATTACTATGTGTGTGGATAGAGGGAGAAAGGGATGGTTAAGGGGGAGGGAGAGGGGGACATCTTGGATACTGGACTCTTGCATTAATGCTCTTTGTGAAGTTTTTCAGTTTTAAGTTCCCTCTTCCGCTGTAAACACAGTATTATATTCCTTTAGTTACATCAATCCTTTTTATTTTTAATAAATATTTTATTTTCCCCCAATTACATGTTAAAACAATTTTAAACACTTGTTGGCTGGGGCTTTTTTCAAGTTTTGACTTCAAATTCTATCCCTCCCTTCTCCCCTCCTTGAGATGGAAGTAATCCAATATAGATTCTACATGTGCAATCATGTAAAACATTTCCATATTAGTCATTTTGTATAAGAACATTTGGAGGGAAGGAGGGGGAAGGGGGGAGGGAGGGAGAGAGAGAGAGAATAATAGAATGCCTCAATCTATATCAGGTAATATCAGTTCTTTCTCTGGAAGTGGATAGTACGCTTTATCATGAGACCTTTGGGACTGTATTGCTGAAAATAGCTAAGTCATTCATAGTTCTTCATTGTACAATATTGATGTTACCATGTACAATGTTCTCCTGGTTCTGCTCACTTCACTTTGCATCAGTTTATGTAAGTCTTTCCAGGTTTTTCAGAAATCATCCTGCTTGTCATTTCTTAGAGCACAATAATATTCCATCACTATCATATACTACAGCTTGTTCAACTACTCCCCAACTGATAGGTATCCCCTCTATTTCCAATTCTTAGCCACCAGAAAAAGAGCTGTTCTAAATATTTTTTTTTTTACAAATAGGTCCCTCTCCCTTTTTAAGGTGGCCCTGTTCCCACTAGCTCTCTTCCCTTCTCACCCCAATCAGCTCATTTGATATTATTCTTCCATTCCTCCCTTTATGTTAGTTCTGTTCCTTAGTTGTAGTTTGGTTTTTTTTTTTGGAGGGGGGAAGGCAGGGCAATTGGGGTTAAGTGACTTGCCCAAGGTCACATAGCTGGTAAGTATGTCATGTGTCTGAGGCCGGATTTGAACTCAGGTCCTTCTGATTCCAGGGCCAGTGCTCTACTCACTACACCACACAGCTGGCCCTGTTCCTTAGTTTTTAAATTGCTTTTTTGTACCCTTTTCCAAAAAGGATTTTTCTCACTCTCTTCATTATCTAACCTCTCTGTCTACTATAGTCCCTCATTCTTGGATTCATGAACCCTATCATTATCTGGTCTGTTTTCTCTGTATGCTTTATGTAATCAAAGGATACCTTCCAAGTTATCTATTCTAGGGTCTCCTCTCTAGATATTTTCTTCCCCTGATCCATAGGGCTTACCCCATAGATTCTCCTTTTCCATTATGCCTCCCTTTCCATTATGCCAGTTATTGCAGGTGTCAGAGAGGACACTGCCCCAGGATGGGGTCACTCCTTCACAACTTCCATGATTATAACAAGGCACACCTAGATATAGGGGTCTTTCCCTTGGGGTTGGTGGAGTGCTTCACAGTCCCTCACACGCACCCACATGCTATATTGGTGACCTGTCCCACACCCTCTTCAGTTCTCTGGCCCAGCACTGGTAGTATAGTGCCTGTTTTCTCCTGCACAGGTAATGCTGATGCTTTCAGATTGCAGCCCCCAGCAGACTTTTGCTCCTGAAGGGCTATGGCCAAGCTGACAATCAAGGCCTAAGCAAACTTCTGAGTCCTGGCACTGGAAAGAGGAGGTGGGGACTGGGGTACAAGGATAGGTTTTGATGTATGTCTGTGTCATGTCCTTCAATCTGCTAGTGCAGCCTTGTAGGGAAGGGGGGAGGGAGGTGTTAAATGAGCTCAGGGTCAGTGAGTGTCAGCTCTTGGGTTGTTGTGGGGTTTTTTAGCCTTCTTTGGATTGCAGGTGTCCTAGACCAAGGTGACAGCTGAAATTGCTTCACCTTTGACTCATAATTTCTGTTTTGGACAGGTCTGTGAAGTCTTGGGGATTAGAAAAAATGTCTAGTCCACCGCCTTGTTGCTCATGTGACCTAGAAGGCTGACTACATGTTCTAAAGTTTTCTATGTCTACGTCATTAGATTATGAGCTCCTTAAGGACAGGGACTATCTTTTGCCATTTTTTGTATTCTCAGCACTTAGGACACAGCCTGGTAGTGCAAATTTGACAAATGCTTATTGGCTTATACTAGTTTCCCTGGGCCATCTAACTCAATATAACATGACACTTCATGGTCATTAGCCATATGCAAAATAGGACTTTCCAGTGCTCCCTCTCACAAAGGTCTCCTTTGGCCAGAATGTGCTGTCTCCAATCACAGGTCCCTGAGTACTGAACTTGGTCCCAACCAGTTTCAAATTTCCTAAATTTAAACCATCTGTAGATTTAAAATCATCTTCTCTGCCCCCTCCCCCACCAAGTTACCCAATCCAGAATCCACTTTGATGCTGAACTGGTCCTATGGCATTTCCTTCACATACATGTCATCTCTATCTTATCCTGGGATCAAAGAAACAGATATACATCATACCAGTTATTCTCACAATAATAGTCCACTAACAAAAACATTCTCCTAGATTCACAGAGATGCCCTACTTAATGACAAATCAATACAGCCAGGGCCTGCTCCCTGAACAAGTTGAGTATTTTTACAATCCCTAGGTCCATCAATAAGCCAAGCTTTTAAAAGTGCCTCTTGAAACTTAATTTGAGACTACTAAATCATGAAACATTTTAAATATTCCTATAATCAATGCTTTAAGATATGAACCAAATGCATTTTAACAAGCAGATTTTAACAAAACAAATTTTTATTTCACTTATCCAGTGATCAGATTTCTGGCTGTATTCACCAAACAGAATACAACTACAAATAAGCATGGAAGTGAAAAAAAAAAAAAGATAGCTGCCCCAAAGTCTATGGTACTATGAAAGAGATGGATAGAGTCCCTCCTAAGCCAGAGGAACACAGTGATGGAAAACTACATTTAAATGAAGCTAACTGATTTAACAAGTTCTGCTATTTAATTTCCCCTTAGGCTGTAGCATAAGGTGACATGGGATGGGGAAGCTGTCAGAAGCTAGAACGCTGGGAAGCGACAGCTAATATCCAGGGACACAACAAAAGAAAAGAACCACCCATCAGAAAAGACTCTGGGACCATTTAGTGAAGGAGCAAATAATCCTATTCAGTTTAGCTGCCCCTGAGAGAGACTCACTGTTTTATGCAGCACAATATAATAATAACTCCCTATTGTCCCAGAAGAAAATTAAAATTCCTTTCCCTGGCAGTTGTTTCATCACAAATTGACTTCAGTCTACCATTCCAGTCCTTATTTCACGTTACTTTCCTTTATAAACTTTCTATTTAAGCCAAATATTTCCAGATACTAGGACAACCATAGTCTCATCCTACATTCTCTAATCTCCATGCATTCATCCAAGATATCCCCTAGGCCATTAACAGAGAGGCACAATAGTCCCACTGTGGCACCAGATTCAGATCACATCTGAAGCATTTTGTCCACTTCTGGGTATTTTATTTTGGAAAGGGCATTTGTAAGCTGGAAAGCCTCTAAAGAAGAGTTACCAGGATGGTAAATAGCCTTGAATTAATGCCCATATAAGTATAAGAATCCTCGTGGAAATCTCCCCAATTGAAGTAATCAGAGAAAGTTCAGACACCTGGATTGAATCAATCAAAAGTATAAGCAAGGTGCAAACAAGTTAATTAATTTAAGAAGAATAAAATAACTTGGCCATTGGATAAACATAGATGCCACACAGGAAATATCTTGCTAAAAGACGTTTAATATTAATTATTATTTATTTATATTTTAATGTTAATAATTAAATATCTTGCTAAAAGAATAAGACATATCTAGGCCAATGTATAACAACACATCAAGCCAGCTAAGAATTGAAAGTTCCAACAGCAAGCCAGATGAGTGGTCAAATGAAATGTTGAAGGACTCCTGAGAGAGAGAATTGCCCCTATGTGTGGAAGGTGGGGGGGCGGGGAGGTAAATGGAGTATCCCTTCCAACCCCCAACCCAAATAACCACCTCATTACCTTGTGAACTTCAAAAAAAATCCAAAGATCTAGAGTTCTGTTGGGAATCTGTAGCAGTGTCCGTAGGGTAGCAGGGGCTGACCAGAGAATCTGCTTCAAGAACCGAGAGACACATTGAGGACAAACAAGACACAATGAGGAAAAGCAGCTTCAGGATTCTCCCAGGGCACCCACCATTAGAACCCAACAGAGAGCTACCTCAAAGGGAAACTTCATGAGGAAGCCATAAAGGGAGAAAAGTACCTTTAGTAAACAGGAGCTATGTTTACTGCTCCAAAGGAGTTATGTTTGGCTGGATGCACTCTCTAAATTTGAACCCACTCTCCCTGAGGACCTTGTGTACACTAGGAGAGACTACATCCCTGGTTTGAAGGGCTGTTTCTATAACAATTGTCTTTGCTAAGATGGTTAAGTAAATATCCTTTCAAAGCTAATTAATTTTGGTCAGTAATCAATGGGGAACATATTAGTGGTATCTTTTGAAGAATACCAGAAGCTACAATCCCTCAGGGCTGGCTCAAAAACCCTGAGGGGAGAAGTAGTCACCTTCCCTCTGGGACCACACCAGGCAAAAGTGAAGAAGCAGTATTGGAGGTAGTGTAAAGATGGATTGAAGGAAGCAAGGATGTTTTACTGACAGAAGTCTCAGTGTAGGAATGATATTATCTTCACACATTAGAAGGGCTCTTAACTTGTTCTGATTGGCCCCAGAGAGAACTAGAAGAAATTAATAAAAGCTGCAAAGGGGCTGGATATACCTCAACTTTGCCCTCTGACTCTACTTTAAATTTTTTGGAGGATGCAGGTTCACTGGGAAAGGCCACTTGTCTCTCTGGCAACACTAAATTTATTTTCCTTCCAGAAGGAAATCTAAGTCCATCAAAAAGTACCATATGGCCTTTATAGGTCACTGGAACAGAATGTGGGACTTACTGGAATGTCAGGAGATTGTCTCTCTAGCCAACCCCAAGTTTATTCCCCTTCCAAGAGGAGTCCAAGCCAATAGATTAGTACTATAAGGCTGGAAGCCTGTATAGGTCCCTGAGATGAAAGAATAGAACTCAGATTAAAGAGAAGAGAATTACATCAATTGTTTGTGTATATCTAGGAACAATTCATGGGCTCCTGCTTGTTGTTTTGCATTTCCTGTAGGGTAAAATAAAGAGAAGAAGGATGAATTGGGGGTAAGGGAATAAATATTTATTTGTTGTATTGTTTCAGTCCTGTCTAACTCTTCATGATCCTATTTGAACTTTGCCTGGCAAAGACACTGGAGTAGTTTGAGGCAGCTACGTGATGCAATGGTTAGAGCGCCAAGCCAGGAGTCTGAGAGACCTGAGTTCAAATTTAGCCTCAGATACTTACTAGATAATGCAACCCTAGGCTTGACACTCAACCCTGTTTGCTTCAGTTTCTTTTGTGCCTACTACATGCCAGGAGCTCTACTAAGTGCTTTACAAATGAGTACAACCTCATTTGATATCATTTGATCCTCACAACCACCCTATAAGGTAGGTGCTATCATTTTCTCCATTTTACAGTTCAGGAAACAGAGGCAGAGGTTAAGTGACTTGCTCAGATCTCACAGGTACCAACCTGAAACCAGATTTGAACTCAGATCCTCATGATTCCAGCCCCAGTGCTCTGGGCACTATAACCCCACATAGTTGTCCCTAGCAGGTTTACTATGGTTAGCTAGGTAGCACAGTGGATAAAGCGCTGGCCCTAAAATTAGGTAGACGAGTTCAAATCTAGCTTCAGATATTTACTTGCTATGTGGCCTTGGGAATGTCACTTAACCTCTGCCTATCTCAATTTGTTCATCTATAAGAACAAGAATAGCATCTACTTCCCAAGTTCTTGTGAAGATCAAGAGGTAATATCTGTAAAACACTTTATATACCTTATACCATTATGTAACAGCCTAATGCTAGCTACCAAGTGCTTGCCAAGAAGTGAGAACCCTTTTACATATGAGTAGAGACCTAGATATGAATTAGATTCTTAGGTTCTCAGAGGAATCCCAGGGAGGGGACACTATTAACCAAAGAGCTACACTTTGGGGATATAACCCCCACCCCAAGACTAAGCCTAGTCCATATAAACCTAGAGTTTAGGGTTCTGGGCCATTGATTATATAGATTACCTGGGGTCATCAAGAAGACATTAAATTATATTCGCTGTATTCTGTTTGGAGAAGAAGAGAAGCATATTTTAGAAATATTTCCATCAATACAAGAAATTAGAGGGAAGTTCCAAGTATGTGGAACATTCCTGGAATATGCCAGATAAATGAGGCATTACATACATTTATTTTAACTACCTGGACTGACGAGTAAATATTAGCTAACTAGTGATTTACTGTCACCTCTTCTTCACCTATTACATTATTCCCCAAATACTAATCCTGCAGAATAATTGTTTCATTGTTGGACCCAAGACCTAGAACTTTGTAGCCATAAACATTTTAATGGGTGGAGAGTTTTGACAAAATCCATTAGAGATGATAGTAAATATTACAAGAATTCACACATGTGTTTTTACTGCATGTGGTTGTTTTTAGGGTCACTCTCTAACACAAAATAAATCATATAAGGCAAGAAGTAATATATAACTAAGATGCCTCATGAAGAAGAGTTTGGATGCTCATCAAGTCTTGATATTTCCCACTGGTTATGTGTGTTTTCCACTTCTGTTTTTCATAATCATAGAATCACAAAACTGTTCATATAGTCCAAAGCATACAAGCTACTCTACTTGGGAACAGTACTAATCATTAGGAAATTTTCCCTATATTGAGCTAAAATCTACCTCCTGTAATTTTTACCTATTGCTCCTAATCCTGATACCTGGAACAAAGCAGAATAGATTTAGTCCTTTCAAAAGGAAGTGGCCCTTCAAATACTTAAAGAAAAGTCAACTCAAACCTAACATTTATTAAATACCAACAATGTGCCAGTCACTGTGCTAAGCGCTGGGGATACAATTAATAAAAAAGACAGTTTTTGCTCTTAAGGAACTCACTATAAAGGGGGAGACAAGACACAAAATGAGGCAGTAAAGGGGGGGATGAAATCAAGGGGTACCTTGTAGGGCATTCTGTTCCATGGAGTTGAACCCAGGCAGGGTTGCACATACAAAGTGGAGTGATCTGAGAGCCTAGTGTCTGACCTTTATAAAGGAAGGCATTGGGAGGATTTTTGTACTCCACCCTCTAATTAGAGGGGAGAGGAGGCCCATGGTGTCAATCAAAGCTTGAGTTAGCTGCATGGCAAGGAGATTAGAGGTAATGAGATTAACCTGGGAGGAGTATTTTGTTCCCAGAAGTTGAAACCAGGCAAAGCAGATGATGCCGAGTGGAGACCAATGGGGGAGACAACATGTAAACAAGATATATATATACAAATGTGTGTCTGTGTGTGTGTGTGTATTCGTGTGTATTCAAGATATCTTAGAGATAATCTTAAGTGGAAGACACTAGTATTAAGGGTGATTGGGAAAGTTTTCTTGTAAAAGGTGGGATTTTAGCTGGGACCTTGAAGGAAGCCAGGGAAACCAGGAGATTAAAATGAGGAAGGAGAGAATTTCAGGCATTTAAGACAGTCAATGAAAGTGCCCAGAGCCAGTGTCACTGGGTTGCAGAGTACATGAAGAGGAACAAGGTATAAAAAGACTAGAAAGGGAAGTGGTAGGAGTGGGAGATTAAGAAGGGTTTTAAAAGCTGATTTTACCTTTGATGTTGGAGGTAAGAGGGAGCCCTTGGAATGTACTAAATAGAAGGAGGTTGGCATTGTGGTCAGAGTTGAAGATGAATTTGACAGTAAGGTGGAGGATAAACTTGAGTGGGGAGAAGCTTGAGGCAGGGAGACAAACCAGCAGGCTATTGCAACAGGCAGCTAGGTGGCACAGTGGATATAGTGCCAGGCCTGGAGTCAGGAAGACCTGAGTTTAAATTTGGCCTCATACATTTACTAGCTGTGTGACCCTGGGCAAGTCACTTAACCCTGTTTGCCTCAGTTCCTCATCTGTAAAATGAACTGGAGAAGGAAATGGCAAACCATTCCGGTATCTTTGCCAAGAAAACCCCAAATGGGGTCATGAAAAATCAGACATGAATGAGAGATGACTAAAATTGCAAAGTCCAGGCTTTTTTTAAAAAAAATAATAAACTTTCCTTCATGAAAGCTATAGAGTAAAGCTACCTACTCCATCTCTTCCTTCTTTTGATGTACAATGAAAATTGTTGAGTGGTTGAGTGCATTGCTGGACTATCATAAAGCATGAATCCTTTTTATTTTCCTCTTTTTAACCAGATGTTAAATGCCTACATGCCTGCACCAGAGAGCATCTCCCAGTTTCCAGCCATACATCACAAGTAAACTATTGATCACTTGAATTGTGACTCAATACAAGGCATTTTTAAAGAGAGGTCCCCAAAAGACCAGAATGAGCCCCAGAGAAGTGACCAGCACCAAGGAAAACCCACATACAGTCCAAGATCAGCAACACATCATAAATTTAAAGCTGCAGAGGACCTTAGAGGACATTGGGTCCGATCCCTTCATTTCACAGAGGAAAAAACTGAGGTGCATAGGGGTTAAGTGAATTGCCCAGGATTACACATCTATTAAGTGCCTGAGGTGGTATTTAAACCTGAGGCTTCCTGACTCTAAGTCCCATGCCCTATACACTACAGCATGTTGCCTTTTGGAAATTGTCTTTGAATTCTACTATTTGGGGGAACATCCTGTCCAACGACTGACAAAGAAGTAGAGAATCCAGAGATATAAAGAATGTTTTGTAGTAAGGTGGTAGATAGGGAGTTCCCCACAGGGCAGCATTAAACTTCAGACTAAATTTAAAGCTCATCAGTCAGTAGTCACTGTTTATTTTCACATGAATGTGAGCTGTGGATTTGCTATAAATGTCACATCTAGAACTTTGAAAGCTATAAAATAGTTTCATCTTTATCATCTATGTAATATCATCTAGGTATATGGACACCTAATTACCCCTGAAGGCTGGCTCATTATCTCCAATCTGCTCTTGGATTGCCCTAAAGTCTAGGTTCCCAGAGAAGGACCATCATTAGAAAATTTCCCAAGGTCCTAGGAGTTAGTAGGAAGAAATTCATTGCCCCTACTCACAAGAAGTTCAGAGGGGAAACAGACGTGGGACAGGAATCAACATGTCAAAGTCAATGCAGACTTTAAAGGAGGGGGCAGGAAAGAGCCAAATGCTACATGGGGATTTATGGTTTTGTGTGTCTTTTTTTTCTATTTTTCTTTGTATATGAAAATGCTCATGCTTGCTGCTTTATCAGGTTCAGAATATCAAAAATAAAGTTCAACAATTAAAAAAAAGAAATGTAGTAAAAACTATACACCTTGCACTGTCAACATATGATTCATTTGTTTCTACAATTCAATACGTCTGTCAAAACATCTACATGTTAACCTGACAATTCAAAACGAGCTTTTACAAAATACTGCTTTTAAATAGAATATTCGTTTAAATCATGTAGATCACAGGTTTTCTTTGTGAAATTAACAAAATAATTGCCAATTGCAAAAAGATAAATAAATAAAAATACAAGGAAGGGAAACACAGACTTTCATAGATGATTCTCTGCAGCAAACCACATCTAAATAGTCCAACAACTCATTGAGAAATACAGAAACTACAAGAATCTGCAGTTAGTTTAATTATAAGAGAGCATTCAACTAAGTAGAACAAAATGAAGCCTTAACAAGTGTCTTCAATGCATATATTAAGATCATAAACTACTCCTTGTAGATGCTACCACAGAGATTACTTACTTTAACAAGCCTCTGATTATCAATATTGAACAAGGCATAAAATAGATATACACTCACCAAAAGCATTCACCATTATTGTGGGGAATGGAAGTGGCTTTTCTAGAGATGCTATAATTCGCCAGATATCATGCTTCTTGGGGTAGGGGGAATAAGATGTGGGGGGTGGGAGGGTTGGTAGAAAGGGAGTATTCACTTAACTTTAAAACTCCACCCTGAACTGAACTGTGGGTCTGGCAGGTGGGTGAATGCAAATTCACTACATCCTAATCAGTCTCAGACCATGCTTCTTTAAAGGAAGTATTAAAGAGTTTTCCTATAACTCCACAAAAATGTGTAGAAAAAAAGTTTCTTAATCAACTTGAGAGAATTATAGTACTTTGGTCATTGGATAAGGCAACGAATATCATTCAGGATTCATCTAGTTACTAGTTTAAAGAATCAATCATGGCCCTTGGGATTATATAAAAAAATTTAGCTTAGTCTAAAAGGGCCAGGGTCTCCCACTGCATCCTGGGTCATCTCCAGTCATCCTGATGAATATCTGCCACTGGACCCAGATGTCTCTAGAGGAGAAAGTGAGGCTGGTGACCTTACACAGCGCTTCCTCACTCAAATCAAAGTCAACTGCAGGTCATGTCATCATCTCCCTGATGTCACAGTCTGCTTCAAGAACGAAGGACAAACACAACAGCTATATAGCAATTTGGGAGTTCACTACATCAATAAAGGAAAACCTGGCCCCTGAACGAGAACTGCTTTTGGGAAAAAGAGGTATCTCTCTCCTCCTTCCTCTGCCTTTGAACTCAGTCAGTCAACAAGTGTTAAGTATATGACAGGTACTGTGCTAAGGGCTGTGCATACACATACAAGCAGAGGCAGAGGGCACTTTCAATGTGTGCATTGCAAGGATTGCTTCAGGATTAAAAGGTTTGGGAGGCAGAGTAGAGAAATTCTGGAATACAGCCTGAAAAGGAATGAGACATGGCTGGCCTGGGCACCAGCCTTTAATGGAGATCCTCAGAAGATCCATCTAGTCAGAGGGTAGCAGAACTATTAACCCCAGGTTCTACAAGGAGCAAGGGTGTACCCAAGGACATAGAGAACAGCACTTAATAAATTACTGAATGACTGAACTTCACCAGTCTCATTTTTTTATTACTTCCACCTATAATCTTATCACCTGTGCCCTGCCAATCCCACTCCACTTTGCTCTAGATTAGTCTCTTTTAAATTGGTTTCTGATGGGCTACTAACTTTTAAATTGTTTTGTGATGGGATTAGCTTAGGCCAATCCCCTGGTAGTTTAGGTTCAAAGTTAGAACAAAATGAGATCCTTATAGGTCGCCATAGCAAAATAAGGCTATTTAACAAGGATAGGCTTTGAGGACACCTTGAATTGAACAAAGTGTCATCATGCACAATCTACCAACTGAACATCTGAGAGATACCTCAAGCTCTTCATGGCTGCTTTGTACTCAGGTAAAGAGGAAGTAACATCTACAGTAGGAACTGTTAGTCCCCTCAACTAAATAAGTCTCAATACATTTTAAGGAAAAACTAGCCTAACCTGCAGGGGTCAGGGGAGAGGTTAGAGACACATAAGGGTATTGTTTCTACCATCTAATTTATCCTCTCCAATAACAAAGTATTCACCTTGCATTAGCATAATTTAGAAGATTATTACAACACAGAGAACAAAGTCTACACTATAGTAAATCTCTAGGAATAATCAGACAGTAAAATTGAAAGTATAGTACTTTGGGGCTTATATTTTAATCTGATGGAAATGCTTTCTAGGTTTAAATCTTCTCATTCTTTTGCGAAAGACATTCTAAATGCTTCCATATTAAGGTGACTTCCGTTTTTGTAAACAAAGTGGCCTAAGTGATATTCAGGGGCAGATTATTCTGTGGCTGCTGACTTTTTTTAATTCACTAATCATTTGCTAAGACTGATTCAAGTTTGATAATAGTAAACACCTACAGAGTTATAGCGTTCAGGTCACAGGTAAAATGCAGTGAATTCCAAAGTCCACTTATACACCATGAAAACTACAAGATTAGTAGTTTTCTCCCAAAAGTTCTTATCTAGTAAACAAGCTCTTCCAGCTTAAAAAGCTTTGCTTCTTTGAGTTCAGTATGCTTGAACATGAGGCTCATGTTGAACAGGGAACTTCAAAAACTCCTGCCAGGATTCTCACCAAAAAAATGCCAAAAACCATCAACTACTCCATGTGTGTGTGCCAGTTAAACATCAGGAACCATATAGTAATCTAAGCATACTGAGATCTTGATTCATATTCACCTTATGACTTATTTGAACCACTCTACCTCTTGACCACATCTGAAGCAAAGGTTCCTAACGTTTTTGTGTATCACAGACCCCTTTGGCAATTTGGTGAAGCCTCTGGATTCCACAGAATCATGTTTTTATACAAATGTATGAAATGCTAAATTTTAATTAAAGATTAGTGAAAGTAAAGGAGCAATTTTTTTCCTATCCAAGTTCACAGACTCCCTGAAACTGATCCACCTATAAGGGTCCATGGACCTCAGATTAAGAACCCAGATCTAGAATATGATTCTCTGTTCTGAGCATGAGAGTTTAAGAAGTACATTGATCAACTGGAGAATGTCAGAAAAGAGCAACCAGAATAATATCAGACTTTAAATTATCCCCATCCATATGAGTTTCAGTTGAAAACAACTGATAAATAGAAGTACGTATAGAATAATACTACATATAAACATATTTGTGTCTAATGGTTGCCATCTCTCAGGTGGGAAGGAACCAAGGAAAAAAAATTGAAATTTACATGATAACTTAAAAAGGAATAGCCAGTTGTACATAATAGATTTGCAATTTCATGTGAAATTATCTTTTTATTATGTAAATGCTCGTTGTATTCCATAAATTACAAATAAAATAAATTAAAAATAAACATTTATTAAGCAAAAAAAAAGAAAAGAAAAATCTTGGGGGAGAAAGGACAAAGTTAAGCTGGAAAAGATAAAATTCAGGGGATATGATAACTATCTTCAAATACTGGAAGCATTGTCATGTGGAAGAAGAAGTATATACTTTGTCTAGTTGTTTCCAGAGGTTGTAACTAACTAGGAGTGCTCGGTTCAATTTACATGGAAGCAAATTGAGTCTTGCTATCAGGAAAAGCTCTCTTATGATTCAAAAATGTAACTGACTGCCTCACAAAGTAGTTGATTTTACTTTATTGGAAATATTTGAGCAAAGGCTAGATGACCACTTGTTGGTTATGTTGTAGAGGGGAAAACTTGCAGATATATGTTGGACTCCAAATGGGGTCAGAAAAAGCCGGACATGACTGAAAATGATTAAACAATAAAAGATGTTATCCAAGGTCCCTTTCAACTAAAATAATAATGATGATAAATCATAACGATAATAATATCAATTTTATAGTTCTTTAAGGTTGTAAAGAGTACTTTACAAATATTATTTCATTCGATCCTCAAGAAATTCCATAATTCTTTGATATCTGCTTCTTCACCTATAAAACCAAGAGATTAGATGAGGTTATCTTTAAGGTCCTTTCCATCTCTGAATTTCTGTGACTATGGAAGAAATAGGATTCAATATTTCTATTTGAACTTCAGGGAAAAAAAAGTTGCTACCAACCAAATAGGCTTATCTCTTTCCCAGCTATTCCACTCTGAATGGCAAGACTGCCACCTTTGATGATTGTTGTCGTTGTTATTATAGAATCATTTCAGTCATGTCTGACTCTTCTTGACCCCATTTGGAGTTTTCTTGGCAAAGATAAGGTGTGGTTTGCCATTTCCTTCTCCAGATCATTTTACAGATGAGGAACTGAGGCAGACGGGGTAAAGTGACTTGCTCAAAGCCACACCGCTAGTAAGTCTGAGGCTAGATTTCAACTCAGGAAGAGGAGTCTTCCTGAATTCAAGGCCAGTGTTCTATCCACTGAGCCACCTAACTGCCAACTTTGATAGAGGAACAGGGGGATTAATCAAATTCATCCATACATTCATTCATTCAATAACTTTTATGCCTCTTAAATGCAAGGCTCCATGCTAGGGGCTGTGGGGAACTCATAGATATATGATCTACCTTGCCATTCAGAAACTTACATTCTAATTAGAAAAAAAGAGTAAAAGTAGGAGTTGAGACCAATTAAAAATATTTAGAACTAGAGTCAGATACTTTCTTGAGTTTCTCTGCTACCTCAGAAGCAGCCTAGAAAGTCTAGAAATTTTCTAAGTGGCATTCCTGAGAATATGTCTCCCTATGCTTCTTTATATGTTCCCCCTATCATTGAGCTTCCATCTTATTTTTTTGTTGTTTTTTTAAATAGTATTTTGGTTTTTTCCCAATTACATGTCAAGACAATTTTAGCCTTCATTTTGACCACATTTTGAGTTCCAAATTTTTTTCCCTCCTACTCTCCCCTCCTCTCTTCCTAAAATGGTGGAAAGTGTGATATAGGTTATACATGTATTATCAAGTAAAACATATTTCCAGTTGTGTAAGAAGAAATAGATAAAAAGAAAAAATCACAAAAAAGAATAAAGTACTGTAGTAGCAATTAGATTTGAAGATCTTTCCCACCCATTAATAGGCCATGTGGAATGCTTACATCACAGGAAGCCCAAGTTACATGGTGGGGGGAGCTTCCTGACAGGAAAAAGAAGTTATGACACAGAAAATGCTGAGAAAGAGAAAGATGTTATGGCTACTAATGGCTGCTAATGGCTGCCCTCATCATTGTTAGAACTGAACAGGCTGATTTAGCTGTACTGAGAGTTTGTTTTGGGGAAGCCCCAGCAGGGGGTCGGAGAGGTTTGGGGATGTTGAGGCTCCATGTTGCAATATTCTGTATTGAATGTTTTGGGTTTCTTGCTGTTACGGACGGACTGGCTGTAGGAGCTGAGCATTTGGTTATGGGATATGGTTCTCTGGTGTCTGAATAAATGGTTTACTTCTACCTTCTATGTGGAGAGTCTCATACACTTTGTGACACAGAACTACATAGGCATAGTCATGATTATTGTTGATGTTGTGTTTATTACCTTACTATTTCAAGTATGTGGAAAAAAGTATGCTTCAAACTGCATTCAGAGTCCATCAGTTCTTTATCTGGATGTGGATAGCGTTTTCCTTAGTGAATCCTTTGTACTTGTCTTGGAGCATTTTGTTGCTGAGAAGAATTGAGTCATTCAGAGTTGGTCATCACACAATGTCACTGATATTATGTACAATGTTTTCTTGGTTCTGTTTATTTCACTTTACATCAGTTCATACAAGTCTTTCCAGGTTTTTCTGAAATCTGCCTGTTCATCACTTCTTATTGTACAATAGTATTCCATTACATTCATATACCACAGCTTGTTCAGCCATTCTCCAATTGATGAGCATCCCCTTAATTTCCAATATTTTGCCACCACAAAAAGGGCTACTATAAATGTCTTTGCACATGTCAGATCTTTTTGATTTTTTATGATTCCTTTGGGATACAGACCTAGTAGTGGTATTACTGGATCAAAGGGTATACATAGTTTGGTTGTCCTTTGGATCTAGTTCCAAATTGATCTCCAGAATGCTTGGATCAGTGCACAACTCCACCAACAGTGCATTAGTGTTCCAAATTTCCCATATCCTCTCCACCATTTATCTTTTTCCTTTCTTGTCATATTAGCCAATCTGATAGGTGTGAGGTGGTACCTCAGAGTTGTTTTAATTTGCTTTTCTCTAATCAAAAGTGATTTAGAGCACTTCTTCATATGCCCACGGATAGCTTTGACTTCTTTATCTGAAAACTGCCTGTTCATATCATTTGACCATTTATCAATTGGGGAATGGCTTATATTCTTATAAATTTGACTCGGTTCTCTATATATTTGAGAAATGAGGCCTTTATCAGAGATACTTAATGTAAAGATTGTTTCCCAACTTTCTGCTTTCCTTCTAATCTTGGTTGCATTGGTTTTGTTTCTACAAATCCTTTTTAATTTAATATAATTAAAATTATCTATTTTACACTTCTTAATGCTCTCTATCTGTTGTTTGGTCATGAATTCTTCCCTTCTCCATAGATCTGACAGGTAGACTATTCCTTGCTCTTCTAATTTTGTTTATATTGTCACTCTTTATGTCTAAATCATGTACCTATTTTGACTTTATCTTGGTGTATGGTGCTGTTGGTCTGTACCTAGTTTGTGCCCTATTGTTTTCTAGTTTTCCCAGCAGTTTTTGCCAAATAGTGAGTACTTATCCCAAAGGCTGGGGTCTTTAGGTTTATCAAACACTAGGTTACTACTGAGTCTTATGTACCTAATCTATTCCATTGATCTATCACTCTATTTACCAGCCAGTACTAGACAGTTTTGATAATTACTGCTTTATAATATAGTTTGAGATCTGGTATTGCTAGGCCACCTTTGTTTGTATTTTTTTTCATTAACTCCCTTGATATTCTTGACCTTTTGTTCTTCCAGATGAATTTTGTTGGAGTTTTTTCTAGCTCTACAAAATAATTTTTGGTGATTTGGTTGGTATGGTATTGAATAATCAAATTAACTTAGGTAGAATTGTCATTTTTATTATATTGGTTCAGCCTACCCATGAGTAATTGATATTTTTCCAGTTGTTCAGATCTGACTTTTTTGTGCATGAAAAGTGTTTTATAATTGTGTTCCAGCACCAGACTCCCACCACACGATTTAGCATAGCCCTGGGCAAACAGGTAGCCTCCATCAGTTAGACTACTATATGCTTCAGTGTAGCCCCAAGGAACTGAAGAAATACACTACTGGCTTCAGCACATGCCAGACATCACCACTAGGACCCTGGCTCAGTACCAGGTAAGCTGCCAGACCCCTAAGGTCTCCAGCAGTGCCAGCCACCCCCCACAACCCACCCCTTCAGCACAGCACCAGGTACAAGGGTTCTCTGAGGTCCTCAGGGCAACATCAGTGCAGTACCAGGTAAACGGCCAGGGCCTGCAGCTTCTGGCACAAGAAGCATAAGATAGGGACACTTCCACCCAAGGAGCAGAGCTCAAATTTAAAAAAAAAAAAGCCCAAAAATGCTGAGCAAAAAATAACAATAAAAAGATTCTGACCAAAGAAAGTTATTATGGTTACAGGGAAGATAAAAACACAAACTCAGAAGAAGACAACAAAACACCTATGGATAAAGTCCCAAACAAAAACAGGAAGTGTTGTCAGGCCCAGAAAGAACTCATGAAAGAGCTCAAACAGGAGCTTAAAATCATATAAGAGAGGTAGAAGAAAATTGAGAAAAGAAATGAGAGTGATGCAAGAGAATTAAGAAAAAAGAATCAACGGCTTGGAAAAAGAAACAATTGCTTAAAAAGTAGAATTGGCTAAATGGAAAAGGAGATACAAAAATCCACCAAAGAAAACAACTCCTGAAAAACATACAATTGGTCAAATGAAAAAGGAAGTACAAAAGCTAACCGAGGAAAACAGCTCCTTAAAAGTTAAAATTGGGCAAGTGAAAACTAATGACTCTATGAGATATCAAGAATCAAACAAACAAATTCAAAAGAATGAAAAAATAGAAGAAAATGTAAAATATCTCACTGGAAAAACATCTGACTTGGAAAACAGATCCAGGAGAGACAATGTCAGAATCACTGGACTACCTGAAAGTTATAATTAAAAGAAGGATCTGGAAAGTATCTTTCAAGAAATTATCAAAGAAAACTGCCTGGTATCCTGGAACCAGAGGGCAAAATAGGCATTGAAAGAATCTGCTGATCACCTCATGAAAGTATCCCAAAATAAAAACTCCAAGGAACATTATAGCCAAATTACAAAACTATCAGGTCAAGTTAAAAATACTACAAGTGGCCAGATAGAAACAGTTCAAATATTGAGGAACCCACAATCAAGATTACACAGGACTTAACAGCTGCAGCATTAAAGGATTGGAGGTCATGGAACATGATATTCCAAGAAGGCAAAGGAGCTAGGACTACAACCAATTAAATTAAGCATAATATTTCAAGGGAGGGAAAATGGCCATTCAATGTAATAGAAGGATTTCAAGCTTTCTTCAGGAGAAGACTAGAACTGAACAAAAAAAAATTGATCTCCAATATCAAGACCCAAGAGAAGCCTAAAAAGACAAAAAGGGTAAAGAAAATATAAGGGATTCAAAGGAGCTGAACTGTTTACATCCCTACATGGGAAGATACTTGTAATTCTTAAAAATTGTACCACTAATAGGAATAAGGAGGAAGGAATAAATAGAGGATATAGGTGTAAGGTAACATTTAGGGAATGACATAAAAAAATAATTAAGGGATGAGAAAGAGGAGTACATTGGGTAAAGAAGGAGGAGAGAGGTAGAATGGGGTATATTATTTCACATGAAGATGATAGAATCCTAATAAAACTGCCCCAAGACCCAATATTCTAACTTCCTTATAGACCCCACCGAAGAGCAGGCCCACTGTCCCTACCTAACCACTCACCCCTCCCCCAACTCAATATCCTAACTTCTTTATATTTGCCTCACTGCTCACTAGAACAACAGGTGTGTCCATGAACTCTTATTTCTCAAAGAAGTAGCAGATGTGTCCATGTGATGGGATCCCAGCCACTGCCTTTAGCTAGCCACTGCCCCCAGACCCATTCCTCTTATTTCCCACAGAAACAGCAGGTGTGTCCACGTACTCAACCATAGCCACATCCATCTAGTCTCAGACAAGACCACAATAGCTAGTCAGTCAGAAAGTAGGACCACCAGGATGCCCAAGCAGGATGTGGACCACAAAACAATAGAAGGCATTTTTCCGAAGTAGGCACCTGCACAGTAATAGCAAAAGTTGTCCTTTAGGTGAACTTATGATGTAGAGAGGCTTATCATAATATCATTATCATACATACCCCCAAATAGGTTTTTCTATATGCATTGTGGGTAATCACATGTGCAGTTCCACTGTGGCTGGGACCCCTCTCCTATTACCTAATCCCTTAACAAACCCCTGCTGACTTCTAAATATTCATAATTTCTGTTATGCAATTACATCTTTACCCTATAAAAATCTATCTTCCTTTCTCTGAAGTTGCTGGTTCCTCTTGAAACTTAGCTGGCTTCATAAGAGATATCAATCTCAATAAATGCCTATACCTGGATTAGAGATGGTCTAACTCTGAATTCTTTGAGATGATTCCACCACAACACATCATGAAACCACAACACTTGGACACACAAATACCAAAACACACACAGACACACACACACAGCCCATCCTCATTAAGTCTAACGTATTTCTCATTCTTCCAGGGTAAGGCATCAAAGACTTTTCTGCTAATAAAAAAAGTGCTATCTATGAGGAGATATTACCATAAGTCATAACATTGATCCTTTAATTTATTTTATAGTGCAATGACTCTGTCCAATAATTCAAGGTGAGAATGTATTGTTAATACTGAATGTCTATGACTTTTTAAGTGAAAATTACCAAATAGCATTTGGGATTCACCTACCAGATGATCAGGACCAGAGATTCATGACAGTGATATAGGAAAATTTAATAGATTGCTGAGCACACCAAGCAACCTATGCCGCAAGAGATAGTATGGGGGGCGGGGTGGAGCCAAGATGGCAGAGTAAGAACAGCGACTTGCTTGAGCTCTCCCCAAATCCCTCCAAATTCCTGTAAAAAATGACTCTAAACAAATTCTAGAGCAGCACAACCCAAAAAAATGATACAATGAAACAAATTTCCAGCACAAAACAACCTGAAAGGTTGACACGAAAAGTCTGTCGCATCAGTCTGAGATAGGAGTGCAATCCAGCACAAAATTCGCCAGCACAGACTGTCCTACCCCCAACAAACCTGGAGGAGGCCTCAGGGGACTGAATCACTGGCAGCTGTGGTGGTTTTCAGACTTGTCAACCCACAAATTCCAAAGACGACTTAGAAGGTCAGTAGGAAAAGTATGTCACACCTGGGTGAGAGAGGAGCATAGTCCAGCCCCAGCTGTTGGTGGCAGCAGCAATGGCTGCTTCTGGAGCTCTCGGCCCACAGATGTTGGGAGGATTGAGTGGCTGAGCAGAAGGAGATTGCAGGGATCTCTTTGCTGGCACTGAGGCAAGATTCTTTTGCTTTGCCCATACTTGTATCTGGGTTGCAATCCTGGGTGGCAGTCCTGGAGCAAGAAGGAATACTGGAGTGATGGAGCTCATGGTGGCTGTGGAGAGGGAATCCTCCTCATAGTCCCAAGGCTAAAAATAGTGCTGATAGTCACTCACAGACCAGAGCACGATCCAGGAGAAGAGTAAACACCTCTCCTTTGATCATACAACCTTGGAAGAAGTGAAAATTTACAGGTCCCTAGAAGTATCTCCGAAAACAGCTTCACAAAACCTCTGAAGCCTGGGACAGTGTGCCCTCTACCCTTGAAGCAGAGTACTATCTTAACAAAGAGATAAAAAGTTAAATAATTTGCTGAGAAAATGTGCAAACAGCAGAAAAAACTAAGACTATAGAATCTTACTTTGGTGACAAATAAGATCAAAACATAAAACTAGAAGACAACGAAGTAAAAGCTCCTACATCCAAAGCCTCCAAGAAAAATATGAATTGGTTGAAGGCCGTGGAAGAGCTCAAAAAGGATTTTGAAGAACAAGTAATAGAAATAAAGGAAAAATTGGAAAGAGAAGTGAGAGTGATGCAAGAAAATCATGAAAAATGAGTCAACAGCTTGCTAAAGGAGACCCCCCCCAAAAAAAATGAAGAAATAACACCTTAAAAATAGACTAACACAAATGTCAAAAGAGCTCCAAAAAGCCAATGAGGAGAAGAATGCCTTAAAAAGCAGAATTGGCCAAATGGAAAAAGAGGTCCAGAAGCTCACTGAAGAAAATAATTCTTAAAAATTAGAATGGAGCAAATGGAAGCTAACAACTTTATGAGAAATCAAGAAATGATAAAACAAAAACAAAACAATGAAAAATCAAAGACAATGTGAAATATCTTATTGGAAAATTCACCGACCTGGAAAATAGATCCACGGAGATAATTTAAAAATTATTGGACTACCTAAAAGCCATGATCAAAAAAAGAACCAAGACATCATCTTTCAAGAAATTATCAAGGAAAACTACCCTGATGTTCTAGAATCAGTGGGTAAAATAGAAGTTGAAAGACTCCACCAATCACCTCCTGAAAGAGATCCCAAAAGGAAAACTCCTAGGAATATTGTAGCCAAATTCCAGAGTTCCCAGGTCAAGGAGAAAATATTGCTAGCAGTCAGAAAGAAACAATTTGAGTATTGTGGAAATACAATCAGGATAACACAAAATCTAGCAGCTTCTACATTAAGGGATCAAAGGGCTTGGAATATGATATTCTGGAGGTCAAAGGAGCTAGGATTAAAACCAAGAATCACCTACCTAGCAAAACTGAGTATAATGCTTCAGGGGAAAAAATGGATATTCAATGATATAGAAGACTTTCAAGCATTCTTTATGAAAAGACCAGAGCTGAATAGAAAATTTGACTTTCAAATATAAGAATCAAGAGAAGCATGAAAAGGTGAACAAGAAAGAGAAATCATAAGGTACTTATTAAAGTTGAACTGTTTACATTCCTGCACAGAAAGATGATATTTGTAACTCATGAGAACTTTCTCAGTATTAGGGTAATTGGAGGGAATATATACATATATATATGTATACATATATATTATATAAACAGAGGGCACAGGGTGAGTTGAATATGAAAGGATGATATCTAAAAAATAAAATTAAGGGGTGAGAGAGGAATGTACTGGGAGGAGAAAGGAAGAGGTAGAATGGGGTAAATTATCTCACATAAAAGAGGCAAGAAAACACTTTTACAGTAGAGGGAAACAGGGGGAAGGTAAGACAGAATGAGTGAACCTTATTCTCATTGAAATTGGCTTTAAGGAGGGAATAACATACACACTCAATTGGGTATGGAAATCTATCTTACCTTACAGGAAAGCAGGGGGGAAGGGGATAAGAGAGGGAGGAAATGACAGAAAGGAGGGCAAATTCAGGAAGGGGGTAATCAAAAGCAAACACTTTTGAGGAAGGACAGGGTCAAAGAAAAGAATAGAATAGAAATGAGGGACGGGACAGAATGGAGGGAAATATAGTTAGTCTTTCACAACATGACTATTATCTACGTGTTTTGCATGACTACACATATATAACCTATATGGAATTGCTTGCCTTCTCAATGAGGGTGGATGGGGAAGGAGCAAGGGAGAGAATGTGGAACTCAAAGTTTTAAAAACTAATGTTAAAAATTGTTTTTACATGCAACTGTGAAATAAGATATACAGGCTATAGGATATAAAAATCTATCTTGCCCTACAGGAAAGTAGAAGGGAAGGGGATAAGAGAAAGGAGGGGGTGATAGAAGGGAGAAAAGATTGGGAAAAGGGGTAATCAGAATTCCTGCCATCTTGGATTTGGGGGAGGTGAGAGATAGGGAGAAAATTTAGAACTCAAAATCTTATGGAAGTGAATGTTGAAAACTAAAAATAAATTAATTAATAAAAGATTTTTTAAAAGAGACAGTATAACATAATGAAATGAGTTCTAGATTTAGAATCAGAAGGCCACTATCTTGGCTCCACTATAATCAGAGGCCTAGGTTTGATTCCTACAGTATTACTAATCACCTGAGGAGTGATCTTGGGCAAATGACAACCTTATTGGGCCTCAGCTACCTCACTTGTAAAATGGGGGGGTGGAGGGTAGATGAGATGATCTCAAAAGCCATTTCCAACCCTAAATCTATATTCATAATGCTATTTTTCCCCACCAGCAAGCCCAGGTCTGTGCTCACTGATATGACCGTCACATTCCTATTTACCACCACTTCTCCTAGATTAGTGGGGTCTGCCAAACCCTATGTTCCCCATAGGGATAAGAACACAAGGATTTCCTTCATCTCATTAACCCACCCAGTTTTTTCTTACTCCCTGATAACACGCTAAACTCTCTGGTGATTTTTAACCACTAAGAACTACTATAGAGGAATATTATTATGAAGTATTATGGCAAAGATGGCATGATATCATGGAAAGAGAACTGAGGACCTGAGTCTGGTCCCCAAATCTGCTAGTTGCTATCTGAATGACCTTGAGGAAGTCTTGCCTTTGCCTCTCTGGACCTCATTATCCTTTTCTATAAATGAGATCATCTTTAAGAACCCTTCCAGCTCTGAATCTATAATTATATGAATATACAGTGGGAGGGAATGAGTATAGTAACATATGTAAAGATCAATCATTTCACAGTTCACAAGGTTTCTCACAAGTGATTCTGGTGCTCAGCATTACTTACAAGACATCTGACCTACTCTCCTTAGCTTAGCCTCCTGCCTAAATTTCTTCTACACAGTCTTGGCCTTGATATAAACTTAACTATAGTTCCATTACCATGGAACTGACTAGACCTACCATTCACAGCCCTCCAAAATCTGGTTCTCCAGCCCCAGAAAAAGTTAGAGAGGGACAGACAGAGAGAGACAGAGAGAGAGGGAGAAAGAGAGAGAGAGAGAGAGAGAGAGAGAGAGAGAGAGAGAGAGAGAGAGAGAGAGAGAGAGAGAGAGAGAGAGAGAGAGAGAGAATGGTGAACACAGAAGGCTAGATGATGGAGTAGGAGGAAACAGACCAGCTCAACTCTTCCCACAACTACTCCAAAAAACATCTAAGAAGGTACTAGACTCAGTAAATGATCAGGAAATTGAAAAAGAAAGTAGTATGTGTCATCTTTCTAACCCAAAATCACAAATTAGACCTACAGGCAGGTAACCAGGGGTGTAACTATGGAATAAGGATGGTCAGAATCATGATCTCAGTACCCAGAGCTCCAAGCTAGGAAAAAAGCACAGGGACTCTCAGAGCTATTCTCTCTTCCAGGACTCAGCTCCAGGCCAGCAGTATGGGGGTCTCCCAGAGCTCCAAGCTAGACCAGCAACTCCAGGTTGTCAAAAACAAATTTCTGGAAGAATGACTAAATGAAAAAGATATAGAGTTATTATGAGGCCAGGAATGCCTAAGACACAAACTGAGAGTGGAGAATTACTCCAAAACACCTGCAAGCAAAACCTCTAAGAAAAATATACAGCTTACCTACAAGATCAATTAGAATTCCTAAAAGAAATGATTTTAAGTGACTTTAAAAGGGTATTATAAATTAAATGGGAGTGAGAAAGGTAAGACCTGGAAAAGAAACAAAAGCTATTAACAAGAGCCTTGGAAAGACAATTAACAGCTCAACAGAAGAGATACTAAACCTTACCAAAGTAACAGAGTAGCAAAACACAAGCTGAAAAGATAAAATGTCACTACATTGTGAAGGGCCTTGGATGACAGACTAAGGACCTCAAACTTTACTCAGTAAGCAATAGTAAGCCATTAAAGGGTTTTGAGAAGATAAATTCTATGACCAGATCCACACATAGTAGACCTCCCACTTCAATGGATTTCAGTTGTATCAACAAGACAGAACATGGGCCAAATAAAGTAAGATGAAATTTAGTGAAACTAAGTAAACAATGGAGGAAAGACAGAATTTCTTTTTAAAAAAAATGAGGATTTCTTCCAAAAGGTAAATAAAATAAAATCCTCAGCAAAAGTGAATTGTTCCCTTCCAGACTAAACATGCCATTTTAGTAATCTCATCAATACGTATAGCTTTTTCATCAGCATAACTCATAGCTCATCCATACCTTCCCACCCTTTGTGATCTTTGTCTATGTTCTACCATAGATTCTCCACAAGGTATCCACCCAATTTTCTAGAAGCTTTCCTTTATTAGGTCTTTTTACATTTGTGTGCTCTAGAAAGGCACTTAGATTGTCTGTCTTTCATCTTCACTCTTGCCACTTAACTGGATCACCTTTTCCGATCATACATTTCCTGATATATTCTTTACATCACTTCTTACCTGTATGTCATCCTTAGAAAGATGCTGCAGTCTACTCATGTCTACCATGTATTGGGTCACTTGAAACTTTGATCCTTCAGAGAATATCGTGTTCCAAGATTTGCAAATCAGAGTTTCCAATAACTGGGGGAGGGGGAGAGCAGAATGCATTTAAAAAATGAATTTTAGTAGCAAAGAGCAACTTGAGATTGCACTGTTCAATTTCAATTTCCCAAATTGAATTTCCCAAATTCCCAGTTTCCCAAATACAGTCTTACCTGTTCTCTTTCTCTTATCCATTTCATTGTCTGCTTGCAACATCTGTCCCAAATACATGTACTATTTAGTATAATATATGTATTATTTAGTATCATATAAGTACAAACTCAGAGAAGTATCCTCCTATCCACAAGGCATATTCTGGATAATAAATATTTTTACCTAAGGAAGATAAATCTGCATTTGGTGTGAAGGGCAAATTGTAGGAAGAGTAAAAGAAAAATTGCTAGGAAGCTAATATAATAGTCCTGAGGCAGCGGTGGGGGATGGAACAGGGGTTGTAAGTATATTAAGTTGTATCAAAGAATACTTATTATTTTCATGCAATTTAGTAAAGAGACTTTCCTTGGTGCCCTCTGAAATCTTGTCTTAGATCTGAGCCTAAACTCAACTCCAGAATTCAATCTTATACCACCATGCATATACTCACCAAGCTACCAGTCTATATATAGCCTTTTAGGAGCAGCTAGGTAGTATAATGGCTATAACACCAGGCTTGGAGTTAGGAAGACCTGAATTCAAATCCAGCCTCAGACATTTACTAGTCATCACTTAACCCTGTTTGCCTCAGTTCATCATCTGCAAAATGAGCTAGAGAAGGAAATAGCAAACCACTCCAGCGTCTTTGCCAAAAAAAAAAAAAAATGGGGTCACAAAGAGTCAAATATAACCCAAACAACAAATATAGTCTTTAAAGTTCAATAGGTCTTCAGGAATTCTACAGTGAAACAACATGGATGGCGGATCGTTAGAGAACTGTAATATTCTACCCCTAGAAGAAGGTCTAGGGATTCGCAAAGCTCAGGAGAATGCCTAAGAGCCTCAGTGGGTACCTTCCTCCAGGAAAAACACAAGACAGAAGGAGCTTTTCTGTTTCTGTTCAGGGAGATTTAAAATTCCCCACAACTCCCACAGTTACACAACACTCCAATTCATAGTCTGGAGGCTAGCCAAACATTTTTCTCCTCTTCACTTTATCCTTCTCTTAATGATTAACCTCCCTGTTATGGGATTTCTTCACAGCTGTTAGTCTCACAGTTGATTCTAATTAAACTCTCTCTAAACTTGGGAGGTATGTTTGCTTTTGTGGAACATCTTTTTTTTTCTTTTTTTCCTTTCAGGGAAAACTTGATTATCAGGCAGATTTTCCCAGGTCATAATCAAAATATGAAAATTCCCTGAAGTGCCTTTAGATTCAAGTGCTTCTCATCAAATACTGACAGTAATTCAAGTCCCCAGAGAATTGGAATTTTTCTAGTGATTCTCTCAAACAGTGAAGCTTTCAGACATGGATCTCTATGTTGCATTCTGGATGGAACCTTACCACCCTGGAAGGTACTTTCATTATAAAATAGAAGTCACAGTTTCATGGTACCCCACTAATCATCAAGAAGTTTAAGTAACTTTTGTGTAATTACTGCCCCCAGTAAAATATAAGCTTCTTGAGGACAGGGCTATTTTGTTTTCTGTCTTTGTAACATTAGAGCCTGCACAGTGCCTAGTGAAGAATAAACGAGGAATCAAATTGAATCAAAGAGAATACTGGCAGAAAGAAGGTAGAATAGAATTATTCCCTGTCACTGATTTAGGAAGGAAAAGAAGCACCAAGGTGGGCAGAGGTTGTCTGTCCTGTCACTAAGAAATGAACAGCTGAGTAAGAGAGAGAACTCTTGCCACTCCCTGCCCCCTAGGGTCCTCATCCAGCTGAGCTGTATGACTACTGTAACTGGGCTATGACCTGAGGGCACCCTAAACCACAAACCTCCACTTGGTTTAAAGTGAAAGTAGCAAGTAATGACTCACAGCACTCTAATAACTTTCTGTAAGAGATGGGGAGTGAGGTGAACTGGCCAATGAGGACCAGGTCCTGGTCCATGCATGGGAGGCTCTCTCTCTGCCAATGCAGAGGGGTTTGGTGAACCTGCTTCTGGAAGTGTATAATGATACAGAATGGAGGGTCCATATCTCAGTACAGAGTATGTTCAGGTATTCCATGACTGATTCCTGTATGATGAAGAAAATCCCTTTTATTGTCAGCAGGAACTAAGTGTACATATTAAAGCCACTAATAGTCCAAATCAACCTCTCTTTCTTGGTGGTAATAGAAGAAAAAAACCTATAAGCCTCCAGGTGGGAAAAGTGGTCTCAGATCCTCACCTTCCCACATCAGCCACTATGTGGCCATGAACACATGGCATTGTTGGTTTTCTGTTGAATTTAATTACTTTCTTGTTGCGAATGAGTGTAGGAGATGGAATGAACTAGGTTATAACCTTGTGAGCTTTGACAGATTGGAAGAGTTATCAAAGATCAAGGAAATGGAGTCCATTCAAGAATTTTCCAATAGGTAAACCTGGTGAGAAGCATAGTCTGCAAGAGCAACCTACGCAATCAGCCCATAAATGGATTGGCTTGACAGTTGACATCATGTCCTGCACCATGTCCTGCACCTGTCCATCAACTACCCCAATCAGAAGAAATCTTGATAGAGCAAATGTTTAGTAACAAGCACTTTAGTTTGAACCCACTCTCTCCAAGGGACAAGATGGTAGAAAGAAGAATATGCCCTGGTTTGAGAGGCAAGGGATGTGAACTGTGTTTGTACCAAATAAGTGTTATCACTTCACATCCAATTCACTCACGTAGGATACAGGGTGTCCCAACAGTCTTATTGCAATTTTAAGTCAACTGAACTAAGACTGCAGGGACACCATGTATGGATGCAGAATTTAATGACCCACAATCCTAAAAATCCAAATCCTTGGACCAATATCCAAAAGAGTCAACATAAATTGGTAAGATTAGCCATCTTTATATGTGACCCACTCTAAGAAAAAGCATGTTTATATGCAGTAGATAAGAATGCATCTTGAATTTTAGCAAGGGCCCTAAGATGCCTCCCTAAAAAGGAAGCCATTAATTTTAAAATGTAACTTTCTAGTACTGGCCATTCTTCTGGCTAACTGGCTAACATCCTCAGTTTTTTCTGACAAGGAAATGGGCCCAAGCAGTTAAGTATCACAAAGGTAGTGACAGAGGCAGGATGTAAATCCAAGTCCCTCTGCCTCCCAAATTTCTCAAAAAATTTATTCCATTGTACCATGATATATAACTCTGAGCAAGATTCTTCTTATTCCTAAGCCTATAAAATGGTGACAATGATATTTGTGGTACCAGAATTACTAAGGTAATCAGGTAAGTGAGCTATAAATTAAAAAATCAATGCCATTTTGTGAAGCTAGGCACCTTACTAGTACAAAGTATAAGAGTGTTACTGAATTCTTCTCAGAGCCATAACAGGCAAAAAGAAAACAACTCTGTCAGTCAACATTTTTACAACTATAATTAAGTTGGGCTGATTTTTTTTCACTGAGTCGATTGATTTTTTTTTTTCTGAACTAACCAGTTATTAGGCCTCAAACCCTTAGTGATATCTAAATGTTTGTGTGTCTCTCTTCACACTGATCCTTAGAGAGAGATTTTAGCTGGGGGAAAAAATTTTTATTTTATTTTTTCTCTCAGCCTTTATTTACAAAGGAAAAGTAAAAATGCAAAGTTGTATAAATTATTTTGATAACTTAGAAAACCCCTCTTATTGAGGAAAGAATAAAGAACACAAACAATTCCAGGTCTGAGGACTGAACTAGAAAGTGTGGAGAGTGCTATCTGCTAATTTCACTGTATAATTGAGTAACAGCATAAACTGAAGCTGTTGCATTTGGTTTTGCAGATTTGAGTAAGCAAGACTATAAAAATAAAGGGCAATCAATACCCCCCCTTTCCAAAAATCACTATCAACGTGAATATTTTCTGAACTTATATGTATACACATCTGGGTAACAAATCAGACAAGGCAAGTAATGTGATTCCCTACTGAATAATTAAAATTAACTTTATCATGAGTAATACTATATTGATGAGAATGAAGTAATGCATTTTTTAAAAATCTTTTAAAATTTTTGGGAAGGGAAAAGGTACATTTTAATATTTTGTAAATGACTGGGAAATATTCTTTAGCTAGAGATTTAAGAAATCCCATTAGCTCAATTAAATCATCCTACAGTAGTTCAGCAAGATTCCAACTAGATCAGATGGTAATAACCATAAGGGACAGATGCTTATCTATTCAAAGAGTTCTTTCTTACAATGAATCCCAGGGCTCAGCTTAAAGTCCTTTCCTGGTTCTTATGTATATGAAGCCATGGAGGAAGATGCTGAAATGTTTGGGACTCAAATGTCAAGTTGCTGATGTCATTAGTTCTCGGTTGTAATTTTCATTTGATCCAGATGGTGTGGTTTCTCAATTTTCCTTGTGCCTGGCCAAGTTTAAAGAACAAATTGGTTAGAGTTCAACACAGACGAGACAGAAGACAGTCAGAGGGAGACACCTGGAAAATGAAGCAGTAGCACAAGTTTTTCTTACTTGCAGGAAATTTACTTACTAATTCAATTTATTCTCTACACTCCATGCTCGAGTTAAATGTTCCACTTCCCGCTTCCATGCCTTCATGCAGGTATCATTGCCCCCCATCCCTCACCCCATGCCTAAAATGTTCTCCCTCCTCACCCCTGCCTCTTGTACCTCCTGTCACCTTTTGTGGCTTAGCTCAAATGACAGCTCCATCAAGAGGCTTTTCCTGATTCCCCCCAGTTGTTAGTGACATCCTGCCCCAACCACTCTGTATGTGTTTTATGTTACAATATATTAGAGAACATTTTTTAAAATTTATTTTATTTTTAATTTATGGAATAAAACAAGCATTTCCATAACACAGTACAATAAAAAGATGATTACACATGAAACTGCCAATCTATCATGTACAACTTGCTATTCCTTTTAAATATATAACAAAGTTATCACGTAGATTTCTTTTTGTTCCTTTTTTCTTCCCTCTCTCCCCCACCCCACCCTAGAGATGGCTAATATTAGACACAAATAGGTATATATTGTAAAATTATTCTTTACAGACTTCTATTTATCAGTTCTTTCTCTGGATGCGGATAGCATCTTTCTTCACATGTCCTTTATTTTTAATTTGTGTATTTATAATAGTCAAAATGACTTAGTTGCTCAAAGTCATTCTTAAAACAATATTGATGTTACTGTATATAATGCTCTCTTGGTTCTGCTCACTTCATTCTTCACTGTTACGGGCAAGTCTTTCCATGCCTTTCAAAGATCAATGAGATCCTCATTTCTTACAGCACAGCAATATTCCATCACAACCATAAACCACAGCCTCTTCAAAGATTCCCCAATCAATGGGGATCCCTGCAATCTCCAGTTCTTTGCCACCACAAAGAGAGCTGCTATAAACATCCCATTCACACTCAAAGTTATAATTACTATTTGTGAATTTCCCTCCATCTTATTTTTATTCGCAATTTTCTTTCTCAGCTTCTCTTTTTACTCTATCCCTGTTACCTTATCTTCTGCCCTATCCTCCCACCCCACCTTAACCCACCCCTCCGAGTCCCCCCATCCCCTTCCCCAATCCCCCTAATCTCAATCCACACAGCCCTCTAAAAGTCCCTCCCCCACCCTGTCCCCCAGTTTTCTCACCTCCCTACACGTTCAGAAGACTTCTACACCCTTCCAGATGTACACATTGTTTCCTCTTCAACCTAGATGAGAGTAAGGTTCCAACATTACCAGCCCTCCACCCCCTCTTGCTTCCTCTATATTAGTTTTTGCTTTCATGCCCATTGCTCCCTTTTACCTTTTCCTACCCAATTTTGTTTTTTTAGAATCACCCCATCATACAAAATTGAGCCCCAAACTTTCTTTCAAACTACCTTAGTAATGATGACAGTCTTAAGAATACTGATAAGATTTTCATATAGACAGACAGACAGATAGATAGATAGATAGATAGATAGATAGATAGATAGATAAAATAAGTAAACAGTTTGACCTTAATGAGTACTTTATAATTAGTCTTCAACATTTTCCTTATATTTCTTCTTGATCTTTTACATTGGATTTTCCAATGAGTTCTGTTCTTTTTTTGTTACAAATACCCAAAGGTCTTTCAGTTCATCAGATGACCATTTTTTTCAACTTTGCTGGGCAAGTTATTCTTGGTTGCAGCTCCAGATCTTTTGCATTTCAAAATCTAATGTTTCAAGACCTATGGTCTTTTAGAGTGGAAGCTGCAAGGTCTTGTGAAATCCTGACTGTATTTCTGCAGTATTTGAATTGTCTGTTTTTTGTTGCTTGCAATATGTTCTCCCTAACCTGGGAGTTTTGAAGCTTGGCTATGACATTCCTGTAAGTTCTCCTCCTGAGATCTCTTTCAGGTTGTGAACAGTAGATTTTTTCTATTTCTACTTTACCTTCTTGTTCTAGAACTTCAGGGAAATTTTCCTTAATAATTTCTTATAATACTATATCCAGATCCTTTTTTGATCATAACTTTCAGGTAGCCCAACAATTCTAATATTATGTCTCTTCTATTCCCCAGATCAATTGTTTTTCTAATGAGATGTTTCAGAGTCTCTTCTATTTTTTCTAGTTTTATTATTTTTTGGCTTCTTATAATGTCATTTGCTTATCTTGCTTAATTCTAGTATTCAGGGAGTTATTTTATTCCTTAAAACTTTGGACCTCTTTTTCCAATTGGTTAACTTTCTTTTCATACTTTTCTTGGATTGCTTTTATTTTTTCCTAATTTTTCCTCAATCTTTCTTATTTGATTTTTTAATTCCTTTTAAAGTTCTTCCAAGAACTCATTTTGGGCTTATGACCATTTGATGCTACTCAGGGATAGGAGTGGCTTTTTTACTTCACTATCTTCCTCTGGATAAGAATCCAGATCTTTTACAGTAAAGTAGCCATCTATGGTTGGGTTATTTTTCTTTTACTTACTCATTTTAATGTTTATCTCGTTTTATTTTATGTTTAACAGCTTATTATCAAGTTTTAATCCTGAGTTGTGAGAAATGTTGCCCAAGGCCTCAGGTCCCCCTTACTATTCTTTTTTGAATTATGTCCAGAGGCTCAACCTCAGGAACTCCTCTCCTCCCCTAAGCCACAGTTAGGGCCCCCAGCCACACTGTCCCAAAAATGTTCTTGCTCACTATTATACCACACCCACCAGGCAGGTGCTCACTCTTCCTTACCCATAGCCACAGCCCAGGATCACCTCTGGTAAGCATCATTAGCCCTGGCTTCTGGAAACAGTAGGGGATCCTTCAATCTTCACCCACTCAGCCATTGCTATTCTTTAGATGAAAGTGTGTGAGGTAAAAGTTCATGAGGTAAATGTTCCTGAGGCTATAAAGTGAAAGTTTGTGAGGTGAAATTTCTTGAGGTCTAGTCTGCCTCCTGACAAAGGTGCTCTAGGGTGTGCTGTTTGTTAATTCAATGGAGACAGCCTGGAGGTATCTACACTTCACTCAGGCCAAACCTCAGCCCCGGGGGGACTCGTCTTTTCTGAGGTTCTCTCAAATTATCTTAGGAGGACAACTGCTTTACCCTTTTATTTTTGCTGCTCTACGTTCATTTCATGGCAATTTTTTGTCTGTTTGTGGAGGAAATCTGCAGAGCCTGGAAGTTTCTGACCTACTCTGCCATCTTCCCAGAATGCCTATCTGTACCTCCTTTTCCATTTGGCTGATGCTATTTTTTAAGCTTCTTATCAGTGAATTTTTGTATATCTTTGTACATTTGGCCAATTCTGATTTTCAAGGCATTTTTCTCCTCATTGGATTTTTGTACCTCTTTTACCATTTAACCTATTCTGTTTTAAAGGTGTTATTTTCTTTAGTATTTTTTGTGCCTCCTTTACCAAGCGACTCTTTCTTTTCATGATTTTCTTGCATCACTCTCATTTCTCTTCCCAATTTTTCTTCTACCTCTCCTACTTGATTTTTAAAATCCTTTTTGAACTCTTCCATGGCCTGAGACCAATTTATATTTTTCTTTGAGGCTTTGGATGTAGGAGTTTTGACTTTGTTGTCTTCTGAGTGTGTGTTTTGATCTTCCTTGTCACCATAGTAATTTTCTATAGTCAGAATTTTTTTCTATTGTTTGTTCATTTTCCTAGCCAATTTCTTGACTGCCAACTCTTTGCTAAAGCAGGGTTCTGCTTCCAGGTTGGAAGGCATACTGTTTCAAGCTTCACGGGTTTTGTGCAGCTATTTTCAGAGATATTTCTAGGGAGCTCTAAGTTTTTGAATCTTTCAAAGTGGTATGATCTAAAAAGAGGTGTGTTTACTACTTTCCTGGCCTGTGCTGTAGTCTGTTAGTGACCACAAGCACTCTTTTCTACCCTGGAACTGTGACCAGGATCCCAACTCTGCTGTGGCCTCAAGTTCTAGTCGCTAATGCTCCTCCTTGCCCTGGGACTGCCACCCAAGACAGTGACCTGGATGCAAGTACAGGAAAAACAACAATCCTGCCCTCAGTGCCGGCAAAGAGACCCCTGTAATTTCCTTCTGACCAGTTGTTCAATCCCTTTACCATCTGTGGGCTAAAAGCTTCAGAAGCAGCAGCACTCCTGCTGCTATTGATTCAGTTGCTCCTAAGGCCTGTTCCAAAGCCTGGTCTGAGCTTGAGCAGCCTGCACCGGACTGTACTCCACTCTCACTCAGGTGCAACAGACCATTCCTGCTAACCTTCTAAGTTGTCTTTGGCTGGAAAATCATTACCCCTGTCTTTTGCGGGTTCTGCCACTCCAGAATTTGTTTTAGAGCATTATTTAAAGTTGTTCAGTGGGGTTTAGGGGAAATGTCAGGCAAGTCCCTGCTTTTTCTCTACCATTATGGCTCCACCTTCCTAGGATTTTGCTTTTTCATCCTTTCTGCCACTCTCTTCCATTTTACTGTATTGTTAATTCATGTATAGGATGGTGATTGTTAGGCTTGTGTTTTACTTCATTTACTCCTTTTCCTTTGATTTTTATTCCCTTCCTCTTTCAAGCTGGCATACTTTCCCTGAACTCAGTGTTGCTTATCTTACTTTGATGTCATTCTATTCCCACAGTTCTCTCATCATTCTAATTTACATGCCCACCACCAAGTTCCTTAAATTTGCTTACACTATTAATTTTTCCTTTAGTTATATATATATATTTTCATTTATTTTTATCTATCTACCTATGTCTCCCTTTTATTTGTTCCTTCTCTTTCTCTGCCCAGGTGAGCATGTAATTCAAAATCTTCTATCTCCTCCCTCAAACTTCTTAATTTGAGTAACATTCTTTTCCAGCACCCTTTCCTATAAAATTTTGTTCTTCTTTGTCCTCCTCCTTATTTCTCAGTCCATCTAGTCTATTATGAATTCTGTCCTCCAATTTATGAGCTATATTCTCATTTGTGCCTTATTTATTCTTTTTATGTCCTTCAAAAGGGTGGAGTTTCTGGAATACAAAATTTGAAATCTCTCTTCTATCCTATTTCTATGTTATTGTATTTGTAGATCTCACCCCATCTTCACATTTTTGTGTGTCTCACTAAATCAAGGAATATCAGAGTTAAAAGGGATCTCAGAGATCATTTAGTCTAACCAATATTTGAAAAGGAATCTTGTTTACATCTTTTCCACAAAGGATCATTTAGCCTCTGCTTGAGGGAAAAACTCAGAACCTATCAAGGCAGTCCATCCCACTTTAGGTCTACTCTAATTATTAGCAAATTTTTCCTATGCTAAATCTACATTTGCTTTTTGGAAACTTTTACTTGTTTGTCCTAAATGTGCTCTGCATCAAATAAGTCATCATCATCATTACCACCATCATCTCTCTTCCATATGAGGGCAATTAAATAACGAAAGACAGCTATCATGCCCCATTCATTTCTAAGACTTTTCTTCTCCAAACTAAATAGCCCCAGTTCCTTCATCCAAATCTCATATAGCATGGCTTTCAGTCCCATCATGTAACTACTGGATACACTCTAGCTTTTCAATGTGGCAAGCAAAACTAAAAACAATATTCCAGATGCAGTCTGACCAGGACAGAATGTATCAGGACTCTCACTTCCCTTGTTCAGAATATGAACATATTTAATAGTCAATATGCCAAAACCCATGGTTTTACTAGTAAGAGAACTTCTACTGCCAAAAGAGCTCACATAAAGTCTATAAACTATGGTCTTAGAGAGTTCCCTAAGGTTAAAACAACTTGCCTTTAGCCACACAACCAGGAAGTGTCAGAGGTGAGATGTGAACCTAAGACTTCCTATCCCACAATATGTTTTTATTAATATAGCCTGAGATCACACTAATTTTTTCAATGCTGTGTCATGCTGTTGATTCATATTCAATTGTCTACTAACATTCCAATTTTTTTACATGAAAGTTCTCTAGTCATATCATCTATCCACAATTAGTCCTTATGCAGCTGATGTTTTTAAATTTGGGGTTTTACATTTATCCCTATTCAATTCCATACTATTAAACCCAGCCCATGAATCTAGATTCCTGAGGTCTTTTTGGATCCTGATTGTCATCCTCACCCTTGACTCAACTTTCTCTGGTCTCCACCCCCTTTTCCTCACCTGCCACATTCCCATCTTAGTAACCTCCAACCTAGGACCTGCCTGTCCTCATTGATGACTCCATCCTTAGGACCACCATTTCAGAAAAGGCCCCAGCTATACTTCACCTCATTCTCACCTCAAAGCTAAGATTCACCTCCATCTTTTTGTCTTGCACCCTGTTTCATCGAGCGTTCCCTTCTTCTCCCTTCCCATTTTCCAGCATATACAGATATATAGATAAAGATAAATGGATATACACACATATGTGTGTATGTATGTATATGTATATGTATATGTATATATGTATATATTGTCTGCCCCCCATTAGAATATGGAACCCCAAAGGTATGGGCTATCTTGCATACTTGTGTTTGTGTCATCAGTGCCTAGTACATAGAAGGTGCTTCATGTCATCCACAGATTTTATAAGCATGCCATCTATTCTTTCATCCAAGTCATTAATTTTTTTAAAATTGAATAGCACAGAGCAAAAGACATATATCTTATGTAGTATACTAAAACCTTATCTCCACATTGACATGAATCCATTTTGGGACAAGTCACTCATTCAATTTGAAATTCACCTACTTTAGCAACATCCAGTGCACCTCTCATCTACAATGACAGCATGAGGAATTATCAAATTCTTGCTGAAATCTAGGTATACTATATTTGCAACATTTCTTAATTTACCAGGCTACCCTGTCAAAAAAAAAGGAAGTTAATTTGCTATGACCAATTCTTGACAAACTAATATTTGTTCTTAATATCACCATATCCCTTTTAAAGTGCCCTCTAAACATACCTATAATTAATTTCTTCAGGAATTTGCCAGGAATAAAAAGCTCATAAGTCTATAACTTGAAGTATCCACTCTCTTCTCCTTGAAAACTAGAACATTTGCCTTTCTCAAATCCCCTTACACCTCTTCCATTTTCATAATCTTTTGGAGATTAGTAATAGCAGTTTAGCAGTGACTTCTTTCAGTACTCTTGGATATAATTCATCCAGGCATGGTTAACTGTCATCATTGAGAATGTCTTGGTTTTCTCTTACTGTCTTCTCCATTATCTTGGACTATTATAAAGTAAATTGAACTGGGGTCTGAAGTCATCATTCAACTGAAACAATTCTCTCCAAATTTACCAATTATCTCTTAATTGCCACATCTAATGGATGAGTTTTTCTCAATCCTTACCCCTCTCCTGTCTGGGAAAGAAGCCTTGGTGCTCCTCAATATCCTTTGTTGGAGCTTCATCCATGCCACACCCACTAACTGTGGGTTTTCCCCTAGACAGTGTTCTGGGCCCTCTTTTCTCTTTATACCTGTTCACTTGGTTATCTCATCAGCTTTCATGGGTTCAATTATCATCTCTAGGCAGACTATATCCATATCCATATTAGTATATATTAATATATATGTATAGTGTGTGTAGATATAGATATGTGTGTGTGTATATATATATATATGGAGAGAGAGAGAGAGAGAGAGAGAGAGAGAGAGAGAGGAAAGGAGAGGAGAGGAGAGGAGAGGGGAGGGGAGGGGAGGGGAGGGGAGAGAAGGGAAGGGAAGGGAAGGGAAGGGAAGGGAAGGGAAGGGAAGGGAAGGGAAGGGAAGGGAAGGGAAGGGAAGGGAAGGGAAGGGAAGGGAAGGGAAGGGAAGGGAAGGGAAGGGAAGGGAAGGGAAGGGAAGGGAAGTGAAGGGAAGGGAAGGGAAGGCCTATGTGACTATATATGTTCCCTTTTTCTCCTTGGAACAGGGACTGTGTTCTCAGGTTTAAAGGTACACAGGTATTTTACCTTACCAATCACAGATGTCTTACTCCTTTGAACTCTGGCCTACTTTACAGCTGTGACACATCCCATGCCAAGTCACATAGAGCCAGTTAGGCACTTAGGCTCTCACGCTTTTCAGCACTAAGTACGTAGGCTTCCATGACTTTCTGCACTGAGCCAATCAGGTGCCGAGTCTTTGTTTGAAAACTATATCTATATATCTATATCTATATGTGTTTGTATATGTATGTGTGTATGTGTATGTGCGTGTGTATGTGTGTATACACATATATATATGTGTGTATATATGTGTGTGTGTGTGTGTGTGTGTGTGTGTGTGTATACACACACATACATCCTAGAAGATTGATATTGCCAGCAGGAACTCGCTGGGGAGGAGGGGAACTCTCTGGAGAGGGACTGGCCCACCGGAAGGATGCTTAGCTTAAGACCCTTTTGATTTCCTGGATAAGGACACTAAGTAGCTGTTATCAAGGAGCCTCCTGGCTATGAATGAAAATTTGAGATGGCAGTATGCCCAGTGAGGTGATATTTTTGTTGCTCTGTTGAACATTGTTTTTCTGTATTTCTATAATGTTTTGTCTTGTCCTGGTGTGCAGAATAAATGTTGTACTGGTTTAGTTTTGAGTGAAAGTGCTTATTATGCCTTGCAATTCGATCCTTAAAATATATATACATATTCATAGCAGCTGCTCATATAGCATGGGCGATACACACAGTCGATCAATCAACTGGCAAGTGCTTACTATTTGCCAGTGCTACAATAATGTAAATGAAAAGAACAAACATCAAACAATCAAAAGCAAATGGTGCAGAATACCAAAGAAAAAGAATGGCCCCAAAGAAGAGAAATGAGATAACACTCCAATTCAGTCATTCACAAAGGTGGGAGGTCCATGAATGTAGTACCTTTTTCAATTTATTGATTAGTTAAACTAATTTTCCTCTCTTCTATTTCTTTTATTTTCTTTTTTTGCCTCCAAAAATGTTATTTGTTATATAGGATGTCTCTCTAGGAGGGATGAAAGGGAGAGATACTAGGGAAATTTAGGGTGATATTAAAAAAAATATATCAATAAAAATTATTTTTAAAGAAATAATGGCAGGGCAGGGACTGTTTTCACTTTTTCTTTGTATCCCCAGAGCTTAGAATAGTTGTTGGCACATAATAAGCACTCAGTAAATGCTTGATCAATTGACTTGATGTTGCCACTACTAACAAACTGCCACTACCCTTGGACAAATTACCTAATCTCCCTAGAATTCACTTTCCATACCTCTAAAGTGAGGCATTTAAGCAAGATCTGAGTTCCTTTCTAGCTCTATGGACTTACATATTCTGTTTGAAAATAAATATTAATTTGGAATGAATTACGAAGAAAATGTGAGTCCTCTGGTTTTGAAGAAAATGAGCACTTTGAGCATGTATTATCTAAATACTGTATATCCCATTTGGTGCCACAAGGTGTCACTTATATACAAGAATATTCATAAATCATAGAACCAGGCCTTTTTATTTTAAGTAATGATATGAGCAACAAATACTGTGTATTTCTCTCCACTCACCTACCTAATTAACTCATTGCTACTTTTTATTGTCCTCTGAAAAACTTGTAAAGATAATATGCTTATGTAATCTCAATTTTTTTAGTTCAAAAATTAATCAATCAACACATATTTATTAAGCACCTACTGTGTTCCAGGCACTCCATTAGATTCGAGGGATGCAAACACCAAAAACAAAATGGCAACAATCCCTGTTCTCAAGTAGTTTACATTCTATGTATATATGTATGTACATGCATATATGTTGTTTCCTGCATAAGTTTCCTCTGAGAATTATGTCAAATCAAGGCCTTCCATATGGAGGATTCTTGATTTAAGATTCATATTCTTGAAATTCATCATGCAAAGCCAAATTCTCTCCCTAAATTAAAACCCTGCTTTAAAAAATTGAGCCCCATGGGCAGGCTTAGTTCAAGTGCAACCTTTGAAAAGAAAACCTTTCCTTCTCTCTCACAAATACCCACTTGCTAAGGCTCTTTCCTTCCTCGAATTATAAACTATTTACATATATATGCAGTACCCCCTCTGGTGCTACTTTCCCCAGATTCACTCATTTGAGGGCTGGATCCCCAGAGGGTGGCTGACTACTTCTCTTGAATTATTCCTTTCAAAAGAGTAACTTTAGGGATCTCCATGGTTCCTAGTACTGACCCACATGAGCCCCCACTAGCATGCTCCCCACTGATTATCATCCAGAGTTACTCCAAAGTGGCTTTAAGAAAAACAAATATAGCAAGGACAATTACTGCAGAAACATCCCCTCAAACCACATACAATGTCTCTAGGAAGAGTCAGATCAAACTTAGAAATCACATGTGGAGGATTCTGGGAAGTTGACCAAGTAGGTCAGAAAATTACAAGCTCTCAAGATTTTCCCCCACAAAAGAGATAAAATAGCACCTTAGGGCAAACAAAGTGTGGGTAAAAATAAATAAGAATAGGGGCACAACAGGGGTCTTCCTGGGACAATTTGAGAAGATCAGAAGAAAAACTTAAGCCATGATTTGGTCTCACACCTCCAGGCTAAGGTCCACGTTAATAACAAGGGCAAGGTACTTAAACAACAAGCAGCAAGCCCTAAGGATAGCTGGGTTGGGAGGCCACCTCAGGGCCCCAGCCGCAGGAATTTTTACCACAGGGATAGTGAGGGGAGTTGGGCATCAGAGCTGGGAAAATGAGGGGACCTCTGCTGACAAGGAATGCCAGATCCAGCTGGGCTGCAGAGAGTGGCTGGGTGAGAAGGAACCAGCACATGCCTGGTGAATTCAGAAGCAGTAGGGCAGAATGTCCCTGGCTTTGAGCACTTACAGGAGGCTGGAGGTTTGGCTTTGGTTCCATGCTAGAGGGGAGAACTGAAGATCTGGGGCAAGAGGCACCCTCCCCCATACCCAGGGCTAGAGGTGATTACAAAAAGCAAGCTATTACTACAAAAAAATGCACAGGCAAAGGAGAAAGAATCCAACCATAGAAAGTTATGGGAAAAGAGAAGATTGGGGTTCATCATCAGAGGAGGATATTGAAGAAAAGAAACCCTCTTCTACCCCAAAGAGTAACGTCAAATGGTCACCTGCCAAAAAAGAACACATGAAACTTAAAAAAGACTTTAAAAATCAAATGAGAAAGGGAGGAAAAAACTAAAAATTAATCTAAGGAAAACAAAATTATGAAAAGAAAGTGAACCAATTAGAAAAGGAGATCCAGAATCTTAAGGAAGAAAATGACACCTTGAAAATTAGAATTGGGCAAGGCAATGCCAGTGAAGTTATAAGAGATCAAGAAATAATTAAACAAAATATGAAGAATGAAAAAATAGAAGAGAAAGTGAAATATCTAATAAGAAAAACAACTGATCTAGAGAACAGATCAAAAAGAGAAAACATAAGAATAATTGGACTACCTGAAAGTTATGATCAAAAAAAGAATCTTGATACAATAATACAAGAAAGAATTAAAGAAAACTGTCCTAAAGGATTAGAACAAGGAAGGAAAGTAGAAATGGAAAAAAAATTACCTCAAACACCACTCAAAAGAGATCCTAAGAGGAAAATTCATAGGAATATCATAGTCAAATTCTGAAAGCCCCAGCTCAAGGATAAAATATTAAAAGCAACAAGAAAAAAATCAATTTAAATATGATGATGCCACAATTAGAATCACACAAGACCTAGCAGCAAAGACATTAAAGGACCACAGGTCTTGGAATACTACATATTGAAGAGCAAAAGAACTGGGGCTGTGGCCGAAAATATCATGCCCAGCAAAGTTAAGCATAATCCTGAATGAAAAAAAGGGGACATTTGACCAACTATCAGACTTTCAAGACTTTGTTAAATAAAAAAAAAAACAACCTGAACTTAATAGAAGATTTGACACACAAGAGCCAAGAGAAACATGAGGTACATACCAAAGACTGATTACGAGGGATTCAATAAAGACAGACCATTTACTTTTTATATATGTAAAATGTAAAACATATGTCTAAGATTGTCATTAGTAATTGGGTAGTTCATAAGAAAGATTGGGGTAGACCTGAGAATGATATGATTTCAGAAAGAAAAACCATTTAGGAACAGCTAAAAAGAGTAATTATTTTATACAAATGAGACGCAAGATGAAGAATCGATACAGAGGAATTAGATGCGGAGGAGGGTTGGTAGTTCTGGTAACCTACTTTCATCAGGAATGGGTTTAAGAGGGAACAATACATATATATCTATAACAGTATAAAAGTCTTCTAAATTCAAAAGAAAGAAAACAATAAAGGGATGGGTTTCCTAAGTATAACATCATACCGTCTGCAAAGAGTGATAGTTTTGTTTCCTAATTGCCTAGTCTAGTCTAGTTTTCTTCTCTTATTGCTATAGCTAACATTTCTAGTAAAATACTAAATAACACAGGTGATAATGGGCATCCTTGCTTCACCTAATTGCACTGGAAAGGCTTCTAGCTTATTCCCATTACATATAATGCTTGATGATGGTTTTAGATAAATATTACTTGTCATTTTAAGGTAAGCTCCATTTATGCCTATGCTCTCTAGTGTTTTTAATAGGAACAGGTTCTGTATTTTGTCAAAGGTGTTTTCTGCATCTATTGAGATAATCATATGACTTCTCTTGGTTTTCTTATTGCTATGGTCAATTATGCTGATAGTTTTTCTAATATTGAACCAGCCCTGCTTTGCTGGTATAAATCCCACCTGCTCATAGTGTATGATCCTTGTAATGTATTGCTGTAATCTCTTTGCCAGTATTTTATTTAAATTTTTGCATCAATATGCATTAGGGAAATTGGTCTATAATTTTCCTTCTCTATTTTGGCTCTTCCTGGTTTGGCTATCAGCACTATATTTGTGTCATAAAAGGAATTTGGTAGGACTCTTTCTTTACGTATTTATAATATATATGGTATTTGGATTGTTCTTTAAATATTTGGTAGAATTTGCTTGTGAAGTCATTTGGTTCTGGGGATTTTTTCTTATAAAGTTCATTGGTGGCTTGTTCAATTTCTTTTTGTAAAATTGGATTACTTATGTATTTTATTTCTTCTGTTAATCTGGGTAATTTATATTTTTCATGGATATTCATCCATTTCATTTAGATTGTCAAATTCATTGGCATATAATTGGGTAAAAGAGCTCCTAACGATTGTCTTAATTTCCTCTTCATCGGTGGTGACTTCACCCCTTTCATTCTTGATACTAGTAAGTTGGTTTTCTTCTTTCCTTTTTTTAATCAAATTAACCAATGGCTCATCTATTTTATAGGGGAGGGGGTTTCCCAGAAAACCAGCTTCTAGTTTTATTTACTAGTTTAATTGTTTTCTTACTTTCAATTTTATTAATCTCTCCTTTGATTTTTCAGGATTTTCAATTTGGTGTTTAATTGGAGATTTTTAATTTGTTCTTTTTCTAGCATTGTTCTGCTTTTTCTCTATTTTATTGATATGAACAATTAGAGATATAAATTTTCCCCTAAGAACCACTTTGGCTACATCCCATAAATTCTGGCATGTTGTCTCATTGTTGTAATTTTCTTTAATGAAAGTATCGACTATTTCTATGATTTGTTTCTTTGACCCACTTTTTTTCTAGAATTATATTTCTTAATTTCTAATTAATTTTTAATCTTTCTATTATCCATTATTATTGAATATGATCTGAAAAGGATGCATTTACTATTTCTGCTTTTCTACATTTGGTTGTGAGGTTTATGTGTCTTAATACATGGTCAATTTTTGTGTAGGTACCATGTGCAGCTGAGAAAAAGGTATATTTCTTTCTACTGTCATTCAGTTTTCTCCAGAGAGCTATCATGTCTAACTTTTCCAGAATTTTATTCACCCCCTCGCTTCTTTCTTATTTACTTTTTGGTTAGATTTATCTAGTTCTGAGAGGGGAAAGTTGAAGTCTCCCACTGGTATAGTTTTATTATCTATTTTCTCCTGTAACTCATTAAATTTCTCATTCAAAAATTTGGATGCTATAACATTTGGTTCATATATGTTTAGAGTTGATATGACTTCACTGTCTATGGTACCTTTCAGCAAGATATAGTTTCCTTCTTTGTCTCATTTAATTAGATTTATTTTTGATTTTGCTTTGTCTGAGATCATGATTGCTACCCCTGCTTTCTTTACTTCAGCTGAAGTATAACAGATTCTGCTTCAGCCCCTTACCTTTACCCTGTGTCTATCTCTCTGCTTCAGATGTGTTTCTTGTAAACAACATATTGTAGGATTCTGGTTTTTTATCCATTCTACTGTCTGCTCCTGTTTTATGGGTGAGTTCGTCCCATTCACATTTATAGTTATGATAATTGTGTATTTCCCTCCATGCTGTCTTTTGCTTATACTCTACCTTACCCTCCTTACAAGTGTTTTACTCCTAATCACCACCTTCCCTAATATACCCTCCCTTTTATCAGTCCCCCCTCCCTCTTCTATTATTGCCATTCCTTTTTTAGTTATAGGGTAAGATAGATTTCTATATCCAAATGAGTATGTATATTATTCCCTCCTTGAGCCAATTTTGATGGGAGTAAGATTTAAGCTTTTCCCACCACCCCTTCCCCATCTTCCTCTCTATTATAACAGCTCTTCCCTGCCTCTTTTATATGGGATAATTTACCCCATTCAATCGCCCCCTTCCTTCTTCCAGTGCAATTTGCTTTCTTATACCTTTATTTTGTTTTTTAGGGGTATCACCCCATCAAAGTCACCTTATATCCACACCCTCTGTCTACATACATGCTTTCTAATTGCTCTTATACTAATAAAATTGTTAAGACTTACAAATATTATCTTGCCATATAGAAATATAAACAGTTTAACCTTATTGAATTTCTTATGTTTTCTCCTTCTTGTTTCTTTTTTTTTACTTTTTTACATTGAGTCTTGTATTAGGAGGTTCAGTTTTTTATTCAGCTCTGATCTTTTAATTAGAAATGCTTGAAAGTCTTCTATTTTGTCAAATATCCAATTTTTCCCCTGAAAGACGATATTCAGTTTTGCTGGGTAGGTGATTCTTGGTTATAATACTAATTCCTTTGCCTTCTGGTATATCATATTCCAAGGCTTCTAGTTCTTTAATGTGGAAGCTGTCAAATCCTATGCAATCCCCACTGTAGCTCCACAATATCTGAAGTGTTTCTTTTTGGCTACTTGAAATGCTTTCTACTGGATCTCTGAGCTCTAGAATTCGGCTATATTGTTCCTGGAAGTTTTCATTTTGGATTCTCTTTCAGGTGGCGATCAGTGGATTCTTTCAATTTCTGTTTTGCCCTCTGGTTCTAATATATCAGAGCAGTTTTCTTTGATAATTCCTTGAAAGATGTTGTCTAGGCTATTTTTTCAATTTTCTTCCTTGACCCTAAAGGAGACCCAAAAAATACTGAAGAAAATAACACCTTAAAAATAGACTAACACAAATGGCAAAAGAGCTCCAAAAAGCCGACGAGGAGAAGAATGCCTCAAAAGGCAGAATTAGCCAAATGGAAAAGGAGGTCCAAAAGACAACGGAAGAAAATACCACCTTAAAAATTAGATTGGAGCAAGTGGAAGCTAGTGATTTTATGAGAAATCAAGAAATTATAAAACAGAAGCAAAGGCATGAAAAAATGGAAGACAATGTGAAATATCTCATTGGAAAAACCACTGACCTGGAAGATAGATCCAGGAGAGATAATTTAAAAATTAGTGGACTACTGAAAGCCATGATCAAAAAGAGAGCCTAGACATCATCTTTTAAGAAATTATCAAGGAAAACTACCCTGATATTCTAGAGCCAGAGGGCAAAATAGAAATTGAAAGAATCCACCAATAGCCTCTTAAAAAAGATCCCAAAAAGAAAACTCCTAGGAATATTGTCACCAAATTTCAGTTTCCAGGATTTTAAAGTGAAAATTAAAGAAGTAGAAGAAAATTGGGAAAACAAATGAGAGTGATGCAAGAGAATCATGAAGAAAGAGTCAACAGCATGGGAACAGATATACAAATCCGATGACAGCAAGATTCAATCATTCCCCCTCACCTGCCCCCTCTTCCAGGATTATCTCACATAAAAGTGGCAAAAAAAAGCAGTTCTGTTGGGAGGGAAGAGGGGGCAGGTGAGGGGAAATGATTGAATCTTGCTGTCATTGGATTTGACTTGAGAAGGGAATAACATACACACTCAATTGGGTATCTTACCCTACAGGAAAGTAGGGGGAAGGGAATAAAAAAAGAGCAGATGATAGAAGGGAGCGCAGAGAGGGGGAGGAGGTAATCAGAAGCAAACACGTTTGAAAAGCGACAGGGTCAAGGGAGAAAATTGAATAAAGGGGGAGAAAATAGGGTGGAGGGAAATATAATTAGTCTTTCAAGACATTAGTATTGTGGAAATGTTTTACATAATGATACATGTGTGGCTTATGTTGAATTGCTTGCCTTCTTAGGGAGGGTGGGTGGGAAGGGAAGAGGGGAGAGAATTTGGAACTCAAAGTCTTAAAATCAGATGCTCAAAAGAAAAAATTGTTTTTTCATGCAACTGAGAAATAAGATATATAGGGAAGGGGGCATAGAAATCTATCCTGCCCTACAAGAAAGTAAGGGGAAAGGGAATGGGGGGTGGGGAGTGGGGTGACAGAAGGGAGGGCTGACTGGGGAATGGGGCCATCAGAATACATGCCATCTTGGAGTGGGGGGAGGGCAGAAATGGGAAGAAAATTTGTAATTCAAAATCTTGTTGAAATCAATGTTGAAAACTTAAAATATTAAATAAATAAATATATATCTATTAAAAATTTTTAAAAATAAAAAATAAATAAAATTTTAAACAAAAGTGGGGCCTCCCTGTTCCCCCCACCCATCCCCTGTGGTTTAGGCCTGTTCTGGGAGTGGGGCCTTGCTGTTGGGTTGTTATGGTAACAGAGTTTATAGTAGCTGGCCCTGGAGGAGGGATCTTGTTACTGGTCTGCTGCAGGGGTGGGTCCCTGCTTCTGGGTTACTATGGAAACAGGTCATCTCTGCTGGTAGGCCCCAAGGGTGTGATCTCACTCTTGGCCAGCCCTGGGATGGGGCTTCACTACTCCTCTGTAACGGTGTCAAGGCCTATTCTTTCTAGGACTTCCGGGCAATTTTCCTCAAGGATTTCATGGAAGATACTGCCCAGGCTCTTTTTTTCATCATAGCTTTCAGGTAGACCAATAATTCTTAGATTGTCTCTCCTGAATCTATTTTCCAGGTCAGTTGTTTTTCCAATCAGATATTTCATGTTTTCTTCTATTTTTTCATTCTTTAGATTTTGTTTGACTGATTCTTGATGTCTCATAGAGCCATTAGCTTCTACTTGTCCAATTCTAATTTTTAATGTTTTGTTTTCTTCCTTTATCTTCTCTATCTCCTTTTTCATTTGGTTGATTTTACTTTTCAATGAGACATTTTTTCCATTTATATTCTGATTTTCCTTAACCAATTCCCCGATTTTACCTTTTAAAGATTTGTTTTCCTCACTGAATTTTTTCCCATTTTTTTCTTTTACCTCCCTAATTTGTTTTTTAAAGTCCTCCTTGAATTCTTCCAGGAGCTGTGATGATAAAAGAGCCTGGACAGTATCTTCCATGAAATCCTTAAGGAAAATTGCCTGGAGGTCCTAGAACCAGAGGGTAAAATTATCATCGAAAGAATCCATCAATCACCCCCTGAAAAAGATCCCAAACAGAAAACTCCAAGTAACATTATAGCCAAATTCCAGAACTACCAAGTCAAGGAGAAAATACTGCAAGCAGCTAGGAAGAAACAATTTAAATATCACAGAACTACAGTCAGGATCATGCAGGATCTTTCAGCTTCTACCTTAAATGACACGAGAAATTGGAATCTGATATTCTGAAAGGCAAAGGAGCTTGGACTACAACCAAGAGTCAACTACCCAGCGAAACTCAGCATAATTTTCCAGGCAAGGAGATGGACATTCAATGAAATAAGGGAATTCCAGACCTTCCTGATGAAAAGGCCAGAGCTCAATGGAAAATTTGATCTCCAAACACAAAACTCAAGAGAGACATAAAAAGGTAAATGGGGGGAAAACCCCTAGTTAATCAATAAGGCTAATTAGTTACATCCTGATATAGGAATAATTTGTCACACACACACACACATATATATATATATATATATGTCAATCTTGAGAATTGTATACTTATGATAACTGAAAGGTATATTCATAGACTGTGGGCACCAGTAAAAAATAATCGATATAATGACAAAAAATATAATTGAGATATAAAGGAATGGTTCTGGGAGAAGAGGTAAGGAGGTAGTAGTAAAGGGTAAATTATATCACAAGAAGAGGCACAAAAACATATTGTAGTAGAGGGAAAGAAGGGAGGGAGAAGAGCAGTATTTGAGCTTTACTCTCATCAGATTTGGTCCAAGAAGGAAATAACATACCCTGATAAGTATAGAAATCTAACTTGTCCTACAGGCAGTAGGAGGGGAAAGGGGAGAAAAGGGATGGGGGTGGTCAGAAGGGAGGGAAGAAGTAGCAAGGGGAAAACAGTAAGATAAGGGAGGGGAATCAAGAGGGAGGGTAAACTGAGGAAGGTGGCGGTCAAAAGCAAAACTCTGTTGAGGAGTAGAAGGGGAAAGGGAGAAATAAAAGTATAAACAGGGGGGAAATAGGATGGAGAAAAATACACAGATAGTAATCATAACTGTGAATGTGAATGGGATGAACTCTCCCTTAAAATGGAAGTGCATAGCAGAATGGATTAAAAACCATAATCCTACAATATGCTGTTTATAAGAAACACATTTGAAACAGGGGGATACACACAGGGTAAAGGTAAAAGGCTGGAGAAGAATATATTGTGCTTCAGCTAAAGTAAAAAAAATAAAAAGCAGGGGTGCAATCTTAATCTCAGACAAAGCAAAAGCAAAGATAGATCTAATTAAAAGAGATAAGGAAGGACACTACATCCTGATAAAAGGCACCATAAACAATGAAGCAATATCATTATTTAACACATATGCACCAAGTGGTATAGCAGGCAAATTCTTAGAGGAGAAGTTAAAGGAGTTACAGGAAGAAATTGACAGCAAAACCATACTAGTAGGGGGACCTCAACCTCCCCCTCTCTGAACTTGATAAATCTAACCTCAAAATAAACAAGAAAGAAGTTAAGGAGGTGAATAGAATTTTAGAAAAGGCAGAAATGATAGACCTCTGGAGAAAACTTAACGGGGATAAAAAGGACTATACCTTTTTCTCAGCCATACATGGCACATACTCAAAAACTGACCATGTACTAGGGCATAAAAACCTCACCATCCAGTGCAGAAAGGCAGAAGTAGTCAAAGCATCCTTTTCAGATCATGATGCAATAAAAATGATCTATAACAAAGAACCATGGAAAAATAAGCTAAAAATTAATTGGAAACTAAATAATCTAATACTAAAGAATGAGTAGGCCAAAGAACAAATTATAGAAACAATTAATAACTTCATTCAAGAGAATGACAATAATGAGACAACATACCAAAACTTATGGGATGCAGCAAAAGCAGTTCTTAGAGGAAGTTTTATACCTCTAAATGCTTACATGAATAAAATAGAGAAAAAGGAGATCAACAAATTGGGCATGCAACTGAAAAAGCTAGAAAAAGAACAAATTGAAAATCCCCAATTAAATACCAAATTAGAAATACTGAAAATCAAAAGAGAGGTTAATAAAATTGAAATCAAGAAAACTATTAAATTAATAAATAAAACAAAGAGCTGGTTTTATGAAAAAAACAATAAAATTGATAAACCTTTGGTCAATTTGATTATAAAAAAGAAGAAAATCAAATCACCAGTGTCAAAAATGAAAAGGGTGAATTCACCTCCAATGAAGAGGAAATTAAAACGATAATTAGGAATTATTTTGCCCAATTGTATGTCCATAAATTTGACAACCTTAGGGATATGGATGAATATCTACAAAAGCTTAAATTGCCCAGGTTAACAGAAGAGGAAGCAAAATACCTTAATAACGCCATCTCAGAAAAAAGAAATTGAGCAAGCCATCAATGAACTCCCTAGGAAAAAAATCTCCAGGGCCAGATGGTTTTACATGTGAATTTTATCAAACATTCAAAGAACAATTAATTCCTATACTTTATAGACTATTTGGGGAAATAGGTGAAGAAGGAGTCCTACCAAATTCGTTTTATGACACAAATGTGGTACTAATACCTAAACCAGGAAGAGTCAAAACAGAGAAAGAAAATTACAGACCAATTTCCCTAATGAATATTGATGCAAAAATTTTAAATAAAATATTAGCAAAAAGATTGCAGCAACTTATCATGAGAATAATACACTATGACCAGGTAGGATTTATTCCAGGAATGCAAGGCTGGTTCAATATTAGGAAAAGTATCAGCATAATTGATCATATCAACAACAAAACTAGCAGAAACCATATGATCATCTCAATAGATGCAGAAAAAGCCTTTGACAAAATACAACACCCATTCCTATTGAAAACACTAGAAAGCATAGGAATAAATGGATCCTTCCTTAAAATCATAAATGGCATCTACCTAAAACCATCAACAAGCATTATTTGTAATGGGGATAAGCTAGATGCATTCCCAGTAAGATCAGGGGTGAAACAATGATGTCCATTGTCACCCCTATTATTCAGTTTGGTACTAGAAATGTTAGCTGTAGAAATAAGAGAAGAAAAAGAAATTGAAGGAATTAGAATAGGAAAAGAAGAAACTAAATTATCACTTTTTGCAGATGATATGATGATTTACTTAGAGAATCCTAGAGAATCAAGTAAACAACTACTTGAAATAATAAACAACTTTAGCAAAGTTGCAGGATATAAAATAAACCCACATAAATCCTCAGCATTCCTATACATTACTAACAAAACCCAACAACGAGAGATAGAAAGAGAAATTCCATTTAAAGTTACTGTAGACAAAATATTTGGGAGTCTATCTGCCAAAACAAACTCAGGGCCTACATGAACATAATTATGAAACACTTTTCACAGGAATAAAGTAAGATCTAAATAAATGGAAAAAGATCAGTTGCTCATAGTTAGGCCGAGCTACTATAATAAAAATGACAATTTTACCTAAATTTATCTATTAAGTGCCACACCCATCAAACTACCAAAAAATTATTTTACAAAGCTGGATAAAATAATAACAAAATTCATTTGGAAGAACAAGAGGTCTAGAATATCTAGGGAATTGATGAAAAGAAATGCTAGGGAGGTGGCCTAGCCATACCAGATATTAAACTGTACTGTAAAGCAGCAGTTATCAAAACTACCTGGTACTGGCTAAGAAACAGAGTGGTGGATCAGTGGAATAGGTTAGGTACACAAGACGCAGTAGTCAACGACTATAGCAATCTACTCTTTGATAAACCCAAAGAATCCAGCTTCTGGGCTAAGAATTCACTTTCACAAAAACTGCTGGGAAAATCAGAAAATGGTAGGGCAGAAATGGCATAGACCAATACCTTACACCATATACCAAAATCAAGTCAAAATGGGTTCATGATTTAGGAATGAAGGCTGATACCATAAGCAATTTGGGAGAGCAAGGAATAGTTTACCTATCAGATTTATGGAAAAGCAAAGAACTCATGACACAGCAAGAGATAGAGAGCATTACAAAATGCAAAATGGATAATTTTGATTATGTTAAATTGAAAAGTTTTTTGTATAAAAAAGCCAATACAACAAAGATTAGGAGGGAAGCAGAAAATTGGGAGAAAATCTTTACAACTAGTGTCTCTGACAAAGGCCTTATCTCTAAAATGTACAGGGAACTGAGCCAAATTTATAGGAATACAAGCCATTCCCCAATTGAGAAATGGGCAAGGGATATGAACAGGCAGTTTTCAGAGGAAGAAATTAAAGATATCTATAGGCATATGAAAAAATGCTCTAAATCACTACTGATTAGAGAAATGCAAATCAAAACAACTCTTATGTACCATATCTCTCCTGTCAGGAAAATGATAAATAATAGAGAGGATGTGGGAAAATTGGAACACTGTTACACTGCTGGTGGAGTTGTGTACTAATCCAGCCCTTGGGGAGAGCAATTTGGAACTATGCCCAAAGGGCTATAAAAATGTTTATACTCTTTGACCCAGCAATACCACTTCTAGGGTTGTATCCCAAAGAGAGCACACAAGTGGGAAAAGGACCCATATGCACAAAAATATTTCTATTGGCTCTTTTTGTAGTAGCAAAGTATTAGAAATCAAGGGGACACCCCTCAATTGGGGAATGGCTGAACAAGTTGTGGCATATGAATGTAATGGAATACTATGTGCTATAAGAAATGGGGAAGATACGGACTTCATAATAACCTGGAAAAATCTACACGATACAATGCTGAGTGAGCAGAGCAGATCCAGGAGAACATTATACACAACCACAGATATATGGATTCTGTGATGACTAACTTTGATAGACTTAGCTCTTCTCAGCAATACAAGGTTCAAAGACAACTCCAAAGGACTCATAAGGGAGAGCGATATCTACATCCAGAGAAAGAACTATGGAGACAATGCAGATTGAGGCAAACTGTTTGCTCTCCTTTTTTTGTTTGTTTGTTTTTTCTCTCTTTTGTTTTTGGGTTTTTTTGTTTTGTTTCTTCTTTCTCATGATTCAATCTATTGGTAATAATTCTTTTTTACAACTTGACTATTGTGTAAATAAGTTCAATGTGAAGTTATATGTAGAAAACATATCAAATTCCATGCTGTCTTGGGGGTATGGGGGGAAGAAAATCTGGAAACAATACCTACCTCTGTGCCTGCTGTATCTTCAAAGCAAATACTCCTTTGTAAAAGTTCATAGATGTAAATAGCTGGAATGTAATTGGGGTGCTAGTGGGGGGAGGCAACAATAGGAAATACACCAGAATGGGTGTTTAAGTCACTAGTATTAGAGAAAGATACTCCCTAATTCCTCAGAGGTATCTGTAGAACCCCAAGGGGAGAGGTAGCCAGCCTTGCTCTTAGAGTGAGACTAGCAATCACTACATTTATGGATGTCTGCAGTACAGAGTCTAAGAGAACAATAAAAGGATATCTTTCTTAGTCTTACAAACTTTTCTGTAATAGGTTTAGCAATCTATTAACACTTTTCCAATACATAGATTAGCTCTCTTGCTTCCCAGAGGTAAATTTTATGATGCATCCTCCTCCTCCTCCTCCTCCTCCTCATCATCATCATATAGAGCACTGTCACTGGAATCAAGAAGATCTGAATTCAAATCCAGCCTCAGATACTGACTAGTTGAGTGACCCCAAGCAAGTCACTTAACCTCTGTTTGCTTCGGTTTCCTCATCTATAAAATGGGAATAAAAATAGCATCTCCCAGGGCTGATGTGAGGATCAAATGAAAAAAATAATTGTAAAATATTTAGCCCAGGGCTTAGCGCATAGTAAGTGCTATATAAATGTTAACTATTATTATTACTAATAATAATCACTACTATTGGTACATGGTATCCCAAAAGTCTTAGTGACAGTTTAAGCTACTAAAGCTTAAGGTTTGCAAAGCAGTTTACAGATAATTTGATCCTATTTGATTTATGTGATGGTAAAGATGTAATAGCAATTTTGCTGTAACTTCACCTAAAGAATTGACCCTACATCTTAAAAGAGGTATTTTCTCCTTAGAAAACCATTCAGTCTTCATGTAGTACTTATGAGGTAAAGAATGTTTTTCTCTAAATAAGATTCAAATTACTCCTTCTTGAAAAAAAACTATTATCTCTAAAAGTACTGAAATTTTAATTAAGTTTTTTAATAATGCTGTTTACATAGGCATATTTTCTAAGTCTTATCCTTAAAGACCAAAAAGAAGCACATATTTAAGTAGTTTGGGCTGGCAAAACTTACCCCCAAGATGAGACAAAATGTAAATACTACACAGTAAAACAATGTGCCAAGCCTAAAAAAGGAAGCCAAAGAGAATAAGAATGGTCTAGAAAATAAATTAATTTCCCATATAGGCAATGACAAAAGTTCAAAACTCTATACAAAAGATAGCCTTTATCTGATGTTCACCCTGAAAAGTAACCACATATGTCCATTTTTTCCAGTTTTAAGTACAAGGACATTTAGCTTATTAAATTATCATTAGAGTAACAGAGCACATGGCAAAAGCTCTAAATATATTTTAAACATCTTATTATTCCTAGTTTTCAAAGTATTTTTCAATAACATGACAAATCTTAAATCCCAATACTTACATTATTTTTCTAAAGTTATACTTGGTAATTAAAGTCTTTTGCTGTCTGTCTCTAGCCTACATTTCCTTGCTGATTATACATGATTACATCTCTCTCATGCATTCCACATTCCATCCAAACTGGACTTGGTGTTTCCCATAGAATAGTGGGTTCTCAGACTTTTTGATTTCTGGACCATTTTATATTTTTTTTAAATTGGAAGTTTATTTTCTCAAATTTTTACCAATTTCATTTTTACATCATTTTAAAACATTTATTATATATTTATTCTTAACATTTGAAAAAAATTGAGTTCCTAATTCTGGCCCTTCCCCCACCTACTGAAAAAGCAAGCCATATGATACTCATTATATGTGTGAAATCATGCAAAACACATCCCCTTTACACTCTCAGAAATTACTGAAGACCTCAAAGAGGCTTTATATTTATGTTTATATGAACTATGTTTATGTTTACCACATCAAAAAATAAAATTTTAAAATTATGAAAAGAGTTTTGATATCATAGACTCCCTAAAAGGATTTCAGGAACCCCCGAGGGTCTCCAGACCACACTTTGAGAAATGCGAAGGGAATACCACTATAATTGGCCAGGAAGTGTTCATCACACATTTGCTTGAAGACCTCCAAATGGGGGAACCTACCACGCCCCTAGATGGTCCATCCCACTTGGGGATGTCTCTAATTGTGAAGTTTTCTTCCTGATATCAAGCCTAAATTGGCCTCTTTGCAACTTGTACTTTTTGCTATGCTCTGCCCACTGGGACCAAACAGGAAAAAAAAAGTCTGATCCCTTCTCCATGTGACAGACCTTAAAGTACTTGAAAACAAGTTTTTTGTTGTTGTTAGTCCTTCATACTCTAAGAGGACCAATGATATCATGATGTTGAGGTCAAGATACAGTATATTCGACTGTGGCTGGTTAATCCAATAGGAGCATGGAAGGCTCTACCACAGGTCAGGCATAAATAGATCTGAACATTTGGGATGGAATGTCTTTAGATTTGTTCATTTCATGTTTCCTTTGTGCTGCTTCAATTCTGCTTTGCTCATGGAAAGATATGCCAGCATCTCTCATGTCTTACAATTGATACTAAAGCTCTGCAGAGAGACCTTGAGAGTGTCCTTCTTCTGCTGCTTCTGACCTCAGAGTACCTGCCTTGTAAACTCTCCATAAAATAGTTTCTTATGTAAATGTACGTTTGGCATTTAGGTTACATGGCCAGCCCATTAGAGTGTCACTCTCAGCAGTAGAGTTTGAATGCTTGGCAGTTCAGCTCAAGAAAGGACCTCAGCATCTGGTATCTTATCTTGGCAAGTGGTCTTCAGAATCTTCCCAAGACAGTTGAAATGGAAGCAATTCCATTTCCTGCCATGGTGCTGGTATACTGTCCAGATTTCATAGGCATACAACCAGAAAGTCAGTACGATAGTTCTATAGACCTTCAGTTTGGTTTGTAGCCTAATACCTTTTTTCTCCCACACTTTCTTTCAGAGCCTCCCAAACACTGAGCTAGCTCTGGCAATGTGAGCATCAACCTCACCATCAACCACATCCATGGAAAGTATGCTACCAAGATAAGTGAACCTATCCACAGTATTTCTCCATTTGCTATATGGTTCCACATAAGGATGGTATGGTGGAAGGATGGCTGGTGGAAAGCTTCTGTTTTCTTAGTGTTGATTGTTAGGCCAAAATTAGCACAAGTGGTAGAGAAGTGATCGATATTCTGTTATATCTCAGCTTCAGAGGCTGAAGCAAGTATACAATCATCTTCTAACCAACTCTCCCTCCACTTTAGTTCACCTGACCAAAGCCTTTGATATTGTATGTCATGAGGACTTGTGGAAGATCATAGTGAAATTTGGTTACCCAGAGAAGTTCATCAGCACTGTATTCCAGTTTCATGATGGTATATTTGCATGGGTTCTGGATGAAGGATGATGTTCTTATACTTTCCCAGTCACCAATGGAGTAAATAAGAGCTACATGCTTGTTCCAATGCTTTTCAGCACGATATTTTCTGAGACGTAATCAGACGCCTTCAACAAGGATGAAAACAGCATCAAGGTCAGCTACTGCACTGATGGCAAATTATTTAATTTGAAAAAGCTACAAGCTAAGACTAAAGTAGAGGGAGAGTTGGTATTCGACCTTTTTTGTTTTGTTTTTTTTAAAACAGCTATTACGTAGTCAGATGAGAACTAGGAAAAGGTTATTGTTTTAGACAATTGGTTGCCCTAACAAAGATCAATTTCAGTAGAATGATTGAGATGGAAACCAATGAAGTGAATAAGTAGTAAGGCAGTGGAGGAAGGGAATACAGACTACTCTTTCTAGAATTTGGTGGTCAAGGGAAAAAGAGCAATGTCAGAGGCAGGACTTTTACCTAGGCCTTTTTGATTCCAAGGCCTGCACTCCATGTCTTCTCTGTGGCTGAAGTTGTGGAACTGAAATATATAGCCAAAAGAGAGAGGGTAAAGAGGAGGAAAAGGACAGACTCTTGAGAAACATCATCATTAGAAGGTCAGTAAGAAGATGAAAATCCAATGAAGCAAAACGAAAAGTAACTATTAGAAAGAATCCTAGGGAAGATAAGGTATCAAGTAGAAGGAATCAGTTAATTTGATCAGAAGCTTCAGAGAGATCAAAGAGAATAAGGACTAAAAACAGATATTAGATTTAGCCACTAGAAATTCAACAGTGACTTTTGAGAAAGCAGTTTCAGTAGAGTCGTGGAGTAGCAAGCTAAATACTGGGTAATGAGTAAGTAGAGGTATTGGATAGAGACAAATTTTTTCAAGTTTAGTATTGAAGGCCTATTTTAGCTCAAACAATGGTCAGCTGCTTCATCTTATAGATACAAGACACCACCAACAACACACTGAACAAGAATCTCTAAATGACCATTAACCTTTTTACTATACTTATAGCATACTTTAATATCGAGATACTGGTTCAACAATCAATTGAACTTTGGAATCAATTCTGAGACGTAGCAGGCGCTGGAATAGGATGGTCGAACATCAGAGAAGGTGCTGTACTCTGTGAGCAAGGCAGAATTGCAGTAGTTCAAAAGAAACATGTGATGTGCAAATGTAGAGACTACACTCCAAATGTTCATAAGGACTCTTTGTCCCCAACCTATGGTAGAGCCTTCCAAGCTTGTATTAGTCTCATCAGCCATAGTCAGACACACTGTACCTTGACCCCAACATAGTGATGTCATTTTGGTCCTTTTCAACAGAGTTAAATGTTAGGTCAGAAATTCTGGCAATGAACAAATTTAATGGCACCGTGCTTTGCCCACGCCCCTACCCCACCCCAGCCACTGGTCATGAACTCCTGGGAAGTGAGGAAGCCTAGCATACTCAGAGATGGGACTTTTTACAAAACTGGAGAAAGATGGGAACCTGTCTTTGGAGCTGTAATACAAAGCAGTCTTCTCTCTCTTCTTTTGCCCTGCACATACCCACCAATGCAATAAAGGCCTGGAGGGCCGTTGCAGTTCACATCTCAGCCTCCTGAAGATTTGCTCAGGTGTTTGTATTGTTAATGCGATGGGAAGATCTTTCCCATCCATCAATAGGCCCATCTGACATGCTTGAGTCACGGCGAGCCTGTGGTGAGAGGAGCTTGCCCAAGAAGTAGAGCAGGAAGTTGGAGTGAGTCAGAGCTGGGAGAGAAACAGTGGGAGTTGGAGCTTGGAGAGAGGAGGCAGAGAGAGCAGAGCAGCTGGTGTGAGTCAGAGAGGGGGTGATTCTGCTTAAGGGAGTCTGCTTGTGGGAAGGCTGGGGGATGGTGGTGCCCCCTGCTTTGATAATGTGTATAGATTTTTTTTGTTGCTATGATGGATTTGGCTTTCTGGTGTTGGAATAAATGTCTTGGTTTCATCTTCAATGAACAGACTCTGTCATATCTTGTGATTCAAACCTGGGAATTCTCCTTCATACTCATAGCAGCCGCTGTGGGGTATCGCATTGACAATATAGGGTTAAAAATATCCTTCAATAATTCTCATTCAGACTTGGAGGTAGAAGGTCTTTGACTAATTAATCCTGCCCTATCATTCAGTGGATGTCACAGGAAAATGTTGTTAACAGAAGTGATGAGGTGTTTTATGATAATGAGAGGGTAGTTTTTGTTGTTGTTCAGTCATTGCAGTCATGTCCATGACCCCATCTGGATTTTGGAGGGATATCTTTTGGTCAAAAATACTTGAGTGGTTTGCTATTTCCTTCTTATTTTATAGATGAGGAAACTGAGGCAAACAGGATTAAGTGAATTGCCCAGGGTCTCACAATTAGTATTTGAGGCCAGATATGAGCTCACAAAGATGAGTCTTCCTGACTCAAGCCCAGCTTTCTAACCACTAAACCACCTAGTTCCCAATATAATGAAGTGTTAAACTAACTTTAAAACCCATCTATACCCTTTGTTTCCTTACACAAAATATAAAAAACATTTCTCCAGTTGAATTAAAAAGGAAGCTTGGGATTGGCTAGCTGGAAATTAGCCATGCCCTAAGAGGCTAAGCCTATCAGTCCTGAATGAAATGAATAAATGAAAAAGCATTTACTTACTAGGTGCCAGGCACTATACTAAGCAACAAAAATACAAATTGAAAAATTGAGATAGTCCCTGCTGTCAAGTATCTAACACTAATTAGAGGAGACAACACATAAAATAAACTGACTCTCTGAGTACTCTTCAATCCAGTGACACAGGCCTTCTGGCAGTTCCACCAATAAAACACTCAATCTCTCAGCTCTGAGCATTTCTCTGGTTATCACCCTTGCCTAGGGGGCCATCTCCAGTCATCCTGATGTATATCTTGCCACTGGACCCAGATGGCTCTGGAGAAGAAAGTGAGGCTCTGACCTTGTACAGCCCTCCCTCCCTTAAATGCAATCCACTTGAAAGTCATACCATCAGCTTTCTGATGTCATAGTCCTCTTCAAGAATGAAGGACAAATAAAACCCATGCCTAGAACACTCTCCTTCCTTCACTTGGACTACTGACATCCCTGGCTTTCTTCAAATTCCAAATAAAATCACATCTTTTACTAGAAGCCTTCCTCAATCCCTCTTAATTCTAAAGTTTTTATTAATTCATTCCTATTTATCTTATATTTAGCTTGATTTGTATAGATATTTTTTGCACATGGTAGGAGCTTAAAAAAAAATCAATGGATTGCTTGATCCTTGTAAGCCAAAAAAAAAAAAAAATTAAAACTGAAGTGGGAGAGACTGAGAAGATCTGTAACTTCCCTTCTAGCTCAATCTATAACTCTTTGTAAATTCTGGATATATAGGTTAACAACAGTCAGAGTGAGTATATCATTTCATATCATACCTTAGCTCACTAGCCCCTCAACTTTCAAGGGTAATAAAGTATAGCTCAAGGGCCTAAAATTGGTACCTGTGGAGCCCTATCCAACTCCTTACAAATTTGAGGGTCTTTAACCTAAACAGAGGGATGGGGAGTCAACTCATCTCATTTATGTGGCTTGATAAAAGCTAGCAGTTTTCATTTGCTCTGCTGTAACCAATCATTACCATCTGCTTCCAGATAGAACTCTCTCTCCTCTTGCTAGCTCCAATGGAGTACTGGAAGAATTCCCATCATATCCCAGCCCTGGCTGGGTTTCCAAATTGTCTCAGGTTGTAATCTTTCTTCTGATCATAAAGAGCAGAAGGAACAATCTTTCTTCCTAGTTTACTCAAGTCCTTCCAAAACAATTCAACAGGCATTCATTTAGGCATCTACTTTTGCAAAGCACTGTGCTAAGCTGAGATAGTAATATAAAAAACAAACACGTCCATACACACACACACACACACACACACAGACCCTAAAGGAGCACATTTTCTACTGGGGAATGGTATAACATATAAACATATAATCAAATATAACATAATTTGAGGAAGGTAAGAACACTAGGGATGGGAAAATCAGGATAGGATTTGCCTAAGTAGTACCTGAGCAGAGACTTGAAGAAAGCTATAGATTCTAAGAGGCAGAGATGTATATTGTGTTGCAGGCTGGCCTATGCAAAGAAAGGATATGGGATGCTGAGTTAGAGGAATAGCTAGGACAACTAAGAGTCCATCAAAGGAGAAACATGAAACACACCAGGCTGAGAAGATGGCATTTTGTTTAGGCAGATAGGTGATGCAGCGAGCGCACAGAAGGGAATTCTTCAGACAGTTGTTGTTAGGTTGAGTCTGACTCTATCACCCCCTTTTGGGGTTTTCTTGGCAAAGATACTGGGATGGTTTACCCTTTCCTTCTCCAGCTCATTTTACAGAGGAGGAAACTGAGGCAAACAGTTAAGTGACTTGCCCAGTGTCTGGGCAAGTATCTGAGGTTGGATTTGAACTCAGGAAGATGAGTCATCCTCCTGACTCATGTCCAGTTCTCTGTCCAGCTGAGCCACCTAACTGCCCCAGTTCTGACAGTTACTAGCTGTATAATCTTGGGCAAGTTAATTAACTTGTCTGCCTCGGTTCTGCATCTGTAAAATGGAGATAATAAAAGCACCTACCTGCTAGATATTTTATTTGTAAAAAGGGCTTAGCATAGTGCCTGGCAAATAATAAGCACTATATAAATGTGAGCTATCATCATCATCAGTGTTATCATTATCCTCAGTTCAAGATTCCCCCTCTGACCCTTACTATGTGTGTGACCTGTCACTTAATTTATCTGGGCCTCACTTGCAAAATAAGGGTTAGGCTACAAGAGCTCTGAGGTTTCTTCTACATCTAAGATCCTTGAGTAGAGGCATGAGATGCTCCTTCTCTTGAACTCTCATCTGAAGGAGGAGCCCCAAGATGAACTCTTAACTTTCCTTCCAGCTCTAACAACGTATAAAACTTTGAAAATTCAAGTCATGTAGGTAAAGAATAGATAAAGTAAGTACAACACAGTTTAGTTCTCTGCTAACTATAATCCGGTATGGAGAGCTCCCTGGAAGATCTGATCTCATCAGTGGAAATGACATTAAAGACAAAGGCTTACCATCTGCTTGCTGCTGCACCGTAAGGAAATCGTCCAAATGTGTTAGTTCGGAGATTGTCTTTTCTATTCGTATTCCCAGAACTTAGCACAGTGCTTTGCATATCATAAGCATTTAATAAATGCTTCATTCATTCAATTTTTGGCAAAACTCGGCAACTGTTTGCTAAGACAGTTGGGTGGTTCATCACATCTAAACAGACTTGGAGCCAGGAAGACCCGAATTTGAATTCTGCCTTAATAGCTCTGTGACCAGGGGTGTCTTTCAGCCTCAGTTTCCCCTTAAGTCACGGAACCGCTCTCAGACTGTTAATCTCTGTAAAATCAAGATAATACTAGAGTTACCTCACGGAATTGTCGTGAGGCTCAAAGTAGTTCATATACATGAGAGCACTTGGCAAAATATAAACGGCTATGTAAATGCCCACTATCATTATTTCTTGTTGTAAATAACTAACAATTCTCCCCTATCAGAACGTGAGCTCTTTGAGGGAAGGGACCTTCATGTTTGTTTTGCCTTTCTTGGTATCCCCAGTGATCAGCTTACCTCGGTGCCAAATAAAGAGTAGGTGTTTAATAAAAGCTTGTTGATTGGATTGATTGATTGATTGAGTTGCCAGAAAGCGACAACTTCTGCAAACTCTACTAAGGTTCTGCTACTTTGGAATACAACGTTCCAAGTGGAGCGCACGAAGGAAGTCGCCGGAGGTGGTTTTAGTTAAGCTTGATGGATTCAGGGCGACAAAGGCGAGACTGGGAAACTTTTTTTAATTACTCAGGTGGGCTCAGAAATGGGAATACGAGTGCAGGGCGACCTAGAGAGAGTCTGATGCGGGACAGACGCGGGGTGGGGCAGGGCAGGCCGCATGCCCCTAAGGGCCCCAGGAAAGAGAAGAGACTGTTGGGAGGAGCAAAGAACGAGGTCGCGGGCGCCCGCCACCGCAGTACTGGCGTCGGGCCTACCGCCCTCTCCCGCGCTCCTCTCCCGCACTCAGGCCCCCCAGGCCGGGCCCGCCCCCGGCTCCTCCCCTTCCGCCGCCACCGTGAAGGAGCCGAGCAGGGCCCGGCCGAATCGGAAGCGCCGAGACCGGAACAGGCCGCCGGCCAGGCGGGCGGCAGGGAGGGAGGGAGCTGAGTGCGCTCGGCGGGGCCGGGCCGGGCAGGGCTGGGCCGGGGGGAGCCGCCGGCTCACTCGCTGTGTGGATCGTCCTGCTAAGGCCGGAGCTGGTGGCGCCGTCATGAGGCCAAGCGCCCCAGCCGCCGCCGCCGCCGCAGGGGCAGGTAGGGAGCGGGCGGGCAGGAGGCGGAGGGTGTGGCGGGCGGCGGGGGCCTGGCCCGGCCCTGCCTCCGCGATCGGCCTGGCCTGGCTGGGCCCCACTGTGGTTACTCGCCGGCGCTTTGGCCGACCGTCATCCCTGCCGGGGCCGGGGACGGGAGGGGGGGCGTGGAGGGGGGAGAGCCATCTCCACTCCCTCCCCCGACCCCGGCGAGTGTGGGGGCGGGGGCTGGGGTCGCGAGTCCCCCCACCCCCGCCCCGCCTCGCCTCGCCTCGGCGTCCACTGGGGAACGCCGGTACCCCCGCCTCCGGCCTCCTGCTGGGGCTGCCTCTGGCCCAGCTTCCCGGTTACAGGTATTTTCCGTAGACCTGGCCCGGATTTTGTACCTGGCGGTGGCCCGGCTCCTTCCCGTCCGCCGGCGCCGTATCCCTGCCCGAGGCCCCCGGGGCCTAATGGGAGAGTTTGTTTTAAAAAGATGGTCACTTGTGCTGCACTTGTGTGGAGTGATGTGGGCAACGCAGGGGACCCATCCCCAAGTCCATAAGTGGGCGTCATCCAAAGACACTTAGGAACAAGGATCCTAGTACTGGAAGGGACCTCCGAGGCCGTCTAGGCCAAATCCCTCCATTTGCAAATTAGGAAGCTCAGGTCCCTGGAGCTTGAGACTTGTTCGTGAGCACACGAGCCCCTGCCTTGGCATGTATATATGTACCTATATCCTCCGACTCCAGAATCAGTGGCCTTTCCTTTCCGCTCTTCTACTACTTGGAAATGATTTGGCCTAGACGCCTACCTTTAGGTGAATTATGTATGAATAATCTCAGTAAACTGCCCAGGTAGTAGGAACTAGAACAGAGACGGTGCATCATAAATGCTAGTTATCCTCTCAACCCAGTCAGTTGCCTAAGGGATACTTTTCTATTATTTTTTCTGCTACATGCAACTTACTGAAAAAGTCCTAGGTGAGAATTCTCTTCCAAGGTTTTCCAAATGAGGATGAGTAGCAAAGTGCCATCTTGAGTAAGCATGAAACAAAAATCAAGTAGGAAGTCAGGTGACATAAGAACCTAGGAATCTAGGGAAGTATCACCGAAGCCATAGGAGGGTAATTAATTAAATTTCTTGCTTGACCACCAAATTAGTTTGACTTCTGGAATATACTTAAGCTACATAGATAAGAAGAGAGGAGGGTTAGGTGCTTTTGGTAAATAGTGTTATCAGCCTATATAGTTACATCCCTCAAAGTGATTTTTAAAGTTGCAAAAATTCACCCAATCCTTGTAATTTATTTCAAGTTGAATTTTACAGAAATCAATCTTGTTTATATTTAAAATAAAATCCATTCAATCACAAACTTTTGACTCTGTGGTCAGCCTCTCATCCTACCTGTATTTAATTTATAAGTTGGTTAAATCACAGGATTAAAGAGTTCCATTTTCAGGTTTTCAGGACCATTAATTAGCTATATGGCAGAAAATTATACCACTGGATTTGGAATCAGAAGACCAGTGTTTGAATCCTGGTTCTGCTCTTTGTTTCCAGTGTGAGGTAGGCAAGTCAGAGCCTCAGTTTCTTCATCTCTAAAATCAGTAGACAAGTATTTATTAAGCACGTACTACTGTGTGCCTCCAGCATACCTCTGAGGGTTATTGTGAGAATCAAATGAGATCATAATTTCCTAAATTTCTTAGCATGGTATCTGGCACATAGTAGGCACATCATGAATGCTCAGCCTTCCCACCCCTATGTGCCATACACTGCTGGCAATACACAATTAAAATACGTCTCTTTAAGAAACTTACATCCCATCTTGAATGAAGAGGTTTCTTCCTTTGAGGTTCCTTCAAACTCAAAACCCAGAGCCACAAATTGTACCCTTAGCTCAATAAGCTAACTGTACATTAGTGGTCACATGGAGCCATGGAAAAAATTTGTATGGATTAATAACTAACATAGCTCCTTAAAGTTTAGTCTCATCTGATGTACATAAGAACCCTGTGAGGTAGATGCTATTACTATCCTTATTTTATAGATGAGAAAACTCGAGCCAACAGGGTTAAGTCTTGTCAATGTTTTAGGGTCACACAGCTGGTAAGTAAATAAAATTTGAACTCAGGTCACAAACCCTAGGTCCAGTGTACTGTCCACTGTGAAACCTAGCTGCCACAGGAGAATAGCAAAATATATTCCTTTTGTTGGGGGGGAGGGGGAGACTTTATACTAAAAGTTCATTGAAACTGATAGAGTTTTTCATCCTACTTTACACAAGTGTTTCATGAGCATTGAAACTGATGTCTTAAGAGAATAACTAGCCCATAAGAGATTATGAAAAAGGTTTACTTTGAGAGTAGAAGAAGGTAATGTTTAATAATTTATTCAATTATATTCTTTCAGAGAATGAAGCCTTTGGAAACTACGAGTGTTTGATGATACAATATGCAAACTGAATGTGTCTACTCAGTGTTACTAATTTTACTTTGCAGAAATGATTTAAAGATTTTGTATGGAAGTTCTAGAAAGTGCTTTTTTAGTATTCATGCAGGATGCTGAAAAATATGAAGATCACTGTGTCACAAATAATTTGTCAGGTTAGCCACTGAATACTTTTGTTTCACTTCCTTGACCACCTTCTGTTCATAAAGTTTTTGTTTTGTTTTGTTTTTTTACTCCAACAGTACTTTAAATTGATCTTGGACGTGATTGTCACCACACTTCATCAACGCACATAAATTATTTTCTTCTCCTGTTGGATAATTTTTTTATACTACAATGGTAAGTTGCATCTTTTGAGGTAAGAGGTCTGGACCAGTGATTTTATTGGTTTAGGGAACACTCCCCTCTCCCCTCCTCTGCCCCCGTAAAGAAATTTCCTCTGCTAGACAGACCTCTTCTGAAACGTATAGCCTCTCGGAGGATTGCCTGGGGCACCAAGAGGTTAAAAGAGTTGTCTAGAGTCACACAGCCACTCTTTTTCACAGGTTCAGACTTAAGCTCAAGTGTTCAGACACAGAGACCAGGTTTTTATCCCCAACTCATATGCCTCTCACAGTGAATTTTGAAGCATCTAGATGACACAGAAAATTGGGCACTGGATGGACCTGGAGTCAGAAAGACTTGAGTTCAAATCTTGGCTCAAGATGCTACCTGTTTAATGCTGGGCAAGTCATTTAACCTGTCTGCCTATAAAATAGAGATAACAGCATTTACCTTGTTGTCAGGATAAAATCAGTCCATAAATATTTATTAAGTGACTACTATGAGCCAGGCACTATGCTAATCGGTGGGGATAGAAAAAGAGTCAAAAAAACAATCTCTTCCCTCAAGGAGCTCACAAGGGGAGAGACAACAGGCAGACAGATATGTACAAACAAGCTATATGCAGGATAAATAAGAAATGATTAAAAGAAGGAAGACACCGAAACTAAGAAGGGTTGGGAAAGACTTTCTGAAGGAGGTAAACTTTTAGTTGGGACTTCAAAGAAGGCAGAGATGAGGAGAGAGTTCCAGGCATGGAATACAGTCAGCAAAAATACCCAGAGCTAAGAGATGAAATGTCTTGTTCATGGAAGAACCAGGAAACACTGTAAGTCAGTAAGGTAGAAGAAGACTGGAAAGGTAGGAAGGGGCTAGGTTACCAAGGACTCTGAGTGCCACACTTAGTGTTTTGTATTTGATCCTGGAGTTTTATTTGGGGGGGGGGGGTAACCTGATCAGATGTGCATTTTAGGGCAATCACTTTCATGGCTGAATGGAGGATGAATTGGAGTGGGGAGAAACTTGAGGCAGTCACACCCACCCATAGGCTGTTGCAGTAATGGAAGACTTCAGGTAATAAGGGCCTGTACTAAAGTGGTGACAATGTCAGAGAGAAGGGGGCATGTTGGAGAGATGTTGCTGAGGTGAAATCAACAGGCCTTGGCAACAGATTGAATATGGGAGGGCAAGAGATAGTGAAGAATCCAGGATGACTTAGTTGTGAGCCTGAGGGACTGGGAGGATGGTTCCTTCTACACTAATAGGGAAGCTGGGGAATGGAGCTAGAGTTCAGAGGGAAAGATAATGAGTTCCATTTGGGACATAGTGAGTGTACGACATTGACTAGACGTGAAGTTCGAGATGTCTAAAAGGCATTTGGAGTTTGGGGCAGGATGGGTAGATTTTTTGAATCATCAGCATAGAGATGGTAATTAAATCCATGGGAGCTGATGAGACCATCAAGTGACATGGTATAGAGGGAAAAGAGAAGAAGACCCAGGACAGAATCCCTAGGAACATCTATGGTTAGAGAGCATGATCTGGAGAAGGATCTAGCAAAGGAGACTGAAAAGGACTGGTCAGATAGGTAGGAGGAGAACCAGGAGAGCTTGGTGTCTTGAAAACCTAGAGTGAAAGTATCCAGGAGAAAAGAGTAATCAGTAGTTTCAAAGAGGTCAAAAAGAATGAGGATTGAGAAAAGGCCAATGAATTTGACAACTAAGATCATTGATAACTTTGGAGAAACCAGTTTTGGTGGAATGATGAGATTGGAATTTGGATTGTAAGGCTTGGTCAGGAAGTGAATGAGAGAAGAAAAATCAGAAGTATCTGTTGTCAACAGGCCTTTTCAAAAAGATTGGCCACAAAGGGCAGAAGAAATATCAGATGATAACAGAGGTGAAAGGGTCTAGTAGGGGGTTTTTGAAAATGGGAGAGACAAAGGCAAGTTTTTAGGCAGTATAGAATGAGCCAGTAGAAGAGGGAGAGATTGAAGATGAGTGATAGAGTATGGTTGACAGAGGGAGTGATCTTTTGGGGGAGACAAGATAGAAAGGGACCATTTGTTCAGGTGGAAGAGTGGGCTTTGGTAAGATGTAAGGCTACCTCCCCATGTGAGATAAAGGTTAAGGAGGAGTTAGTGGCAGAAGTCATCTTAGTGATATAAAATGGAGAAGAGGCAGCTCTTGGAAAATGACCTCAATCTAATTTGCGGGGGAGGGTTTGAGTAAAGTATGAGGTAAAGTTCTCAGTGGAGGGGAAATAGGAGTGGGGGAGTCATGGGAGGTTTGAGGAGGTTATGAAAATTGAGATAATATTTGTAAAGTACTTCACAAACCTTAAAGCATTATATAGAAATGTTAGCTATTACTATCTTAAGGTAGAGGCAGCTAGATGGTTAGAGCACTGGTCCTGGAGTCAGGAAAACCCGAGTTCAAATGTGGCCTCAGACACCCACTAGCTATGTGACCCTGGGCAAGATTTGCCTTAATCTAATGGAGAAGGCAATGGCAAGCCACTCCCATATTTTTGCCAAGAAAACCCTGTGCAGGGTCACACAGAGTCAGACATGACTGGAAGACCAAAAGATTATCTTAAAGTGTTGTTTGAACAATTCAGCTAGCAGCTGCTGTGGGGGTGAAAGACCAACGCAAGCCCAACAACAAGAACTGCCAGCACAAGTTCATTTGATCTGCTTTACTAAGAAAAGCAGTGTTAAGGGGTTAACAATCTTATTTCAGTCCAACATACAAATATCATTCACTCAGTTCAGGGACAAAAGCCAGGACCCTGAACTTAAGAGCAAACACAAACAATTACAAACATACATTATAAACAGACCAAATACAATTCATAGTTATCAAGAAACCATCAACATCTAGGTGAGCCAGGAGGCTCTTAGAGCAACTCCCCAGAGTCCTGCTCCAACACTTCTCCAGGAGTGAGAGCCTCAGCAAATAGCTCTGTTCTGTCTTTTTATACACTCTTTAGCCATCATCAAACTCATCTGAGCGACCAGAACTTAGGCTCCTACTATTGGCTCTGGTCTTAGCAACTCCCCTTAGCCCCTGAGGGCTTCACGCCCACATATCCCTAGCACCTAGATAGGGGTTTGGGCCTGGGGCTTTGCACCTGGTAAGGCTCAATCAAAGACAATTTATCATTCTAAAACAGTAAAAAAGTCCCAACTTAACTGATATTACACGTGTCTTAAAATGTATGTTCTCTGTGAGCATGGCAGCAAGTTTTTTTGTGTGACAAAAGAAATTGCATCAAAGTGCTTTTAAGTAGCCTAATCTAGTCTGAAAGTACTTTAGTAATCATGTGCAAGTTCTCTACCTTATGATTAACATATCTATATTACAGACACCTTTTTTTTTTCTTTTCTGGGTCTTTGGCATATACTAAAAAGTTAAGCACTTACTTTTTATACATAACAGGAATAGGAAAGTTTCTAGCCACATGTAGTCTTTAATTTCTGTTAACTTGAACCAAATGTTTAACCTGATGCATTTCTTCTGCCCAACTAGCTCCTCTTAGCAGTCATACTTAGTATGTAAGTATATATTTGACCTTTTTTGGAAGTAAGTTTCCATTGTATGCCCTTCAAGGGCAAGGAACCCAAACACAGGAAATATTAAGAAGCGTATTCTATTGGGTTAACTGATCACCTCAGTAGCTTCATGGGGAATTCACTCGAGGGTAAGCATTCACATTTCCTAATTTAAAACTTTCTAAAGACCATTGAAAAAGTAAAAAGAAAATGAAACTGTCCAAAGGTATAACAGCAATAACTGTTTCACTCCAGTCAAGTGGATATGTGAAGGAGGTGACCAATAAATATTGCACATGCTTACATCTCACTAGGTAGATTTGCTCTTTTGCCTTTCTAGTTGATATCACATGTAATATGAGATTCTTAGAAAGATCATGTTAAGCGAGGTTAAAGTCTTTTGTTTCAAATGCTGGAACTTAGGTTTGTAAATTTTTATATATAAAGTTACATTTGAATCTTATGGCCAAAAATACTAAAGCAAAGCATAATAATTATCAACCTTCACAAAGTTCTTTAAGGAAAACAAAACATGAAGCAGCAGAGCATCTCACATAAGCAGCATTATCTCCATTTTTACAGATGAGGAAACTGAGGCCTAGAAGTAAAGCTTGGTAATGCAGCTATTCAGTACTAGTGGGAGATTAAAACTCAAGTTTCCTCTCATTTCAGTAAAGTTTCAGTGATAGCATGCTTGCTCATTAAGCATTTGTACGTCAGGTGGCTCCGTGGTTAGAGGGCTATCCCTGGAATCAGGAAGACCTAAATTCAAATTAGGCTTCAGACACTTAATAGGTGTATGACCCTGGGCAAGTCAGTAACCTGTTTGCTTTAATCCACTGGAGAAGAAAATGGCAAATTTAATGTTTGACAAGAAAACCCCACGGACAGTACAGGGTCACGAAGAGTTGGATATGACTGAACAGCAGTCACTTTTGAGGAAACTTAGAAAAATGTGATTTCATTTAAAATTTTCTGTAGATAAGGATCCCGATTCATATTCTTAATAAAACTATGAAGTTTCAGTAGGAGTTTTTACTCTTTGTAACCATTTTTTAAAGTATAAAAACCTCGCCCTTTCAAAGTCATGTTGGCTTTCAAAGTATTTGAGATTTATTACGGTTAGTTGTTTGATAATGTGTATTCCTATAAACGTTACCTTTGGATTATAGCCCTAATTGCAATTATTAAAAATATGGAATATCACCAGGGTTCAGAAACATTACATGGGTTTCCCTAGAATTGGGAGAATTTGATTTTATCGTAGAGGGTGAGTCAGTAGATAAGTTTTTTTCTCCATATAACTTTAGAGGATGTGTTATAGTAGCCTACAAAGCTGAAGATAACCTGGCTTATAAAAAAATTTTTATGTGCTTTTTTTTTTCTTTTGCGGGGGGCAGGCAGGGCAATTGGGGTTAAGTGACTTGCCCAAGGTCACACAACTAGTATGTCAAGTGTGAAGCCAAATTTGCACTCAGGTCCTCCTGACTCCAGGGCTAGTGCTCTACTCACTACGCCACCTAGCTGCCTCTCATAAAAATTTTTAAATGAAATTAGTCTAGGAATGAGGTCTGCAGACCTAAATCTGTAATTTGTTCTCTTTGCATATGAGTTAAAGATTATGCTATTTTAAAATATTTTAGCTTCATCCATTACTATGGGACTAGAAAGAGAACATTTATGAGACTTTGTTAGTCTAGTTATAAAGACACAGATGTTAGTCTTCTCCTTCCTTTCTTGTATTCAAATGATACTTAGAAACAACAGCCTTAGGTGTTCATGGTGATAGCAAATATGTAACTTTGTGGGCAGTTTCTTTTATCCTTGTTGGCACTCACTGACATGTTTTTATTCATTCCTAGAACAAATAAAGTATACTTTAAGATAAATTTTGAAAAATTAGATTTTGTTTTTCATTTGAAAAACTTTCTAACTTTCTAACTAGGATAGATATTTGAGCTGGATAAGGGGTGGTGGTAAATTTAATACAATTCTTGGATCACCAAAAAAAAAAAAACTAAAACTAGGAATGAATGTTAGATTAAGCAGTCTTTCACTTAAATGTTTATTACATTGTTTATTGTTAAAATATTCACAAGCAAATTTTTTTCAAATCATTTTACAGCAACAAGCTTTAGAATTAGCTTTGGATCGTGCAGAGGTAAGAAATAACTTAAAATTTTGTTATTTAAGCAATTTTGCTTCAGGTGAATTGTATTGGTTGGTTCATTTTCCTTCCTTTTTAAAAAAAGTTTTTATGGATGTGTTTTGTTGTTTTTTACATCACTACACTTTCCTCCAAAATCCTTTTTCTTTCCCCTCAGAGAGCCATTCCATATAACAAATATAAAAATAAGCATAACTAATCAATGCATTTAAAAAAAAAGTCTGAAAACATGTACTGTGTACAACACTTGTGGATTTTTCACCTCACCAAAGAGGTAGAATGAGTGATGTCTTCTCGTAACTCTTTTTTCAAGTCATCCTTGTTTTTTAATTTTGCCACATTCACTTTTGTTTTTTTTTTTGTTGTTGTTTTATTTTTAACGATTTCTCTTTTCATTTACAGTGTTGTAGTCATATTTTTTTTTCTTGGCTCTGCTTACTTCCCTTTGCATCAGTTCATATAGATCTTTCCCTGATTCTCTGCCTTCATCACATACATAATTTCTTCCAGCACAGTAATATCCCATTACATTCATATACCACAATTTGTTTAGACATTTCCCAATTGATGGGCATATACTTCATTTCCAAATTTTTGCTATCCCTAAAAAATGCTGCTGTAAATAGTTTGATGAATATGGGGACTTTCTAATTATCCATGGCCTCTTTGAGGTAAAAACCTAATAATATAATCTCTAGGTCAGAAGGCATGGGCATTTTAGTCACTCTACTTAGATAATTCTAAATTGCTTTCCAAAGTATGGTTCTACTGATTAGCAGCTTCACCAACAATGCATTTGTATGCCTGGCTTCCCACATTTCCTATTCCTTTCTTTTGTCATCCTTGCCAATTTGCAGGCTGTGAGGTAATACCTCAGAGTTGTTTGATTTGTATTTTATTAGTGTTTTGGAATATTCTTTCATATGTTTGTTAATAGTTTTCAGTTACTTTTGAAGAACCTTTTGTTCAAATTCATTGTCCATTTAACTACTGGGTAATAATGACACTTGGTAGTGTGTATGTGTAGCTATTAACAGATATCAAACTTTTCAGAGAAATTTAATATAATAGTGCATTCATTTTGCTTGTGTAGAAGCTTTTCATACAATCACCACCACTCTCTGTTTTAACTTTCATAATTGCTTCTATCCTGTGTTTGGCTAAGAATGCATTTCTTATTCATAACTGTTATGTACGATCTGTGTTGGAGTCATTTTCAAGTAGGTATGTTTTTTTGGGAAAAACTTAGGATACAGTTAGAATCTAGACATGATATAATTTAAGACCTACTGTGGAAGGAAACCTTCAAACAAGGACAGTGAAAGCTTAGTAAGGTAGGTTTTACAATCGTTACAAGTCTTCTATTTCTTACTTGGTTTTTCTAATCATTTACGTTTTACGTAGTAACCCACACAGATTCGTTGAATTGAATTAAAAATTATGATGAGAAAATAATGGAAATTAAGAAGAATGTTAGCAGTTGAATATCTTAATTTCTAAATGAATAGATCATGAATATTCTAATAAAGCTCAGAAAAGTTAAGACAACTTTCTAGCAATGAAATAGATGGTAACTGGAAGTTATGAAGTATTTCTTACATCATATTTTTATAAAATAATTTTGTTGCCAATTACTACTGTAATTTAAATATTAGTGACAATATTGTACTATAGCAAATTGTAGACTTTTTTGAAAATAAGGCATAATTAAACATATATCAGAAATTTGCACATTTATGGTAAGTTTGTTGAGATGCATTTGTAATTTCACATAATTGTTTCAATCTTAACAAAAGAAATCAGTGTTTTCACAGACTTCTTTTTTTCAGTATGTGATTGAAAGTGCCCGTCAGAGACCTCCTAAACGGAAATATTTATCTAGTGGAAGGTTTGTACACTTAAAAATTTTCATTGCATAGTTTACTTAGCATCAGATGTTTTATAATCATTGTCATAGTTACATTAATTTTATAAATTCTTTTTTATTATTTTTAAGGAAATCTGTATTCCAGAAGCTATATGACTTATATATAGAAGAATGTGAGAAAGAGCCTGAGATAAAGGTAAGTAGAATTTTTCTTCATTTGGCATTATACCAATATGAAATTGGAAGAGTAAAATTATACAAGTAATGACCTTTTAATTTTTAACTTTGTTAAGAGGTACCCTTCCCTCCAGCTGTAACATAGTGTTTTCAAGGTAAATTTCAACCTGGTTGTGTAGGCTATTTTAAAGACCTTATCATCCTGGCCCTAAGTACTTAGGGCTGGCAAACATCAGGAAGGTTGTAGTTCTAGGAATATAGAAGCATATAGCAGAAAATTAAGAACTAAAACCATAGGATCAAAGTAAGAAAGTTTACCAAACCATTTCCTTAAGCTTTTTTCACTGGAAAGTAGTTGACTCCTAAGGTGATTCCTGCGCATTTAGAAAATCATTTGAATCCAAAGGTAAATTAGTAATTGATCATCTTAAAAGTGAGCAGATGGTCAGAAAGATTAGCTTTAACTTTTTTTTTTAAGTATAAAAAAGATAAGAGAATTAAAATATAGGCACTAGAAATGGTTAATCCAACTAGTAGGTAATCTAGCTAGGTCTGTTTGGGGCCAGATTCCCTAGGCCTGTGCTTTTCTAAGACTATATCTAGAGACTATACACAGGAATCAACTTGCTTTCTCAGGAAGGTATTTGTTCAACTCAGTTCCATGCTAGACTACTAGGAATTCCCTCTATGTTGCACAGAAGCATAGAAGTTAATAATTGTATGGTTTTATTTCCCAGAGGTTCTACTAAAAACTTAAGATAGTTAAAACCAAAAATAATTTGTTTCTTTCAAAAAGAAAGTTCTTGTTTTTCTTAAGTTTTCAGGATGTAAAATTCTCACAGATATTTGGTAGTTGATCATCCTGTAGTTGAAAATGGTGTTTCTGATCATCTCAGATTTTTGACCTAGATTAATACCTTTCCTAAGCATAAAAATCCAATAAAAATAATTATGTTGGTTTTGCTCTTGAATATGTTTATTTCTAAGATAAAATACTGGTGACAATTTAAAATAGCTCTTGCAATTTTTTTTAATGGGGTGAAGAGCAATTTGATTCTCATTGACTCTGAAGGCTAAGAAAATAATGCAAGAGGTACAGAAAATCATCAGAACTAGCTACTTCTAAATAATTCAAAGAAAGTGTTTTGTTATATCTTTTGCAATTTGGGGAAAGAAAAAAAATAACACTGGACTAAAACCCAGGATATTTTTCATATAGTGAATTTCAGTAGAAAATAAATGTCTTTGCAGTAGTGCTGATTTCCATTAAAAAAGGTCATTCAGATTTATACTGACCCAAATTCTCTTTGAAGAACGTGTTGCTTTATTGACATGAAAAGTGTCCCTGAGCACCTCTTTGCTTATACTCTGCCTTACTTACAGAGTTAGTTACTCTAGGAATCATATTTAACTAACTATTGAATGTTCCAGTAAGTAATCTTAGATTCATTTTTCTAGAAGAGTGCTTTATTAATCAAATAGTTTTAATGATTATTTTCATGAGCTCTGTCTACTTTTAAAGCAGAAGCTGAGACGAAATGTGAACTTGCTAGAGAAACTTGTTATGCAAGAAACACTCTCCTGTCTGGTAGTCAACCTATACCCAGGAAATGAGGGCTATTCTCTGATGCTCAGGGGAAAGAATGGTTCAGGTAAATACTATATGTATGCATCACTTGGCTTTTAGCTTTTGTCACTGGACTTGTACTCAGAAGTCTTCTAGTTCAGTATGACCTGTCAGAACTTATAGTCTATTGGTGTAGCTCTTGAAAACTCAGGTTCACCTCCACAACTCTAGGACTAGTAAAGAAATTTGCATGAGTTTAGACATTTTTTAAAAATATAGGTCATAGATTACATAATCAGTTTTAGTGTGTTGAATATTAAGGTGTGGGTTATTTTTAGAACATACGTGGGAATTGTGCCAAAAAATGTTTTCGTTTTGTACTGATTTCGAATTCCTTTTGCAGTTGTGGTACCAAGAGAATTCTGTTATGAATGGCCGTTTTGTAGATGAAATATGAAGTCATAAATATAATTCAAGTTTTATTATGATGAAATTCAGGGAGCTGTCAGCCCCTTTGTTTGATTGGAATTTTCCTGTGCTTAATTCAGTAGATGTTAAGGGTGCTTATGTAAGATATATATCATAGCCTGTCCTAAGGAGCGTAAAAGCCATTGAGATTATTGACTTCTTTTTAACCAGTAGGCAGTTACCTAGAATTTATATTGTGTTTTATGTTAATAATTCTCTTGAATTGGTATTGATTGTGACAAAATTGATCTCACACCTGTTGATCAGATATTTCCTAAGAGATTTTGTCCTTACCTTTTTTCCCTTGCCCCATACTTTTGTGCAGTTTATCATTCATTCCTTGCCCTTTATTCCATTGCCGCCATCCTAATAGAGGAATTTATTACACTCCATTCCTTACTACCCTACCCCCTCTGCTCCCCCACCAGCCATTATACCAGTTTAATTTTTCTTACATATATTTCTGGGTTGTGCCATTTCTCTTCCAAAATGTTCAGTAACTCCCTATGGCCTGCTAAGTAAATTCTTCTCCACTCCACCACCACCACCACCACCACCCCGCCGCGCGCCCCCCCCCCTGCAAAAAAAACCCCAGCAACAACATTTGAACTGTTATTTGCATGGCTTTCTTCATATGGTCTTAACTGCCCTTGTTAGGCTGCTCTTTTCTCTTGTTCTGTTGAATTTCTTCCCATCCTTTAAGCATAACCCAAATGCCACTTTTTCTCCACTTTAGTCATTGACAGTGTTCCATCCCCCATGGCACCTTATCTTGTAACTTTCCAGTGGACCTAGTGTGTAGTACATTGTATTTCATCATTATTTATTTGTACTTTATCCTCCTGTTACACTATAAGCTCTGAGAGAGTGGAGAACACATCTAATCTAAACTTTTTATCCTCCATAATCTAGCATAGTGTTGACTGAGTGGAGCCTTTTGGTTCTGTGCTAAACTATTAATTCATGTAACTTAACTGAAGAGGAACTTTAGAATCCTTTTAAATTAATAGCTTTATGTTCATTGATCTTTTATGTGTCTGCTATGTACCTTTTGGGTAAAGAGCATTTAAATTATGAAAATGTACTTTCCCTTAACTTTATTCACCAGTTTCACTTCATTTTAAATTCAGATTCTGAAACCATTCGCCTGCCTTATGAAGAAGGAGAATTGCTTGAATACTTGGATGCTGAAGAATTACCGCCTATTTTGGTTGATCTCCTAGAAAAATCTCAGGTGAAAAATGTTTCCTCTTTAAATCTCCTTTTTATTAGTCGCATATTTTCTTTGGTGGGAGGTTACATTTAATGTCTATCAACTAACTGCCTTTAGAAAGTGGAAGGAGTCACCAAACCTTACCAATGGCAAGTTGATTTGTTGTAGGATCTGGAATGGTTTTACCTTCCTGTAAGAAGGGTGAATATTGTTGACAATAGATTACTGTTTGCTGAATCTAACATAAATAGGCTGAGTCATGTGCTTCCTACCAAAATCACTGTCACATTTACCTCACCAATTAGTTACCAGTCACCTGTCAAAAAATAATTTCAGATGTTCCTAAAATGAGCATAATTTAATGTTTGGGGACATGCATTTGCATAAGCTTAAATGTTCTTGCTGCTGGCAGAGTTTTTGGTATTTATTAGACTAATATAAAGAAAGCTTATTCTCTTACCTATGACATCTATTTAACTTTTACGATAAGCACTTTTACTCTTTTATTAAACTCTGAATCTTCATATCTTTTATCTGGACTTAAATCAAGTTTTTTATTTTCTTTTTCCTAAATGAGGCAAAAAATACCAACTTGGTTTAAATGTGTTGTGCTATTAAGCATTTCACCACAGCCTCAGAATCTTGATTTCATCTCTACGAAAGTGGTATTTTCCCCCCAAAAAATGTTTTTGTCTTCTTCTTAAACAGGTTAATATTTTTCATTGTGGATGTGTCATAGCAGAAATACGTGACTACAGGCAGTCTGGGAATATGAAATCTCCAGGTTACCAAAGTAGACATATTCTCTTACGTCCAACAATGCAGGTGAGCATTTTTCTGTTAAATTCTTAAATTGTACGTTGATGTTTTAATTGCAGGTTAGTGTTTTAATTGCATAGTTTATTCCTGTGCTCATGTGTTTTTATGTAAATGTGCTATTTACTTTTTTCCAGACTTTAATCTGTGATGTTCATTCTATAACAAGTGATAACCATAAATGGACACAAGTAAGTTCAGCACTTCTTTTTTTTTCCTAAGAGATCACACACTTAAGGCATAAAGTAAAAATTATTATCATCAAACATATGAATTAATTGATACATATTCATATTTGGAGGTTATGAAACAAAATTCCTCCCCACATTTCATGTTCCGAAACAGTCCAAAGACTCTTTTGGGTTTGATTATTCTGGACATATTGGATTTACCTTCCCATCTTGAATAATTTCTAAATTAGAGATTTAATTATGGAATCTAAAATTCTCTAACTCATTAAACTTCATGATAATACTGGTTTTACACTCTTTCAAGTAGAATCTAAGTCATAGGAATAATCACTTATTTCTCAAACCTTAGAGCTAAGTTAGTCCATTTCCTTCTTTCACCCCAGCCTCCATCCCATTCAGGAAATCCCTCAATGATCCAGCCCCCTATAAAGAAAATAACTACTCAATATAGTAATTTAAATGATTCTTTCTGTGACATGTGATTATAAAAAAATCAGTAGCCATTGCATTAATGGATTTTTAGACATTTCTTCCCTAGAGAAAACAGTAACTTTCCTGTTCATTTCACAGTTTATTACAAAATGATAACTGCGTAAACAAGCTATGCTTATTTCTTTTCAAAAGTACTTGTTTAGCCATATGACTAATTAGCATTAATAAATGTCAGTTCTAGATTTAAAACTTTTGAATCACAGTGCTTTTTAAAAATACAGGATTCCATTCTAATAAAAGATTCAACAAAATACTTCATTTACTTAATGGCAGTGAAGATATGTGTGTGTGTGTGTGTGTGTGTGTGTGTGTGTGTGTGTATGTGTGTGTGCGCGCGCACATATTTACATTTACATATATACATGTACATATACATACACATATACATATTTTTTAAATAACGCTGAGTGTTTCAGTTTATGCAAGATAAATCTAGTTAGCTTAGTTTTGATAAAATTCTTAGGCACTGGCCAAATTGCCGAAGTTACATCATAAAGCAGTTCTTTTTCCTGAGCCTGTCTCTTTAACTGTAAAGAAAACAAAGTGATCTATCATCATCGTTCGTTTTGGACAAATACTTCTATTTTTTTTAAGTCTAGGCAAACTATTTCTTTTTTTAGGAGGGAAGGCAGGATAATTGGGGTCAAGTGACTTGCCCAAGGTCACACAGCAAGTAAGTGTGTCAGGTGTCTGAGGCCAGCTTTGAACTCAGGTCCTCCCCCCTCCAGGGCCGTTGCTGTACTCACTGCGCCACCTAGCTGCCCCAAGGACAAATACTTATAATATGGCTATTTTATAAAACTGTACAAATTATTATAGTTTTAGTGGAAGCCTTTTTATGCTGCCAAATCTTTGAAATCTTGTATTAAAATTCTAAAATTAAGTATTTCATTTCACTCACAACATGTTTAAAGGTACAAGGAGTGTTTAAAAGTCTTAAAAGTCTAGATTTATAATTTTAAAGTTTCAGAATGTCTCAGATGTGCTATCATTGTACGTATCTGTGTTTCAGGAAGACAAACTTCTACTGGAGAGCCAGCTTATCTTAGCCACAGCAGAACCATTATGTCTTGATCCTTCTATAGCTGTGACCTGTACTGCAAACAGATTGCTCTATAATAAACAGAAGATGAATACTCGACCAATGAAACGGTACTCATCTTTGTACTAGGATTGTATGTAGGCCTAAGGAGATTCTACCATAACTAGTGGTCCCAACTTTTGCCAGAGGCTCTTGCTATATGGATAGTGTTTTTGCTCCTGCGTGGCTCATGTGCTTTGGTTTTGACCTTTGTATTCCCAGCAATTAATTAAAAATTTCTCTGAGACCTCTTAGAATAAGTTTCCAGTTCCAGTAGTTTGAAAGCCCACTAGAGAAAAACTGAACGATAAAATGGATAAGAAAGGTTTACATATGAAGCAAAATGCTAGTTTTTTAGTTCTTATATAAACTAGTATACATTTAAAACTTTAAAGTGGTCACTGCTTCAAAGACTATATAGATTATATTTGATAAACTCAGATTTTTATGGTTACTTTTGGTAAGCCAAATAGTTTATTAAATTATTCTTTTTTAAAAAAATCTTAAATTACAGTATTCTGATTAGTGTTTCAGCTCTATATTCTACACATGCCATAAGACTGGTAGTGTTATTTACTATGAATAATTCATTCTCCCACACTGAAGCAGTTGTCTTTGTTGGCCTCTTTAGCACTGATTCAAATAGTATATGGCTTGAAAAATCTGATGCAAGACCATAACACAGCCTTCTAGTATATGGGAATAGTAATTTTTTAAAATAAATCTGTTATCTAAAGTGTTACTTTATAATTTACAACACTGAATTATGCAAGTTCAAGGAAAATAATGTAATTATTAAAGAAGACAATTATTATAAATTATACCCTTGGAAATAACTAGTAAATAAAGGTAGGAAAGTGCCTTATCTTCTGCTGGAATTCATGAATTGTTGTTTTTTCTTTTGTTTCCTTAATTTAAAGCAACATTTAAAATGATTCCTTACAGCTAATAAAGATGCTTCATCTAATTTTATTAACTGGTGTTTTTAAAACATCCTGTTTAAAATATGCATGGAATGAGCCACTTTTCTGTCCACAGCAAGTCTTTAATGAATGGACACTTCATTTAGTATGTAGGCTGCCTTAGCAAACAGAAGTGTGAAGAGCCTCCTGTGAGACTACAGTGATGAGGCCTGGAAACCTTCAAAGAAACTATATGAGTCTCAAAAGCAGAAGGCTAGAACCTTTTATTGGTTTTCTTGTGTTGATGTCCCAAGTAGTAGCTGACTTTTTCAACAACTCCACAACCAAGGACGGCCTCTGTTCTGACTAGCCTTGCGGAGATTAACATCTGTCTAGTATGTAGTGGATGGAATTTGAGTCCCACCACTGATATTTACTAGTGTTCTGCTCTAGGACAAATCACTTAGTCTTATCTGTAAGTTGAGAATGCTTGTACTTGTACAACCAGAGTTGTGAGGATAAAAGGAGATAGAAAGTGCTTTGGAAAACCTTAAAGTTCAGTATAAATGTTATTAACTGACATTGTCAGAGGTACCAACATTAATTTCCTTAGCAGAAATATGTTAATTGTTCTTTTTGAACACATTTCCTACATACAGACTTTTTTTAAACATTAAATATATGCTAATGCTGCTGGAGAGAATGAAAAACTACTTCTGAATAACACTTTTTCTGCTTTGCAACACTGTGCAAGCCTACTATTAGTGGGTTTGTTTGTTTTTTTAATTTTTAATAGGTAGTATACAAAGCACCTTTCCTGGAAATATTCATAGGTGCAGTTTTATTCAGTCTGAATTTTAGTGCCTCCTATGTGCTGTATCTATCCATTAAAGATTTCTTTCAATATTATTTTTCATTGTGAATCTTAAAACATTTTAGATGTTTCAAGAGGTACTCTAGATCTTCCCTGAATCGGCAGCAGGATGTGTCCCACTCCACAGCTCCTCCACAGCTAAGATTGCTCGATTACTTGCAGAAAAGAAAAGAAAGAAAAACAGCCCAGCAGTATGACCTCAAAATTTCTAAAGCAGGAAATGTAAGCATATTTTCTTTTAAAAGTTAATACTTATTGATAAAATAATAACCTTACCTTGTTATAGTTTCCAGGACACTTACACTGTTATTTAATTTTTAGTGTGTGGATATGTGGAAACAGAATCCCTGTTATTTGACTACACCTTCAGAAGTTGATGTAAGTTAATTAACTTATTTCTACAAAAGGTACATAAGTTTAGCTAATGCTGATTTGAAGGGTGGGGAACTTTGTATGTAAATGGTAACAATCTCTAAAAAGTAACTGCTTATTTAAAATGCTATTCTTTATATATACTCTGTGTTGTGAGGTTGTGAATGAAACAGCTTAAGATATGAAAAGACTATATACTCTTTTTGTAGGTTAAGATTAATCAAATAACTCCCAAAGTAGGCAGAATACAAACAGAGCCCCTACTCTATTACTGATTAAGTTTTTCACAATCACAACATGTAAGTGTCCTTTTTCTCTCAAGTTGATTGATTACACTCTAAAATTGACAGTTTTGGGGTAATCAAGGATAAGAGCTTTGTTGTCTATGAACCATAAGTGAATGGAAGATGATTACCTTTTGTAAAGTAATCCTATCAAACAGTACCAGTACTCGTGTCTTTCTCTTCGAAAATGATAAGGTTTAGAGTTAGAAGGAGCTAAACTGCTCATTTTTCCAGTGAAACTGAAACTTGGGTCTCTAATTCTCTCACCTATAATAAAGAGCAAGACCCAAGACTCTAGATCCAATGTTCTTTCCATTATGCTATCTGGTCTCTTTTCCTAATATGCTCATTTATAAAACTGTTATAAGAAATATGTTGAGGATAGTAATAGAGTGAATTTTATTTTTCAGTAGTTTATGTGCCTCTCTGGAAACTAATTCTGCAAAAATATGTATTTTTTAAATAAATATTGAGGACTGTATTAAGCTTGACAGTTATTTAGGTCTCAAACAAAAATTATATAAATATGGAGTTGAGTTTAATAATACGCAAATTGTAAGTCTTCACATGTTGGAACACAGTGGCAGAGAGAGAGAGAAATATCATGAAAACTATTCAGTGGTAAGAAATTTGGGGTAGGGATTGTTTTAAAGGCAAATCACTTTTCCAGAATATGTAGAGAAGTTCTAAACACTTTAAATTATATTGTTATAGTACAGTTGAATGTTACTTCATTCATCTTAAATAGCTTCTTGAACTGTTGTGCTTATTTTAAAAAGTTCTTCTATAAATTGCAGCCAAGGGGATTACTGAACTTCTTAAGCTCTTTTCCTTCTTTCAAACCTTTTTATTCATTGCTCTATGATCCAGTGTTTTGTTAATTTGACTTTTTAGGTGGAAAAGTATGCTAAAGTGGAAAAGTCTATCAAATCTGATGACTCACAGCCAACTGTCTGGCCAGCACATGTGAGTAATTGAAACCTCTGCCAATTTCTGTTTCTAATGTTTAGTGAAGATGTCCTGGAACAGAATTTATGAAATATAAAGAGTTATCTTTTTAATTTTTTATAAATTTATTTAAATTTAAATACTAAAACTTAAATACAAGAAACATACAAACTTAAATACTAAAACTTAAATAGAAAATAAGAAAAGAAAAAAAAGTTACCATGTGCACAGCAGAACATAAGAGAGGATTCCAAATATACAGCAATAAATTTCCATTTCAAGAAAGCCTGTATGATAAATACTATACGTTGTGTTCGGAGCTGTCCATCTTTTTTTATGCTTCCTTGTAAGTTTTCTTTTGTTCCCGGCTGTGCACTTTTTACTTTGTTGGTTTCCCCCCCCTTCCTCCCCTCCTCACCCCCACTCCCCCAAGAAGACTACAATTAAGCTCAGCTACACACACACACACACACACACACACACACACACACACACGTACCTATTCATATACACATACATATAGACTTATATATATTTAGATGTCTGTAATCATACTCGTATATAGACATATACATTCATATGCATCTGTATAAGACCATACTGTACTTGTTTGTCCTCTGTTTCTCTGAGGGTGGATAATATCTTCTTTCATAAGTCCAAGTCTTTCCTTATTTTTCTAAGTCCACCAACTCATCATTTCCTATACCGTAGCAATATTCCAACCTTATACTATCTAGTTATTTTAGTCTAAAATAATATTGATTAATATGGCGGACATATAGTGTAGTTTCCCTATTTTCCTCTCTTGATTAAATCTGTTTTAGCTTTAACTTTATCTGAGGTCATGATTACTGCCCCTGTTTTTTTCCTAATAAATTCTACTCAGTATCTTGAGTTATCTTTTTCAAAGTAATTGAGAACATCTGGTTTTGTAAGCTGTCATGAACTCCCAGAAAGAAAAATTATATTCTCCTACATAACTTACAGATAACTTTATTAGAAACCAGATGTTAAATGTTGATTTTTGTTTTTCTTTAAAACTGTATAGGTAGTTACTACTGTTCACTATTTAGTCTAAATTTGTGATGTACATGTCTTCTAGAATTGAACCTTGAAGAAAAAAGTTCATTATTATTAGTCTTATTCCTTAAAAGTGGGAGTTACTAGATCTTTTTAGTGGGAAGTTTCTATATTCGGTCATCCCAAGAAATTGGTGTATCATATAGTATATATACTTTTTGTATAGTAGAGAAAAAAATTACAAATAATAAAAATTAGGGTTGTCTTCAAAGGACACATGCTTCTAATATTTAAATTTTGCATTTTGTATGTCCATTACATGCATCTATAATATTTCTGTTAAGTTGGGTTCATGGAATTAAAAGTTCCACTGTATTTTCCAAGTTGATAAATTGTATAAAAAAGTACCTGTAAGTTATTTATATTGTTAGGCAAAGACTAAAAAAAAATGCCAGGTGCCATAGGAGCCATTATCCTGTTTGCCTACCAGACATTGGGGCAGGGTGGAGGGTGGAGGTAGAGGAGCAGTAGAATGAGGTCAGGAAATCATTTTAGGCATATATGGATAGTCAGAATTTGTTACAGCAGTTCTGTCCCCACTCAACTTTTCCCCTGTTTTACTATTAGTTTGGATTGATACCTTGCTTTGGAAGAGCATTATTGTGACATTTTGTCTTTTTTAGGAGATAAAAGAAGATTATGTGTTTGAATGTGAAGTTGGTAATCAGTTTCAGAAAACAAAGCTAACCATTTTTCAATCACTTGGTAATCCACTTTACTATGGGAAAATACAGACTTACCGAAGTGATGAAGAAACTGAGAGTCCGATGACACCAACCCAGTAAGTTCTGTTTAAATACACATGTATCAGCTGAATATGCAGTGAACACTTCTTGAGCTTTTATTATTTGTAAAGTGGAATTTTGGCAAATAAGATGTTTTAATTTTTGCTTTGAAATAAGACGAAATTTTAGTTATATCTTAACATTAAGGCTTGGCAAAAGCCCAGAGAGGTAATTTATTTCCTATCCTTGTGTTTAGTTAAATTTAACAAACATTTATTAAACATTTGTTGTATACAGAACTTACTTATAAGTACTGAGGGAGATAAAATTGGAGTTTACATTCAGGTTAGGAGATAACATGCATAAGTGAGTAACGTACAATGAGACATAACAGTTATATTAAAGAAGTGCTAAACCAGGTACTATTGAATTAGGTTTAAGGGTGAAGGTTGTCACCTAAAGAGAGTGAGAAAGATGGAAAGACTTCTCACTGGATTTGGCATTTGAGTCGATTGCTAAAGGATGAGTGGGAATTCAAAAGGAGAGGGAGAAAGAGGGAGTATGTGTAAAAGAATAGCATTCCAGATATAGAGAACAGTATGAGTGCAGAGGATTGCAAGGCATATTTGGAAACAATAGTCCTGTTTAAGTAAAATATTGAAGACCTGTAGAGAAAGAATTTTGATTGATAGCTGGAAAAGTAGAGTAGAACCAAATTATAAAGGCTTCAAATGCCACTCAGCAAAGTTTGAGCATTACTCAGGAGAGCAGAGGAGTGACTTGCATAAAGAAGATTATCATGACAACAAAATGAAGAATCTTTCATATTGGAGAGGATGGAACTGGGAAGACCTGCAAGGAAGCTATTGCAATCCTTCAGAAGTGTGTCAATGAGGCTCTAGAGTCTAGACTAAGGTGCTGGCAGTGAGAATAAAGCGGGAACAGATGTAGGAGATATTACACGGTAAAATCAATAACTGGATGTTTGAGAGGTAAGGGATAAGAAGAAGCAGAGATAATACCAATGTTTTAAAAATAGAGATTAAGTGAATAATGGTGGCAATGATAGAACTAGTAAAAGGAAGTTTAGGGGAGGCAAAATAAGCCCCATTTTAGGCAGTTCTTCTCAGGAGATATGAGTCTAAAGTTCGGAAGAAAGTAAGAGTTGATGATATAGGTTTGGAAGTCATCTAGATAGAAGTGATAATTGAAGCCATGATATCAAATGACTTTGTCAAAGGAGAGAGTATACAGCCAGAAGAGGTCCAAGAAACAGAACCTTGGGGTAGTATCCACCTATGTATAAGGAGGAGTAATGAAAAAAGAATACTGAGAATTACCAGGGAGAAATAGAGAATAAGGTGTGTCTGGTGTCTCAGAATCCAGCAGAGGAGAAAATTTCCAATAATAGAAAAAGAACAGCAGTGTCAAAATGATGCAGAGACTTCTAAGAGGAGAAGAATTGAGAAAATGATCATTGGATTTGGCAATTTAGGAGGCAGCCTTTGAAAAAGCAGGTTCACTAGAACCTACTTTTCCTGGGCAGACTTTGTATTACAAAGGATTGAGGAGAGCAGGTAGTGAGGAAAGAATACCTTGGATCATGTGTAGGAAACTTAAGAAATTTAGCAGTTCATCATCATTCATTGTCGTTGTCCTTTGTACTCAAAGAAGACCAAAATGGCAAGCATTCTGGTAAGATCGGGAAATTGTTGCACAATTTATAGACAGGTGGGAAGGAAGAGTGGAGAAAGAAAAAAGATTGAAATGCAGGAGGTAAAGGGGATAACTACCAGTGCAGGATCTGAAAGCAGTCAGGAGGGAAGTCCATTTCTAAAGGCCTCAGTCTTCTGAAGTAGGTGCAGAAGTCATCTGATAAAAAGTGTTGGGAGTTTGGGTTGCATTTGAGAACCTTAGAAAAGGGGATGGGAGTGGGGGAAGCTTTGAAACCGTCACTGTAGGTAATAATATAATAATAGACATTTATTTAGGGTTTTAAGTTGTACAAAGTCCTTTACTATACATTATTTCATTTGATCCTTAGAGCAACCTTTTGAAGTGGGTACTAAAAGTAGGGAATAAGATAGGGAGTTGATAAGAATTAGAGTAAAATCTCAGAGCTGGAAAGGACTCCAGAATAGCCCAACCCTGTACCCAAAGCATAAATCCTCTTTACAACATTACTAACTCAACATCTCCTAGAGTGGAATATCCCATTTATTGCAAACTCTGATATCAGGAAGTTTGTTCATATAAGCAGCCTCAGTCTACCTCTCCAACTTCTGTTCACTGTTTCTAGTTCTGTCCTCTGGGACCAAACATCTCTGATAAGTCTTCTCTAGGCTAACCACCGCTAGTGTAGCAAACATTTGGACCACTTTATCCTCTTGGTTACCTCCTTCAGGATGTGCTCTAGCTTGTTAGTGTCCTTCCAAAACCAAAAATTTTCCCCAAATCCTCAATTGCTAAGTACCAAAAGAAAGTCATAGGCTAAGTTTTGTGATATTTAGGTTAAATATCAAATTGGGGCTACAAATACCAGTTTCAGAAATAGCTAAACCTGTCCTTTCCTATATATAATATAATATTTAGGGAGAAAGGAGTCAGAAAGATTTTCCTGGAGTCAAAGATTTCTCTGCATACCCTGATACTTCTTAAATTTATTAAAGCTGGAAGGGATCTTGAAGATCTTTGGCTCTGATGGCCCACCACCACTTTACAGTTGAGGAAACTGATGCATGACATTATTTGTCCATAGTATTTATGGGCATTTGCTTGTTCTTGTACTTCAGCATTAGACTATCAGCTTTCTAGGGGCAGGACCTTTATACAGTGATGGCAATAATTAAGCCCTGAGGTGGAAAATATATCAAGTTGAGATTCAATTCAACACTGTGCCTTCTTTGTTCGAAGTACCGTGCTAAGTAATGGGAACCCATACAAAAACTACCTGCCCTCCAGGAGCTCAAAATCCACTTGTAGGAAACTTAAGTGGGAGGGGAAAGGAAGTAGATTATGCTGCTTTAGATTTCAGTTTCTCTTTTGGTGCAGCATCACCTTAAGTCTTTCTCCTTCCTGGCTTATAAACTCTTTAAGATCTTTCTTCCTGATGGCAGTTTTTTATTTTTTAATCTGTGCCATCACCACTCTTTTCCTCAGCCTTTCTTCTTCTGTTTCATCACCAGTGTTCTAGTTTCACTTTTTAAGCAGAAGTAAGGACCCAAAAGAAATAATGCATCATAAATTTGTAGTAAGTGAAATCACCTCAGTTACGTGATTTTTCTCCCTGGGCAATGAAATCAAATGGTAAGACTTAACCAAAAATGTGTTTTAGGAAAGTGGACATACCAGGAGGTCATAGAGATGTAGACTCCAAAGAAATAGTTAGTTGAAACTTTAAAACCTAAGTATAACAGCAAATGAAATGAGTTAGGAAGGTAAACTTGAGAAAATAAATGAGTGCAGTATTAGACAAAAAGAGGGCGAAAAGCAACAGAACACAGGGCTCATGTGATTATCAGAACATTGTGAAATTTCTTTTGGAAGTTACCTGCCACATGTTCTGGTGGTTGAAATCAGCGGCTAAAGTTTGCCAACCAATTAAAAAGGTTTACCTGGCTAAACAGGATAGAGTGCTTTACCCCAATTCAGGAAATTTCACTGCATGTAGTTTGAGAGTCTAAATTCCTTGAACATTATTCTCAGTTACTTGACTTCAGATACCTTAGATACCTTAGGTACCTTCAGGTACCTTAGATAACTAATCTAATGTAAAACCCTATTTTATATTATCCTGGTAATTTTTTTTTGAGGGGGGACTGCAGGGCAATTGGGGTTAAGTGACTTGACCAAGGTCACACAGCTAGTAAGTTTGTCAAGTGTCTGAGGCAGGATTTGAACTCAGGTCCTCCTGACTCCAGGGCCGGTGCTCTACTCACTTTGCCACCTAGCTGCCCCTTATCCTGGTAATTTTAAAAATCATGGTTTGCATAGAATTACATTTTTCTACTATAACTTGTTGAAGTTTAGTTCTGGATCTGGAGTTTTCCACAGCTATCCATCTTATTGCTACAGGAAATGACTCATGTGAATTTTTTTTTGATACTTCAGGTTCCTTATTGGATCAAAGACTGACGCTGAAAGGTAAAAAATTCAGATCTTGTTTTCTGCTTGTTTTTTATTGAGGAAAAAGCACAGAATCAATCCAAAAGGGAATAAATCTTCATGGTATAGTACAAAGTGCACTACCAGTCAGGAACAGAAAATCTACATTCTTTCTGGTCCCTATTCTGTTAGTAGCTAGCTGTATGATTTAGGCCAGGAGTGGGGAAACCTGCGGCCTTGAGGCCCATATGTAGCCCTCTAGGCCTTCAAGTGCAGCCCTTTGATTCAATCCAAACTTCACAGAAGAAATCCCCATAATAAAAGGATTTGTTCTGTAAGACTTGGACTCAGTCCAAAGGCTGCACCGAAGGACCTAGAAGGCCACGTTGTGTCCTTGAGGCCATGGGTTCCCCCACCCTAGATTGAGGCAGTCAAATCACCTCTCTGAGCTTCAGTTTCCTCATTTATAAAATGAGCGTGTTGAATTAGATGAAGTCTGTGATCCTTCAGTGATCTAAAATTATGATTCTGCAAATACCTAAAATGTAATCTTTTTTTCCTTTCATTTTTTTAGCTAGTGAATGGATAATGCTAAGCAAGCCTTCGGTAGGAAGGTAGTTTTCAATCATTTTATCTAACAAAAGTAATTTTAGCTGGCTAAAAATTGGATTAAAAAGGCTATAAATAACACGTGCTTTTATGATGGCTTTTGGTTAACCTACAAAATAGATTCCAAAGCCATTTTTAGCATGTAAAGATCAGATGCTTACTTTGTCATTATGGGAAATTTAGTTGGTATGAATTGGGCCTGCGTTGGTCATTTTTGGTGAATGTGGGAACTTGGTTGTATACCATTTAGAATATACAGAAAAACTGAAAAATGGAGTAATTTTGCCAAGGTCATGCCTATTCACAGAGAAACATTTTCATGGAATTTTTGTTACCATTCAGTGCGTCTATAATGAGTTCATTTGAAGCAATAGCAAAAAATTATTTTTTCATATATGTTTCAGAATAATTAATCAGTACCAAGAGTTGATTCAGAATGAAGCTAAATGTCCAGTGAAGATGTCCCACTCAAGTGGATCTGGCAATCTTAGTCAACTTTCTCCAGGGAAAGAAATGGAAGTAAGCTTGATCAATGTTATTTTCTTATTAATAATCCAACCAGGACAGTGAGGATGATTCTTTTCTTTTTAAAAATGTTAGGTTTCTTTTGCCACTTCATGTACACGATAATTCATAGATCTTGATCTCAGCCAAGCTACAAACTCTTACTATCCTTTAATTTTTAGTTCTCTATTTAATAGAATGACTTTAAAATTGCTTAAGGGTTCTTATCTTGTAAAAACTGATAGTATCACTATAAAGAATTAAAAGAACAGCCTAACCTATTATCAAATTTTAAGATTCCTTTAGCATTCCACATAAATTCCTTAGTGTCTATAATGCCTTTTTAAGTGCCTTATAAATGGTCGATTAAGCTTTTCATTGTGGCATAGAGTTCTTCTTAGTATATTCTGTATTTTTCTATTACATTTTTCACTTTTTAGCCTTAGTAAACTATAATATTGGGAATTTTTTGGTCATTCATTGTTTACTGTATTTGGTAACTTTCATATTTAGAAGCAAATTTCCCTAGTGGCACATATCTCTGTATTAAAATAGTGAGATTTATATTGGAATGTAAGTGATTTTTTTACTTATTTGATTAGCCACTGTCAGTGCATCTTTTGATTGATAATGTTATGCTTCATTGTATTGCACCAACTTAAGCAAGGAAATATATCCCTCCTGTATTTTTCCCCAAATTTTCTTATTATGAGAATTATGAAAAATTAATTGTGATAATAATAACATTTCTTAGGTCATGTGATTATTAAAAGGCTATTTGTGTTTTTTAAGGAATTAAGCCTGGTGTAATAGAAAGAATGCTGGACTTTTTAATTAGGAGACCTCTGTTCTCTACTGTTAACAGCAGCATGTGTGATTTTGGCAAGTCACTTCACCTCTCTGAGCATCATTTCCCTCCTCTGAAAAATGAGGAATTTGGGGTTAGATCAGGGATTATTAACTTTTTTAATCTTGTGAACCCCTTTGGCAGTTTGGCAAAGCCTAAATGCCCTTTTTTAAAATAGTGTTTTTAAATGTATAAAATAAAATACATAATACTACAAAGGAAACCGATTATATTGAAATACAGTTATCGACCAGCCAAGATGGCGGAGTAGAAGGAAGTAGTACAGCTGAGCTCTCTCCCACAACAACTCCACAAAGATCTAGAAAACGCATCAGACCAAGTCCTGATCGGGAAATTCAAGAAAAAATCACAGTGAGTCATTTTTATAGCCCAAATTGACATGGGGGAGACCTGTAGAGAGGAGGGCTGGGAAATAGTGGGGAGAAATTAGGGGGTAAGATTGCTGGGTAGGGAGAAAAGGGAGGGAGACAGGGTTCTAGAGAGGAGTACAGACCCCCATGGAGCCTTCCAACAAAGGGTTTCCATGTAGCTTTGTACCAGGGATGAAAGTGGTCCCAGATTTGGCAGAGAAATGCCTGGGAACAGGACCCAGTGTGGGATTACAGATCCACTTTAGACTGCATAGAGTTCTTTGTCTGGCTGAGGTGGGTCCAGGGCAAATGGCAGTTAAGAGCCCTAGACTGAGAACTAATCAAGTATAGAAGCAGGCAGTAGCTATGTGGCTCTCACTCCGGGAGTTTGCTTAGATCTCACATCCAGCTTCCAGCTTAGTCTGAAGTTTGCTACAGAATAACCAGGGCAGGAAGCACAGACCAAAGGGGAGCCACTGTCACACTGAACCTGCAGAGCTTTCCATCTGATTGATAGTGGTCAACACCAGTAGTAGTATACTCCAGCTCCAATAAGCCAACAGTTGTGTCTCTCAGACTCATATTTTTAGAAATTGTCAGCTCAGACTAGGTGGACAGGGCTCAGATTTCCACATGGGTTAGATGGTTTTGGATACACCAAAAACTTGCAGTCTCCCAGCCTGAACTGTCACATATATACTCCAAGAAAGATGAAGGGAGAACCCAAAAGGCCAAAAACAGGGTGAAGCTTCGCACCCCAGCCGTTCCCTCCAGAACCACTTTACTTTAATATACAGAGCCTTATCTTTTTAATACAAAGTCAGGAAAGAAATCTGGAAAAATGAGCAAACAAAAAAAGAATGAACCATAAAGGGATATTATGGGGCAAGGACCCTCAAGACACAATCCCGGAAGAAATGATTCCCAAAACATCAAATAAGCAGACTCAGAAACACTGTTTGGGCACAAGTTCAAATAGAATTCCTGGGTGAGATGAAGAAGAGTTTAAAAAGAACTAAAATGACTTTATAAATGAAATGCGGGTGTTAGAGGACACAGTTGGGGGAAAGAAATAAGAGCATGAAGGGCCTTCAGGCTCCTCGGAAGATAGAATTGGTCAAACGGAAGAGAATGACTTCATGAGAAGACAAGAAATATTAAAGTAAAAAAGACTGGGGGAAATAGAAGAAAGTATAAGGTATCAATCTTATTTTTAAAAAGCAGCTGACATGAAAAACAGATCAAGGAGAGAGAATTTAGGAATCGTTATACTACCTGAAAACCTTTACCAAAAATAGCTTAGGCATCATAGTTCGGGAAAGAGAAAACTGCCCTGACCTCTTAGAACCAGAGTACAAAGTGCAAATAGAAAAAAATCCACCAGTTACTTCCTGAAAGAGGCCTCAAAACAAAAACTCTCAGGAACATTATAGTCAAAATCTAGAGCTTCTAGGTCAAATTAAAAATACCGCAAGCAGTGGTTCCAAGAGGAGCCAATGTCAGGATCAAACAGTATAGCAGCCACCAATTTAAAAGATCAGAATTTTGAATATTTTTCCAGAAGGCAAAAGAATAGAGGTTTATAACCAAGAATAAAGTACACAGCAAAACAGTATACTCCTACGGGGGGAAATGGATTGTTAGTGAAATAGAGGACTTCCAAGCATTTCCTGATGAAAAGATCAGAGTGGAGTGGAAATTTGAAATACGAATACTGGAGTCAAGAAAAATACAAAAAGTTGACAAGAATGAGCAATCCTAAGGGACTAAAGAATGAACTGTACCCTCATAACCCTGTCATTGTTAGGGTCCATAGAGGAAACCTAAGAAAACAGAGGGTCTGGGAGTGATTTTGTTACGTTTTTCTGATCTTAAGAAAGGAAAGGGACAGGAAGAGTGGTGAGAATTACCTCATGTAACCAGGGTATACAAAAGGGAAGGGAAGAGAGAGTGTAGTGGGATACTCTTGAATCTTTCTTTCATCTGAACTGGTCAAAGAAAAACATACACAGAATTGGGTACAGAAGTATATTTACTCAGTAGGAAAACAGAAAAGAAAGGGGGGATTAAGAGGAAGGGCATATTGAGGGAGGTATTAGTCCTAACCAAAACAAACTTAATGAAAGAGTAGATGAATCACTAAGAACAGTTGAAAAGCAAAATAATCAACTGTACTAACCCAGAACTGGGCTCTGGGTTGAGAAGAGAGGCAGGAGAGTAGAAGCTAACCACGGTTTCAGAGGCTCATGATGAAACGTGTTACCCACCTCTGACAGATTTAGACATATTCTTTTGGACACAGTGATGAGAATTTGTTTTGCTGGATTATGCATATTTATTACAAGGGTTTTGTTTTTATTTTTCTTTTCAGGAGGTGGGGTGGGGGAGGAAGATTTTCATTATTTGTTAAAAAAGCCTAATTTTAAAAAACAGTTGTCAGAATATTTACACACATCAAGAACCTCTGGACTAGAGGACTTTAAAGGTCTTTTTCTATCATATTGTATGATAGCCCTCCGTTGTATAAAGGACATGAACAATAAAAGCTTTCATTTCTGCCTTTTGGCTGGTTTCCTGGTTATCACCTCAGTACAGTGATGTTTACATTCAGTGGAATAGGATTGTAAAAGATACATCATAATTGAGTGTAGATATCATGATCTCATTCTTGCTTTCACTAGAAGGGTAATACAGAAAGCAAGTCCTTTTGGGGATGAACCCCCCCCCCCGGCCAAAAAAAGAAAGAAACAACACCTGCCTTTGGCTCATGTTACCGTGGCAGCCTCTTCTACCTCTTATCAGTTCAGCTTTTTAAAGGTGTTTTCAAAGGAAAAGGAAAGATGAATTCCAAAGATACAATTGCAGCCTGATGTGGGACTAGGCTTATATTCAGGTGAATATCCTGAGCCCTCCTTTCACTTCCTCTGCCTATAAACCTCACACAAAGTAACCTCTAGCAAATCAAATTAGAGCTTGCCTTTGTGGTACTTCTTACATCACAGTCCTTGAAATTGTGATATCTATAATATTGAATGTCTTCTGTAGGGAACTAAATTGTGTTTTCACTTGAGAATTGAGTGATTTTAATGTGTTTCACAGTTGCTGTATTTTTTAATAATAACCTTAGTCTTGATAAATATACCTTAAATGTTGTTTCTTCTTAACAGCCCGAGAGCTTATTGGTTCAGCCATCAGTGTTGGGAAAGGGAGTAAAACATCGGCCTCCACCCATTAAACTTCCTTCAAGTTCAGGGAGTAGCTCTTCAGGTAATGCTATCCTTCCATTTCCTCTTTATTTTTATTCCTTGGTTTTATTTCTCTTTGGGGGGATGATCTTGGATGACAGCTGATTAATTGTAAAAACAGTGTGATAAAGATATGCTCTATCATTATCTGTCAAAACTCTTTTGACTTGCATTGGTAGCTTTACATAATTAAAAATCTCTCCTGTGATGATTCAAAATAATAATGTAAATTTATTCTTTTTCAGGTAATATTTTTAGTCCACAGCAGTCAGGCAGCCATCATAAGTCCCCAACTCCTCCCCCCACTTCTAAGCCACCTGGTCTTTCTCGGAAACCTTCCATGGATCTTAGTCAAGTTAGCATGCTTTCTCCAGCTGCTCTGTCACCTGCCAGCTCATCACAAAGTGAGTCACAACCTAAATTCTCCATTAAATATTCATAAGCTTTTGCATTAATGCATTCCAAGACAACTTCTTGGCCAGTGGAATGATAAAACTTAAATGTACAGTGGGCCCCTAATTGTATCACTTTTGCAAAGCTGAAGGCAGGTCTCTTGTTGACTGTATGTACTTTATGTTTATTGTATTGTATGTTTTTCTGTATCTATGTATGCACCCTTGTGTATACGTTTCTAATAGATATGCCATCCGTGTTACTTTTTTCCTTTAAAAAAAATTAGCCTGGTAATTAATGTGACAGTGAGATTCCAAAGTGTTCTTGATACCAGTGTACCTTGGACCACTTTGCATTTTACATAAGTTATGCAGCAGATTTGATAAAAATGTCTTAGGGGATACAGCAGTTATATCTTTGTGTATGTAACAATCTGTTTAGTCCTAAGGTGGTGATGCAATAAATTAAAAGCTGATTTTTAACAAACACTACTATATTGTTTTATAAATCATTGTCGATTATTAAACTGTGATAATGATTGTAAAGCACTATATTGAAGATGTTAAAATATAATTTTTTCCAACTGAGTGATCTCAAAGGTTTAGATATCAGTGACATGATTTCTAGAATTCTGGCTCAATGTTGAACTAAATTCTTCAAATAAAAATGAATCTTAAGACATTTTGGAAAAAGATTTGTCCAAAGAAACTCCATTCCAGTTTTTACATTTTTTAAATAGACTATGTATACTGAACCTTTTAGTACATGGCACAGTGGTAGAGTGTGGTTCTCTGCATTAGTTATAAGCATCTTCATCCTGATAGCTCAAAAGGTGTAATTTTTCTGCCTTCTTGTTTTGCACAAAGAAAAACAAAAATCTTTGATAAATTCTCTAAGTCTTCTTCACACCTTCTTATGTTGGGGGTATGGATTATGTTACTCTACTGCACACGGTTGTTACTAGAAGTAAGGGTTGGGTGACAGCTTCTGGACATTCACATTTCTTTCCTTTCTTTCTGCAGGACATGAAAGCTAAAAAAGAAAACACCTCAAGAGCTTTTGGTTTTGCTTTTTTTTTTGTTTTCTTTTTTTTAAATTGATAAACTGTGCGTACTGCATTCACAACAGATTTTCTATACATTCTACATTTAAAGAGAAATACACAGTTACTGTTAAAGATACAGTATCGTCACCTTTAAAATGATTTGCTTTATTACTGGCTTTTATGATTTGAGTGAACTATGTTGGAAATTATATTTATTCATATATGTAGGTGCCCATTTTTTGTTCATTGGCCAAACCTAATTTATTAATCCTGTTATCAGTTTGATTCAGATTTATCAGATTATTGTATAAATTATATAAGTAGTTTAAAAGTTAAATCAATTTTAAATGATTCATTATACAAATTAATTTGGGTTGCTTCAGAACTTTAGTAAAAAAGAAAAAAGACAAAAAAAAACAGAATATAGGAATTTTAACTTTTAAATGGATGTTGGAAAAGTACCAATTTGTATTAGCATTGTAATAGTAAAACTGCCACTAATGGACTTTTTAGGTGATATACTGCATCCTTAATTGTGATTGAGTGTAGCGACACTCTTGTATCATATGTAGAAATTAACACTGCAGTTTACTGCTTTTAAAAAAAAAAACTGGAACAAATTGTCAGTGCTAAGTAAGATTCCATTAACCTTATTTTAAAAAAGGACTGGCCTTTTATAACAAACTAGCACTTTTTATTTTTCTCAATGAGCAGGATCTGGAACTCCTAAGCCATCTACTCCTACACCAACCCCTTCATCGACCCCACACCCTCCTGATGCTCAGAGCTCAACTCCTATTACCCCTTGTGCCACCCCTACTCCCCAAGATTCAGGCTTCACCCCTCAGCCCACTTTGTTAACCCCGTTTGCTCAGCAGCAAATGTCTCTGAGCCAGGCAATGCCTGTAATGACCATTCCTCTTTCCACCATGGTAACATCTATAACTACAGGAACCACGTCTACCCAAGTCATGGCAAACCCTGCTGGACTTAACTTCATCAATGTAGTGGGCTCTGTATGGTAAGTTTGCTGCCATGTTTTCTCATTAGTTTACATGAGTCATAACTCTTAAATGTATTTTCAGAAAAATTCAATGCCCAAGAAAAATTGATGGTTTTAAATTCCCTAGCCTAAAGTTTATTGGACATACTTGCAAAATTAAGAATAAATTCCACATTAGCCAACTGTGAAAAATTGTTTTAGTTTAACACTTCCAAAATTATGCATGTTTAATTTTTAGAAAAGATAACAGCTATAAGTGGTATATGTAGCTATCTTTGTACTGTAATATCATCTCAATGTTTATTCCTGTCCTTCATACTCATAAATAATACAGTGAAATCTTTACAGTGAATTTCTCAGTTTTACATACTTTTTAGCCTCCTCCTTTGACAGAATCTTTTTTTATTTTTGCATGTTACACTATTTTAAGAGTCTTTTTGTGTATGATATATAGTTTCAGTAGCCTGCAGTCAGTATGTAGCCTAAAAATAGCAAGGAGTTAAAGAAGTCTATGCATAAGAAAGAGAAAGGAAACACGCACATACATACACACACACATATGTAGTTTGATACCAGTTTTTTGCATGCAAATTTTGATTTTCTCCATAAAAGCTTCTAACCAGTTCTAAAATTCATTCTGTCAAGAGTTTTAATAGATTTATATTTCCTAAAGCAAATGAAAATGTATAAAAAACTAAACCATTGCTAAAGCTATGATATCACAAACAGATGTTTGGGTCAAAGGAAAAAAAAGAGTCCAAATGAAATTTGGAGGGTTTTGTGCATTTCACACAGTTATGCATTTTTAAAGAGAGACAAACTGAATGAGTAGACCTAGCCTAGTCACTATCACTAATGACTGCAAGTTTGTCCAAAGCTAAATGTTCACTGCTATCAAAGAGGAAAAAATTTGTTATTATTTTGGATTTAACACATTTTTTTTCCTCACCTGCAGTGGAGCACAAGCATTGATGAGCAGTTCAAATCCCATGCTCGGGTGTAATACTGGTGCCATAACCCCTGCAGGTTTAAATCTGAGTGGCATTTTACCCTCAGGAGGTCTGGTACCAGGTGCATTGCCAGCTGCAATGCAGTCAGCCTCTCAATCAGGTTAGTATATTCAAAATAATGTAATCTTGAAGACAAAATGTTTTATGTTGTCAAGACTGTAATGACCTTGAACATGAAAATACAAGCCTCTAACTTCTCTACATATACTATATTATCCTACCATGATGACAACTGAGGGCTTTGGGTTATTTCTCACAAAACTGAAAATATGTTAAACTTTTGTAAATGCCATCAAGAGTGTTTCCTTTGTAGCATTCTTAATTCTTATAAATTCTATAAATTATTTTAATCTAATTTGCCTTCTAAGAGTCATACTAATAGTATGAGGTTAGCCCAAATGACCTCTGAGTTCTCTTCCAATTCAGAATCTGTGATCCTTTGCATATATGCTTCCTGTAATTGATAAAGAATCTTTAAAACAGTGTTAGAATATTTAGTAAAAACTGCTGTTGGCCAGACATATGTTAGAAATAAATTCAAAGTGCTTTTGTGAAATAATTTGAAAAATAAAGTTTTTCTTATCAGTTACAAGAATGAGAAGGCAAGCAGTACACCTTTAAATCAGTTTTGCTTGTTAAATGTTTTCCTGACCCTAGAAGATTAATTTAGTATGTGTAAGAGTTATTTCAGGTTGTTGGTTTCACTTCTTGTAAAGAAATAAACAAAAGAGCCTTGTCATTTATTTGGAATATTTCATAAAGTATATTGATGATATACAATAATATAATTTAACAGAAATGCATATTCTCAGGTGCATATACAAAGTTGAGACCCCTATGGTCGAGTATTATACATGTCTTCTTTTTCCCCTTATTAGACTTCATCTGGCTATATGGCCACTTACTATTGAAAGTAATGCTTACAATTGAATTTTCCATCAGTGTACTTGACTATAGTACCTTAAGAGTCATACCTTCAGTTCTAGGGGTTCAAAGCTTTCTAGGAACTGGATCAATATAAAATAGTCATAAGATTCCTGTGTCTACACTGAATCCCCAACATTCTCTCGATATTAACCTTGATGTGGTTGAGATGTTCAGAGACCCTACGTGTCACAGGGATGCTAGTATACTTAATGACACTGTGCTAGACAGCACTAAGTCATCTGTTAAGAGAGAGAGAGTTTTGTATTGCCCCTAACAAGTTGCATTTGTTCAATTCACAAGTGAAATAAACCATCTTTTGGACTCCCTATAGAATTTATTTGCAAACTTAGCTTAGCCCTTATCAAGAATGACAGTAAAGTTATACTTAACCTTTTTGATATGATTTCTCTGATTTCGTGCCTCTTTATGTTTTATTAAGGCTGTGTAGCATATGTGCTGCATTTCTGAGAAATATCATAAATGCATAGTCTGCCAAGGCTTAGTTTAGAAAATGAGGTCCAATTTGGGTTCTGGCAAATGGTCTGAGTATATATTGAGTTGTGGTCTGTCCAGGTTGGTTGAACTGCCTTTCTCAATTAATTAAGATCAAAATGTCCTAAGGTTTCATTATGATGTCTTTTCTCAGTCGAATACCATTGTGTCTATGATCTACAGATATATGCAGTATGTTTGCATAAAGGAATTGAAATACATAATCTGTCAACAAGCATTTTTTAAGTGCTTGTTTTGCGCCAGTTACTGTGCTAAGTGCTGGGGGCCTTAGAAAGGCAGGCAAAAACATGATATCTGCCTTCAAGGAGCTCATGATATTGGAATAGACAGCATGCAAATAACTATGTGTGTACAAGATAGATATATAGCGTAAATGGAAAGTAGCCACACTCAAAGATCATGATTGTAGTGATATTCATGGTTCCTCCTTAGCACTCTGCTAGTCTTCTGCTAAGAATGATTCAAAGTTTTAATATCTATAAATAGAAGACTATATTTTGTCAAAGATCCCCAAAACCATATTATTTTTAAAATTTTCTTACTAATATGTCAAATACAAGATGTTGAACAAAATACAAACAACTAAAAATAACCATGATTTGTTGATAATATTTTTAAAATAATGTCAGTGGACAATTATCAAATTACAAGCCTATTTGAACGTATAACATTCTGTTGCTTCCTTTTTATAATTGAAAAAACTTTTTCTTTGTCAGGTGTCCCCTTTGGTTTAAAAAATACTTCAAGTCTCAGGCCCTTAAATCTTCTCCAGGTAAATGTAAGATATTGCTTCTATTCACAGTTCTAGTGGGTGTGGGTGTGGGTATGGGTGTTTAAGATGTGGTAACTTGTATTAGTTATTTTAAACTGCCTATGCCAGCCTTTGAAAATGAGGGGCTATCAAGAGTATGTTGATAGTCTACAAACATTGCCAGGAAGCTGAGACCTATTATCACTGGTCCAGGCACCTCTGAAGGCAAAGGACTGACCTAGTCTTGGAAGGGAGAGGGAGAAAATGTAGTTCTACTCTGGAACATGTAATTCCAATTCTGGATTTATCATTTACTAAACATTATTCACTAGCATATAATGTTAAATACTGCTTTTAATAAACTTTATTATAAACTTAAAAATCATTAATACACATGAACATTCATACATAAAGAAGTTGAGAAAATGTCAAACCATGAATCCATTACATACAGTTTGTTCCTTTTAATATATGTTATATTTAACATTGTGGAAGACCCACATTACTTTGCTTTTCTGTATCTCCATCTGAATCTTCTGGTCCCTAATTTTTTTTTTAATGTTTCATCAGTACTCTTTTATTTCCTCTTTACCCTCTTAGAGCAAAAGTTTTAGACTTATGTGTGTCGAAGCGGCATATAGTGACAGTGTCTTTAAAAGTCAGCTACCTACAAGCTAAAAAATAACATACTTGTATATACCTTGTGGAAAATACTGTTAGCTGTCATTAGTCTTTTCTGCCTACCTAGGAGTACTGACAGTCACTACAATCAGAATCATCTTTAGGTAGGAGATGACCCTTTGATGGAGATGACTCCATACAAGTATGGAGGGATATGACTAATACACTGTTACATCAGGATTTTACCACAAGTAGTTGTGTTTCAGGAGATATGATTTAACCTGTTATATATTTAAGTCCATGCTAGTTTCCATGGTGAATCTTTCTAACTACATCTGACCAACTGAGTTGACAGGGATCGGTCCAAAACAGAAAGCTAATTTAAAGTTCAGGAAATGATAAGCTAAGTTTTCTTTTAAAAAATTTTATTGGATTAAATGAAATGCATAGTTATGAGTTAATAATGAGTTCAAAGCAGTGTAGTAGTCTGTGTAAATGGTTCTTCCACAAAGTTTTTTGTTAATAGAGCAAGTCATAGTTGTCAGATTTCAGCTAAACCTCTCAACAGTTAAGTAGATTTTACTTTACCCCCTCTGCCTTCTCCTCCCCCCCTGATACTTTGCATAACATATAATAGGAAAATGGCTTTGTTCATACATGATTCAAAAGGACATCAGCACCAACACACTGTGAAGAAAGGGGTGTGTTGAGAGATTAAGTAAAAGTACTGTAGAAGGGAGAGAGAGACCCTGCCTCAGAAACAGCAGAGGAGTAGATCCTTGATTGGCAAGCAACAATTTAAAACCATTTGAGTTGTGTGTGGAAGGGTTAAAAGCCAGCGAATCAGGATCAAGGAAGAGAGAAGTTGTTTGAGAAAACAGTAGAGGCATTTGTCTCCATAGCAGCACTCATTCAAGAAGGTGTATGACAGAACTTTTTTTTCCTGCATTTTAGATAACTCCCTTAATTGCAAGCTAGCCACAGGTTTCTTTTGAAGACCTGCATGTTTCAGATTTGGAACTTATGTGATAAAGCAAAATTAATCCAGTTTATTTTGATGCTACAATATGTCATCTGTCACTGAGAAAAAGGGCATTTCACATCAGGTTCTTTCTTTCTGAGCTTATATTTGGTTATTTTTATTTCCTTGAGTTGTAAAAAAACAGAAGAGGAACTGAGACTCTGTTATTAATACTATTTATTCAAAGTGGAGAACCAGTCAGGGTATCTACAGATTAAAATTCTAATCTATAACAAGTTAGCTGTTAGTTCCCAATTACAGTTAGAAAAAAAACTTTGTAATTGTTTACCCTATTTTTGATACATGTCTTTATATGATCCTAATATTTTAAAAATAATAGATCTTTTCTCATCTAAAGTAATATTCCGGAATATCAAGTGCCTACAGGTATTATATAATGTAAAGCCAAATTTGGAGGCAGGAAAACCTAGGTTGAAATCCTGCCCCTCTGTGAATTCAGGCAAATTACTTAGTCTCTCAGTAGTTTAGGTGAATCAGCATTGGTAGAGGGAGTTTCCTCACCAGGGAGATACGAAGTGACATTTTTTTTAAAACTTGGACAAAGAAAGTTCCTAAAACAAAACATAGGCAACCAGAGCTGAGTGTATTCTTTATAAATGGCCTATAGCTTTTCAACTCTTTTGAAACTTCCGTCTAGGACCTACCAGAAGCTGAGTTTTTCTTTGGGCAAAGTTCAAGTCAGCTGGCCCGGGGGCAGGGGATGGTATTTTATAGAAACTTGTCTGATTTTTACCAAATGCTTAGCCACTAGAAAGTTTTTAAGATGGCATTGTGTTTAAGTTGTGAGGAAGGTGAACTTGGAGGCAAAAAGAAACAAACAAGACATAACAAAGGACTTTACCCTGAGGTACTTGGGTAGTAATTTGTCATATGTAAAAATGAAATATTTGTTTATAAAAAGATTGAAATTTGCCTTTTAATTGTATTAAATATTCAAAAATTTTGCCTCCACTCTGAACAATGAGCTAGCCATCAGGAACCCAGAATTCCCTCTCCCTTCTGACCTTTAAACCCCCTTCCCCTGCCCAGTGGTAATGGGCTGCTCATGTGAGGCAGACATTCCAGTGATGCCTTTGTGGCTGTAGTTATACCCTTAGTGCTTACATCCCGTTCTCTTGCAGCTGAGCTCTTCTGTGTGTTGTCTTCCCTAGTAAGAGTGTGAGGTCCTTGAGAACAGGGACTGTCTTCTTTTTCTCATATCCTCAGTAAAAAACTGTCCAGGCAGGTTGCCAGGGCTGTGTTGTTCATATTTTGATAAAGTGGATGGAGCACTGACTGGAGTCAGAGCATTTTTGAGATTCCCAGTGTCTTCATGGCTTTGAACATGTCATTTAACCTCCCTGGACCTCAGTTTTCTTATCAGAGAAACCAGGAGGTGGGACTGGATGCCTTCTGAGGCCCTTTCCAATTCTAAACCTAAAATCCAATGGCCCAGATATTAGAAGTTCACTTTAACATTCTATGAAAACAGTGCGAATTTAGCCAATTAACAATTTTTAAATTCCTTAACAGCTTCCAGGTGGTTCACTCATTTTCAATCCACTCCAGCAGCAGCAGCAACAGCAACAGCAGCTCTCTCCCTTTTCTCCACAGCAACAGTCACAGCCCCCTACAACTTCTAGTCCTCAACGGCCAGAACAGGTATATGCCCTCTTTGCTCTTGTGTAAGACCAAGATTTATTGTACTTGTAACAATAATGATGTCTAGATTAAATCATAAGGTACTATACAGTCACAGTGTGACATGCCCTATAAAGGAGAGGGACAGAGGGAGGAGTTTTGATATAATAAAGTGAATTGTTTTTTCTCGCATTAATCAGAATTCCAGAAGTCTTTCAAAATTTGTTGTCCTGTAAATTATTCTCTGACTTTTGCTTGCTTCAGTTTGCTTCAGTTCATAGAGGTCTCTCCAGTTTCCTCTGAATCTATCCCTTTTGTCATTTCTCAGGGCAGTAATACATTTCATTCATATACCACAATTTGTTTAACCATTGCCTAATAAAGATAGCTCCTTAGTTTCCAATTTTGGGCTCCTTCTTAAAGAACTGCTATGAATATTTTTTGTACATGTAGGTCCTTTTCCTCTTTATTTGATCTCTTTGGGAGATGTCTGTTACTGGTATAGATGGGTCAAAGGATATACACAATAAGTTTTGGGACAGAGTTCCAGTCTACTTTTGCAGTGACCTGACCAATTCACAGTTCCACCAAGAGTGCACTAGTGTACCTTTTTACTCTCAAGAATGTGTCATTTTCCTCTTCTTCATCTGCCAGTCAGGGGAACCTCAGCATAAACCGTTTGGATTTTTTCCTTTGAAAACTGCTTTTTCCTATCCTTTGACCATTTATTGGGGAATGGCACTTTCCCACTTTCACTTCTACGCTGATGCTAAATTCTCCTTATACTACATTGATAAGTACTTCCATATATACGTACTCAAAAGATTATTGGCACATTATTAAAATATAAAGTGTAAGGAATTTGTTAAAACTATTGGATTGGATTAATACAACAGGGCAAGGTTTTTCTGGGCATGTATTTTAACCAAAAATCAATAAGCATTTATTAGGTACCAATTAAGTACCAAATAGTGCTAGCCAAAGACAAAAAAATGAAACAGTATCTGCCCTCAACAAACTACATCATATTAGCGAAACACAACTGGTGCATAAATAAGTAAATATAAAATGTATTCAAAGAATGAAATCACAGGTATGGATGGGTCATACCACTTTCCAAAAGACATAGCTCAGGAGTACATCCATTGTCCTAACATGATAATCCTTAGGGATTCATGCAGATTCTAAGATCTGAACCTAGACTTGTACTTATCTTTTTGGTTGTTTGGTTGTTTCAGTCATGTCTGACTCTTCGTGACCCCATGTGGGGTTTTCTTGGCAAAGATACTGGAGTGGTTTGCCATTTCCTTCTCCAGCTCATTTTACAGCTGATGAACCTGAGTGACTTGCCTATGGTCACACAGCTAGTAAGTGAGGCCAGATTTGAACTCAGAAAGATGAGTCTTCCAGACTCTAGACCTGGCACTCTACTGTGACCATCCTAGCTGCCCCCCAAATTATTATTATTAAGGACTTATTATGTGTCAGACACTGGAGGGTACCAAATACAAGCATGCAAGACAAGACCCACTTTCAAAGAGCTTATTATATCTTAATGGGAGAAGACAACACAAGAAGAACCAGAAACGAGGTGGGCAGTGGGGGGAAGAATGATATAGGGGTGGCATGGTTTGAAGGCCTAGTTCTAGCAAGAGAAGATGGAGAAGAAAGTGGATAAAAATTATATATTAAGAAGTGGTATGGTAGTCAGTGTCTTGGGTTTGAGTCCTACTTAATGGCTTTCTAACTGTATGACTTTTAGGGATAGTAATATCTGAATTAGACGCTTCACAGAGTTGTTTTGAAAATTAAATGAGATAACAAGTTACAGCACTTCTCAAAGTGTAAAGCCGTTTCTTTCATTAAGCTGTCCCTCAGTCCACTGCAAATGCAACACTGAATTCCATGTCTTTTACTTTATTCCATCTTGAATGTGCTTATCCTTTTAAAGAATGTGTTTTTCCTTGAAGCTTTTCTGTTTGCTTCAGTCATCTTGGGGAATTTGCCATAATTTGAAAACTTTTAGCTAAATAACTAAAAGCAGGAGTTTAGTGGGATGATAAAATTTATTGAAAATCATACTTTTAAAAAATCAGAAGAGAAGCAGATACATGTCTCACAGCTATTTGTAGGAGATACATTCTTAACCAAACAAGAGATAAAGGCAGTTCCAAAAGATAAATTCAATAATGTTGATCACAAGAAACTGAAAAGCTTTTGCACAAATAACATTAATGCATCTAGGATAAGAAGCAAGTGATCAAATGGGAAAAAGTCTTTGTATCCAATTTCTCTAATAACAGTTTGGTATCGAAAAGATAGATAAATATATACACACACACACACACACAGTAGCCATTCCCCAGTAGATGAGTGGTCAAAGGATATGAAGAAATAGTTCTGAAAAGAAAAACTGCAAAGTGTTAAGTCACATGAAAGAATGTTCTAAATCACTAGTAGTAAGAGAAGTACAAATCAAAACAATTCAGAAGTTTCACTTCATCCTGCGAATTGGTACAGATGACAAAAAAATAACAATGGTCAATATTGGAATGATAGTGTTGGTAGACGTGTGAAATGCAAAATGAAATGTCTAAAATAACCATAACCTTTGAACCAGACTCCATTACTGGGCTTATATCTTATGGCTGCACTGTTTGTGGTAGCAGACCACATAACCCAGCCTCTTGCCACTCTGCTCTTCAGTCTTACTTTATTCCCTTCCACCCACTCTATAATCCATCTCCTAACTCCATGCATTTACACTGGCTGTCTCCGTTCTCATCCCACTGTTGGCAGGAAGCTTTCCCTGGTCCCTCCCAGTTGTAGTCCCTACCCTCCAATATTATGTTTGTTTCATATTGTGTGTGTAAAATCTTTTATTTACATGATCATTTGCATGTTGTTTTCTCCATTAAAGCGTTAACTCTTTGCGTGCAGGGACTATGTTAGGCAGCTTTAAATCCTAATGTTCCGCAGTTTTGTTTTTTCCCTAAAACTCAGTCTGTTGCATTGCAAATATCCTTTTGAAGGGGAAAAGTTTTTATCATGGTATTTAGAGGATTTTTCTTTTAACTATCAAAGAAGTAAAATTGTTTTTTCATTCTTTCTCTTCCTTGACCACATAGAGTTCAGTACTGCCTTTTTTTTTTTTTCCGGTCAGAGTTCTGAACCAGGTACAGCCAGTCAAGACCAGGCCTTATCTGCTCAACAAGCTGCTGTTATTAACCTGACTGGAGTTGGAAGTTTTATGCAGTCCCAGGCAGCTGGTATGTCTCTGCTCAACTCATGCTGTGTTTTCAAGCAAAAAGTACTCAATCCAAAATTCACTTGTCATTTTTATTTCACCTTTTGAATTATTTTTTTCTTTTCCTTTCCAGGCAGATGATAACTGGGGACTTAAAAGTAGAAAGTAGAGTTGGTCTTAATGTGTGAACACTTGAGATCTGTCAGTTGAGGCCCCTTTTTAGTTTTTCATTACATTCAGTTGTAGTTGATCAATTAGAAATGCCTGGCCCTCCACAAATTACTAACTATAGTTTTTCCGCATGTTATGTTCCAGTTACAATTCTGCACAGTAACTAAATTAGGGAATTAGAAAGGTCTATTTAAAATGTTTATCAGTAATTGTGCACATTATCTACTTATTCAGAATGCATCTTTTTCTGTATTTTATCTTTTCTTTTTTCCTGGCAGTTTGCATATCCACAGTCTATTGGACAAATCAATTAACCACTCTGTGCTTTAGTTCCTCATCTGTAAAGTATAGAGATTGGACTAGAAGGACCCCTAAGGTCTTTTACATCTCTTTATCTGTGTGAAATAATGCATTAGAAACGCAAATTGAATTGGTAAAACTACAATTAAGATAGTACATATTGTGTAGGTCAAGTGCTGGGGGGTGGTCCTTACCTGAAACACATTTAAAAGATCGCCGAATTTTAGGAATCCCTTTACATATCCCATTCCCCACCCTACTCCCACATAATGAAACTCCAAATATGTGAAATTAGATACCATTTAATATATGGAAGGACTAAACTCTTGGAAATAAGCAATTAGTAATTGTTATTCCTAGATTTGAATTGTAGTACCAGTGTGATACCACCTACAAAATGGTTTAGTGGAAAGAGCAGTGAATTGCAAATCATGTGTTGTGGGTTCTAGTTCTGGCTCTGTCACTAACAAGCATGTGACCTTGGATGAAAATTACTTAAGTTCTCTGGGCCTCGAGTTACCTACCTTGGAAATTGAGGGGGTTGGATTAAATAATTACTAAGGTTCTTTCCAGATCAAATTCTGTACTTTTATCAAATTGTATACATTGACCAAATTTTGTTAAAATATAACGTCAGCACAAGCAAGCCTTTGTCTTGAAACACTCATTTGGCCTCTATAAATTATCTTATTTAGGCTGTCTTCCTGCTCCTGGGGAACATCAGAAACATATACTTTCAAAATTTTATGGATAGCAGTTTTTGATACTGGAAAAATACCTTCCAAAATAAACAGCAAGATTTTACTCCAAACTTCATTGAGTTCCCCTCCCACCCTATTTTCCCCCTCCCCCCCAAAAATCTTTAAGAATATACATTAAAGTTCTATAGGAAAACTTGTTGCATGTCCACAAAGCTTTATAACCTAATTGCATGTATCAACTAACAAGTGACTACTTTATTCTGAAATATTTGTGATTTTATATCTAGGATTAATCATACTGACAGCCTTTCTATTATCCCATTTTCTGTGTTGCCCTTTTCTAACTCTGATAACCTTCAAACCTTTTTGACTGGCCTGCTTTCCCCTTCTCCTTTCTGTAGTGTTGTCTCAGCTTGGCTCTGCCGAGAACAGACCTGAGCAAAGCCTTCCTCAGCAGAGATTCCAGCTCTCCTCTGCCTTTCAACAGCAGCAGCAACAGATACAAGTAATCCAGCAACTTCACTCTGATTACATTTTTTTAAAAAATAAAATTCTAAGCTCCCAAAGTACCCCTAATACTTTGGTTTAGTTCTCTCTTAATTCTTTTATGCACTATAATATTCAGTAAAGTTATTAGTAAATTTAGCATCCAGAGTTCCATTATACTGGTCATTCAACTTAAATACTTAACATTTTAGACATTTAAGTCACGTTTTCCTAATTCAACATTCAAGGAGTCCTGGCGGCACATTACCAGTTCTTCCCAATTGCCATTATAATTTCAAAATTAGACAATGCTTAAGTGCCAACTATTTTGACATTATAGTGCAGAAAATATATAGAAGTGTTTATACTACTCTAAATGTCATAACTTCTGGTGTTTTTTATTATTTTAGTATAAATAACCAATATAGCAAGGAAAAGGAACTTGAAACTTGAGATGTAAATATTTATATTGTTACAAACTCCCACTATGAACCACGTTGGTCACTGAAGTTGCTGAGTTACTACAGTAAAACTGACAGGGCAAAATAACAAAACAATTTAAAGTTGATCCATGATCTTTAAAAGGCCCTCAGCAGGCTTCCGTGCCACTGGTGCTGCTTGACTGTGCATTGTCTCAATGTGGTACAGTCCCCTTTTTGTTATTATGGTGCTTTCTCACTTTCAAGTTTTGTTGTTTTCCATCATTCTCTCTCAAGAAAAGCACCTGTCCATACCTACCAAAATTTAACATAACTTGGATTTTTTTCCTTCCCCCTCTGGCAGCAGTTGCGATTCTTACAGCATCAAATGGCTATGGCAGCAGCAGCAGCAGCACAAACAGCTCAGCTCCATCGGCATCAACATACAGGCAGCCAGTCAAAAAGTAAAATGAAGAGAGGCACGCCAACCACTCCAAAATTCTGAGTCACGAATTATTTAGGTTTTTTTTTTTCCTTCAAAAAAAGAGCATTGAATCAAAGGGTTCTTCTGGGTTTTTATTTCACTTGCTTTTGTTTTGTTGGTTTTTTTAAGTGTCAGTATTTTACATGGCTAGAGTGGGGGCAGAAGTACCAAGTTAATACGGGAACCCAACCCTGAAATTTTTAAAATTAGGGAGTCCATCTAACAAATTAGGGTTGGTTTTCTTAAGTCACAACCTTTTAAACAGTTGCTTTACTGTGCATTTTTTTTTCCATTAAGGAATACTGTATATAGTATAAGGAGGTGGCCTAAGAAATTCTAGGGGAAAAAAAGGACTTTGTAAATGTAGTATTGATATTTGTTTATTTAGTATAAAAGATTTGTGAGCACTGTAACAAATACAATTTTTACAAATCCATTTTGAAAAATATGTGCTGGCTGTTTATTTTGGTTTAATACTCTTAATTACTTCATCCATCAGTTTCTTTGCTTCTTTGTGTCTTGTAACTGCCCGACTCATACAGTCCTGAAGTTTAGCTCCAGTTAGCCCACTTCCACCTGAAAAGAAATTTTATATACTACACTGGTTATTTTACTTTTTCCTACTGATAACTGATTTAAAAACAAAACACAACCACCCAGAAAATGTAACATGGGAAAGGAAGAGTATTTTATTGTTTTGACTAGGATACTGACTAGGTCTAGGATACTATCTCAAAAAAAAGTTACATACAGTAATGCTAAAAGTAGCCTTGTTCTGGAAAGAATCTGAAGTAGGAAAGAAACAGTGACAGTAAAGAACACAATTCCACTTTTCTTAAAGATAATAGTGTTATGCTTGAATAAGCTAATTTTTTGTACAGCATAGCCTACAGAAAAGGGTAACACAGATGATTCTTTAAAGCTAGGACTATGTTTAAAGTTGAAGCAAAATGACGTGCCTGGTTTGTGCAGACAACACAGTTTGCCTTCCTCATCCATTACAACTGTTAAGGTTCCTGTTGCCAGATGTTCCTCTTCTCCCGTAGGGTCAACTATGAGTAAAGTGCTATAAAAGACAAGACACGCTAATTCTTTACAACTCACTTTAACACACAAAATAAACAGGTTCAGAAGAGAACATTGTTCAGGTAATTGTGAAAACCCAGAATTACAAAGAACAGAAGGGGACAGAAATTCCAATCCAATCATCTTCATAGACGTTATGTAGTAGAATCAGAACTGGATTAAGTCCTAGTTCTGGAATGTTTTGTTAGTTCTGTGACCTTGGGTGACACTTAAACTTTCTGAGCCTGTTGTTTCACCTGTAAAATGAGTATAATTCTTGTGCCACCTAACCTGAAGACAAAAATGAGAGAGTATGTGCAGTGATAGAAGTGTCAGCTCTTGCTAAGCCAGGAATAACCAAGAGTAGCTTGGAAACTTTAATCTATATTTGCAAACAATTAAGGATTAAAAAATTACTGATAAATGCAATCTGAAGCAGTTTTTCCCAAAAGAAAATTCTCAGTGTAAACCAAGAAGAAGGAAAGGGCGAGTAAAAATGCTACCACCTTATTAACTTACTCATCAAATATAGCAAATGATGTGGCGATCGGATGTGTTCTAATATTCAAGTGACTTTTCTTTTTTAAATTAACTTCTGCTAAGCCAGTTTCTTCATTTATAGTAACTGCTGGCAATTCGACTGCAAAAAGACAAATAATTATTAGTTTCTAATAGGCATTTGAGTTGTAGGGTACTCTCACTAGCTAACCTCAAGTGAATTTTTCTTTTCTCTCACCTCAAGTTTTACCAAAAACAATCCTAACATCTAAAATAGTTATGATTGTGAATCTTTCCTCATTTGTTGCTGTCCTGTAAAATAAGACATGAAGGCAGAGGCAGAAGTATTAATGTGATGACTACTACAAATGTTATGCAAAATTAAGCATAAATTATGCCCACAGAACTTTCTTCACAAAACCAAATACATTAAAGCCATCACTGATGGTTTAATAGGTTTGGTTAAATCTGCTTTGGATACCTATCTAATTCCATTTAGCTTACTGAGGGCCAGCTCTGGTAAATGTTATTAGTCCACCCCAGTGAACAAAAGTTCACAGCAGCAGAGAGTCAATATGTTATTGGGAGTCCTGTATCCCTACAGCCAAATTCTCCTAGCAGGGAACTTGTATGTAAAAGTAGGTGGAAAAAGAATACCTAACAGCTCCAAGATGCCCACAGCCACCAACCATTCCACCTGCCTAAATTAAGACAAATCTCCAAAATGAATTGTTTTGATGGGAGATTGTGTCACTGATCTGGATGGATGAATTCAAGAGTTAGAAAACTTGGGTTTGCATCCCAGGTCAGATAGGTTATAGCTGTGTTCCTGAAGTCACATTAAAACACCTGTTTCCTTTTACATAAAATGGGAATAACCACCACTCTTCAAAGGGCTTTAAGATATCTCATACATCTTAAAATGTTATATAAATGTGAGATGTTACAAAAAACTGGGTAATGCCTTTCCTTAAAGGTTTACAATTTTAAGCAGGTTCACTAAGTATTTTTTTTCTAACAGGCAAACACAGAAAAGCAAAACTAAAACACAAGGACAGTATAAGTAAAACTAATATCTAAGTCTTTGTAGTAGAATTACTATTAGTCACAAAACTCAATTTCAGTTTTAAAAAAGAACCCAAATAACTATAATAGGATATGCTTCTGTTAATACCATTGCTAAATGTGACTTCAAATTATACTATTTGTTTGCAGTAGCTGAAGATGTCTTATCAGCAACACATGCTTGATTATTCAATTACCAGTCAGTTTACTTACCAGTTGGAATCCTATCACCGAGGTAAGTCTATAAACTTTGTTACTAAACTCACCATTTCTTAAAGCTGCTAACAAAGCAAATGTGCAGGCATCCAAGATGTTCCCATCATAGTCTAGGCAAATGAGATCACAATATAGAACCCAGGCAAGCTAAAAAACAAAAGTTTCCACAGAAAGAGCCTTTTACTAGATACAGCTATAGTAAAGTTAATTTGTCTTAGAAGGAATCTCAAATCCAGTCTAGAGGCTGCTTACCATCCAAGTCATAAACTACAAAGCCCTTTGTCCCTCTGTTCAGAGGCATATGTGACCAGAGTAGTAGAGCACGTTATGTAAGTTTAAGACAAATACACAATTTGAATTTGAGCTGAAAGTCACGTGAATTTTTCCTTAATGAGTATCATTATCACCAAGGCTTGACTCACCTTCAGAAATTCTCTCTTGGAAGGTATTTCATATCTTAAATAAAATTAATCCAATTTTAGAATCTAAACATTTTCCCACAGAAATCTTGTTTTAGGTAATAGCAGTTAGGCTCTTTGAGATTAATACTACTTGTCTTCATCAGTATGTTACATAGTACTTTATAGGTTAAATAGATTTTTGAAGACTAGGCTGGGTACTTAACTACCATTAGGTAGCACTGTTCTTATGAGAAAATGAATAACAATTCCAACAGCTGACCTGCAAACTTCTGAACACTTCAGAGACATCCTTTAGCTCTTGGCTATCCCTCAACCCCACCAGTCCTGAGTCCACTCAGTTGCCAAGTCTTACCTCCACAACATCTCTGGCCTCCCAACCTCTTTTCCCACTTACGGCCAATACCTGGCTTAGTTCCTCATCACCTCTTGCCAGACTTGCACAATAAGCTTTTAATTAATCTCCCTCCTTCCTGGCTCTCTAGTCTTTAATCCACTCTCCACAGCACTTTGTGAATAAAGTTAAAAGCACAAGTCTGACCATATCACTTTCCTAATTCAAGAAGTTTCTGTGGCTTCCTATGGCCTCTAGAATAAAGTAGTAACTCCTCAGCTTTTCATTTGAACCCCTTCACAATCTGGCTTGTTCAACTGAATTTGCAAAGGTAACACCAAAATTCTGAACATGGAAGACTGGGTATATGCTGGTGCTGCTGACAAACAGGAAGGAGGAATAAGTGTAATACAGAAGAATATGCTTTGTGTTGAACATAAGACTTCCAGGTGCTGACAGGACATGTCAGGGGAGATGTCTTCTGAAGATGGGGATGTATGAATGCAACTTTAGGAATCATGCATATAAGTGCAAATCTGAGAAATGAATTTGATTTTCAGAGGAAATTTTAAGTGGAAAGAGCCAGGGATAGAACACTGGGGAACACTCCAGTAGATACACTTTGAAGATATCAGGAAAAGGGCAGAGCTAGTAGACAAAGGAGGAGCAGCAAAAGACAGAGACAGATCCTGTCAAGTGTGCTGTCTCTGAAGGCAAGGAAGAAAGCACCAATAGCAATAACAAACATACAATTTGGGGTTATGAATTTGAGATTGAAGGGGTTCTATTTTTTAATATAAAAAGAATTTGAAATAACTTTACGATGCCTTTAAAAATGTTGCAGAAATCACTATTCAGTACTTCATCACTCAGTACAAAATCAATATTTTAGTACTTCAGGAATGCATAATTTCAGCGGTGTAGGTATGCCCTCCACCAATGCAAAACACAGTTCCTCTATACCTTCATAGGATTACAGTTATCCCTTCCACATCAAAATTGCAGTTTTGATATACTGCAGGTGAGCATAAGAAATTGAATAGGAATGGGGGGGGGGATGTAGAAGCCTCAGACAACATGCAAAGGCCAGATGACGCAGAGAAAGTTAACCCAAATTTTACAGTAAGACTGTAAACACTCCATAAAAGAAAAAAAAAATTCAGACTTCTCTGATATGAAGGGAGGGCCAAAAAATTTTCCAGATCAAGAGAGTGCCATGCCCCTAATCCCCTTGATGTGGAAGGGATAATTGTATTATGTAGTGAATTTCTGTAACCAAAAAATTGTTCATCATTGCCTGGTGGCATCTCCACTTATGCTTATTAGCTGGTGAAGGACTGATGGAGCATACATTCTGCAGATGCAGCTTCTAGGAATTTAAGGTTATCTCTCTGCCACAAAAAAGCGAAGGAATAGGAGTGTGGTAGAAGAGAGGAGTTATGATTCAAGTTTTAAAATCATACCTGTGGTGATTTAAAAGCAGCAGATTAAACAAGTAGTATGCTTCTTGGGTTTTTCAGTGGTGTTTATTTTCTAGGATTGATGTTTCTATTGTATTCTACCCAAAACATAACACAGGTTGTGGTGACTTTCCATTTCACACTCACTCCACTTCAAACAAAATAAAAACAAAAATCGAAAGTACTTTAAAAAAAATATTAAGTCACTCACGATGCCTCTTTACTCTTACCTTTCCATGAGAAATGCACAAATCTTCCTTCTGTATTATCTGTGAACTTGATCAAAGAGAGAAAGTAGAGTAAATTACAAGTGAAAATTAACTTCAAAGTCACTGATGCTCAAATTATTGGAATATCTTACTTTTCAATCACATCTGCAATGAACTGACTAGCCACTTGGGCCTCTTCCCCAGGAGGTCCAGACCGAAATCTTGATGAACACAGAGGTGGTAGATCCACATTTGGAACTGTTTAAAAAAAGGGGGAGTGGGGAACCACTGTACAACTGAGAACTCAAGAAAAGTCATGGCAAAACTTTTCTCATTAAATGCTTTCAGTACATTTTCAAAATGGCATACTCTGCTTTTAACATTTTAAAAATAGAAAGTCATCAGTCATTTGTAAGCACAATAGCAAGTTTAAGGGACCCTGTGGTCCAGGATATTCCTGCTCAGATATGGGTTCAACTTTATAACCTTTGAGAGCACTTCCAACTCTGAGAGTCTAAAGAGTCTGTCTTTGATGGAATGGCATGGGAATTAGCGAACAATTTGAAAAAGTGCAAGGGGCAGGGGGAGTGAATAAATGCTTTCTTCTTGTCCTACTCAGCTTCATCCATGGACGTTTTAGTTAAAAATTAAAAGCCATACCAAGGAAAGAGCAGAGGTCAGCCCTTGTCACATCAGCTCCATAGTGACCGTGATCTAAATTTTAGGACTCTTTATAGGAGAGTGGTTTAGTTAAGCATTTCAAAATATATTCCCTGTCAGTCTACATAAAGGTGCTTTCTCTAACATTTAATGTACTCTTCCACAATATTTTCTTTCTATCCCAAGGGCGCTAATTTTCCCAAAAGTGCCCCACGTTCTTTTATCTTCTCCAAAGCAAGCTTCTCCAGCAGAAGGATTTCCTTTAACCTCAAAATTCACAACTGGCTCTCTTTTCACCTGTTTTGCATGTGTTGATTCTTAACATGAAAAAGCAGGGAAGTCAGAATTATAAGAAATGCATATAAGCATAAAGAAATGTTTCTGGAAATAAAGAAAAACCAAATCACAGCTGACACACCTATAAAAACATGTATGCACCAATTCCACTATTAACTCACTTCATAACTGATATTCATTTAACTTCATTGCCTCAACTCTGTTTATAAGGGAACAAAAAGTCCTACCTATCTCACAGGGGTTTTAGTATGTAAAAGAAAAAAGATTTGCTAACACTTTAAAACAGGTGAACACTGTATAAGTAGCATAGTGGAAAGAGCACTGGACTTGGAATCAGGAGACAACCAAGATAAACTCCCACCTCTGACACGGCTAGCTATGTGACCATGGGCACGTCACTAACCTCTGAGACTCAGATTCTTCATCTGTAAAATAGGTATAATAAAAGTACCTAATGATATTGTTGTGAGGATCAAATGAAGTAATATGTAAAGTGCTTTGTGTAACAATATAGGATTTTTAACAATCAGTTATTTGTGAAATGCAAGGTTTTGTTATGTAATTATATAACTATAACATAAAAATTTCATTGTGGACAGATACAAAAGATATGTAAAGACTAGTTAAACAACTGAACATAGAGATAAACCACCTCAGCTCAGAATTATATTAGGAGGCATAATATTGCTAAGACATTACATTTAAAATTCAGCTTGACCAATTAGCAAACTATTTTAAGTTAGAACCCAAGAAAACATCAGAAAATAAGTGCTACAAAATTGGGACAAGATGATAGTACATTACAAGTAATCAGAGCTGGATGAATGAACTCAAAGAGTAGAGAGTAATGGATCAATGCAATGTCAACTTGGAGAGAGATCTCTACCAGAATGCCACAGAATTGTGTCCTTAGTCCTGTGCTAGTCACCATTCATACCTATGACTTGAACGAAGTTGACATGTTTATCAAATTTTTGGATAACACAAATGCTGGAATAGCTAACATGTTGGACAATATACAGAATCTGAACAAAAAGGCCTCACCAGGCCAAAATCATGGGCTGACTACATTTACTAAGATAAAATCTAATAGTAAAAAACTGTAAAGCCTTATACGAGTTTAAAAAAATAAACTTCATAAGTATAATATGATAAAAGTGCCTACAGACAGAAGTTGACATTAAATACACTCAGGGGTTTTAGTGGTCCACAAGCTCCACATAAATCACTAGTGAGAAAGGGCATCCAATTCAATCTAATAGGCATAAGAAAGGCATTAGTTAGATACTGGAGAGTAAAGACAAAATGAAAAGACCAATCCCTACCCTTAAAGACCTTACCACTTGTTGGGGATGTTGTAGAAGGGATTCTTGATCAGTAAAGAGCTCGATCACAAAGATGACCTTTGTGATCCTTTCCAACTCAGCGATTCTGACCAGGGCTATAATAAATTAATAAGCCTCTGTTAAAGAGGCTACTCATCAAATGTGCATGTTAGCTGCTTTATCATTTCTACCTCTGTCTATTCCCTGGTCCAGCCTTCTAACAACACATTTGTGATCATTCAGGGAATAAAAGCTTTGGATGGGACTCAAAATTGCCTCCATTATGTATTAAATTCCATTCTACAGATAATACTCCAATTGTAAAACATATGCTCTATGTGTGTGCATATACACACACACATACATATAGTATATACTATACCCAACTAGAACAAGACAGAAGAGGATGGATGTGAAAGTACTTGGTAAACAAACAGACATTGTTATTGCTACCTGAAGAGCTAAAACAAGTGTGAAAAATAAAGAACTGCAAAGTAGTCATAATTTCCAAGACTGTTCAAATAGCGAGGTGAAACTTGGAGATTTGCCAGTTTAATAAAGATTTCTAGGCACTTCCCATTATAGAGGAGCTAGGTGGCCCAGTGGATAGAGTGCTGGGCCTGAAATCAGGAAGACCAGAGTTCAAATTCAGCTTTAGACAGGAAGCTGTGTGACCCTGGGCAAATCACTCAACCCTGTCTCAGTTCCTCATCTGGAGGAGATGGAGAAATGAATGGCAAACCACCCCAGTATCTTTGCCAAGAAAACCTCAAATGGGGTCACAGAGTCAGACACGAATGGAAACAACTAAACAACCAAAAGGCAAGTGCCACTCAATAACTGTAACTTGTCCAGGTCTTGTTAGAAACATAGTCTTCACAACAATCTCTTGATGCAACTACAGATATACAATGTTACCCTTACCCTCTCCATACATGGACATGCAATATCAACAATGAACCTCAGAGGTTCAGTGACTAGCCAAGTGTCCATTCCCGAACAAGCTCAAGTTTTTAAGTGGAGGAAGCAACTTTAAAACCTACATGTGCTGATTACTATGCTACATCAATAGTTCTCAAAAGTATGGTCTGGGGAATCACCCCCTTTCAGGGGGTGCATGATGAGGTCAAAACTATTTTCACAGTAATATATTTTCATTTCTAATATGACAAATACCAATAGATATAACCCACATAAACAAAAGTTCGGGGGGGGGGAGTGGGAGAATATCCTCAATTTTTAAGAATGTGAAGAGGTCCTGAGACCAAACAGTTTGACAACTGCTATGGTAGATGACTGCTTCAAAACATGAAAGCAAAGCAAACTCTTGATCTATGACTGAAAACAGGAACTCCTCTACTCCATAGAAGTTAATTTACAAATACAAATAATGGGAATAATTTGTGTTCTTAAAACACAAGTATCCCTTGTTATCCATCTGCATTCTAAATGGGATTCAATTTTCATGTAATGTCAATGGGCCTGGTATGGTTACCAATATAAGTCATAACCCTAACCCTTCTAATTCTTATCAGAGTCTTAATGAATCATTGCCAAAAAAAAAAAAAATATCATCTTCTGGCCAACCTAATGATGAGACTCCAAACCTAGCCAGGCTAGTCCTTGGAAATTAAACATGGTCTCTCTCTACATGTGTACCAGGTGCCTTCTTCAGCCTGACAGGATCTGCCCAGAGTTTGTACTCTGCTAGCATAGCCTTCTAGAACCTAGAGTCTACCCCCTTGCTAAAATGACACATCAGAGTGTGACAAAAGCTTTACATCTAATCCGTTATGTTGTGTTAAATCCACTCCATTATTTTTACCTCATGCTTTTTCCACTGGATAACATTATCCAGAACGCTTTGTGGGAATATCCTTATTTGATATATGAAGGCATATGTGTATAGTTTTTAAATTTATGAAAGCATTTTCTTTAATATGTATTTCACTTAGCCTCCAAATACTCTGAAATAAAGTGATATACCTAATTAGTATTTTAAAAAACACATTTTAACTTACCAATATAACCTTTATTGAGTGAATCTACTGGGGGTGCTGCAAATTCCTATGAACAAAACAAAAAGGTTTCCCTTGCTTTACTAAAGGAAAATTATAAAAGAAAAATTTATATTGCAGTTCTATAAACACACTACCATGTAAACTATTTTCTTTCAAACAGCTTAGATTTTCCATTATGTTCCATACAAAGTAAATGCCTGAAAATAAAATAATTTTTACAATTTCATGTTACCAACAGGCTTACCCTAGGAATCTCAATTTCATTTTTAAAATCTGAAAAATTAAAAATGAATTCAAATTTTGATGCATCCAAAGAATAGTCATGTCATAATTAGTGTGTCATTACTGAACTTTGTTTCTCTGGTCTTTGTTACAATCAGTTCTATTATTAATCCTTAAATTGCTCTTTAGAAATAAAAACAAGAACTTGATAAAAATGCTACTGGATTTTCCAGTCAACTACAGTGTTATAGACATTCATTACCATCTAATAAGAGAAATGAGAAGCATTGTGGCAAAAGAATAGTGAGCTTCCCTGGTAGTAAGGAAAACCTGGGTTTAAGTCCAGCATCTGACACATCCCAACTATGTCATCCTGGCTGTTACTTAACCTGTCAGTGTCCCAGGTAAGTCTCCAAGACTCCATCTGTACTAGTAGAGAGAGTATCCTCACCAGGAGCTCCCTACGCTGATGAAATCAAAGGTCTGGTAAAAAAAAAATGACCAATGAAACTAATTTGGCAACTCTTTTAGATGATTAAATGAAAAAGAGACCTACCGCTTTAACTCCACAAATTACTGTTGTATTTCCCAACTTCACTAAAGCAGAACCATCTGCAGTAGTAATTGAACCTGATATTTAACAGATTAAAAAACTTATTAGAAAAAAAATTTCAAAAAGTCATCTTACCAGTAATTATTACCAGGTTTAACATTTTTGTCCATTTGGTTAAAAACTCATCATGGCTTTACATGTATTTGGAGGTTCTGGTTAAGTCAGTGAAATTTTGCTTCTAGTTTGCCTCAGTCAGTGGACAGAAAGTCTAATTCTATCTAAAGTCAAGTCCAATTCAACAAACATTTATACTGTGCCAGGTGCTGGAACATGAAGACAAAACCCAAATAATTCCTGTCCTTGAGGAACCTATATTCTTTGAGGGGATACAATTAGTATTCTGTTATGTACAATATGAGGCAATTTGAGTAGAAATGGGAGTATCAGAAAGGATGGCATAGAAGGCAGCATCTGAGAAGAGCTAAGATAAGGAGGGGATGCATTCCAAGCAAGAGAAGCAACGCATAAAAAGCACAGAGATGGAATGTAGAGATTGAGGAGCAACTAGTAGCACAGTTTAACTGGAATATGAAGTGGTATAAAAGTAAATAATATGAAATAAGACTGGAATGATAAAGAAGAGGCAGACTGTAAGGGGCTTCAAATGCCAGGCTGAAGAGTTTGCATTTATACCAAAGGCAATAGGGAGCCACCAAAGGTTTTTGAACAAAGAAGTGCCAAATTTATTACAGATAAATGATGTACTTACACAGGTTACTTTAATTCACAATCAAGTGATTATCCTAAAGCAAATTTCTTTACAAAATATTTTGAATACTTTGCTTTACTGGATTTGGTTGCTGCACATTTCTGGAAACAAACTGGGGCTTAGTGATATTCCATATAGAAATTTCTATTGTAGCCACAGTTGTTAAGATTTGGTTTATTATTCATAAGAGAACCATGATTCCAATAGCACTTCTTACTCCAACTAGCCTTTCATAAATAAATCATATATTTAAGCCTGTGTAAACAATTTATGATGGGTAAATAGGAACAAAATGTTTGTTAAAAAGCATTTCAAAAAAACCAAGAATTTATCACCAGTATCCAACAAGCACTACATATAAAATCAGTTTTGTATTACAGCATTTACTTTCTTTTTTAGGCCATAGAATACTCTTACCTATATTGACAGTAGTGGTCCTGAATTCCCCAAGCTCCCTTCCATCTGGACGGCAGTTCTCTTTCTAAATAAACAAACATGATTCACATATATTTACCTTAATAGTCCTACAGATATATCATTCATTCATTCATTCATACTTCTCTACATCATGTTGTCTGAACCATACAGAGGCCTGGCTGAAATCTAGTTTGAACTAAACAATGGCATAAACACAATGCATAGAACAAAAGGCAGGGTTTAATTCCTGGTTCCACCATTAAACCCTGTATGACCGTGATTGACAAGTCACTTAATCTAGTCATCAGTTTCCTCGTCTGAAAAAAAGAGGGGACTGAACTACATAACTCCGAGGTCTCTTCCAATTCTAAATTTAAAGTTCTAAAGGCACCCAGTTGCTTTTACTTACCAAAAATCTCCTATAATACTCCAACGGTTCCACTGTTCTGAAATAAATGATTAAAAATGAAGTTTATTTTGAAAGATTCATAAGAATACTAAAGCAAATATAATATTTTAAGTTTTCTAGTTCAGCTCATTCTGACGTTATAGCAAGAGATGCCTGTAAATCTGTGTATCATTAAACAATCTATTCTTAACATCACAAAACACTCTTTGTTTTTAAGGGGTCCCTGAGCAGTTTCAGTTCCACGGCACCTCTTCTGGGCGCCAGCTTTGTGACTTTAAACACTTGCAGATTTGGCCAATAGCTTTATTCAGGGATGGACTTTTTGGCTGTAGTAAAAGATGCAAATTCTGTCACATCTTTGAGTATACCACACGTCCAGCCCATCTTGGATCGGACGGAAGTTACTTACTGGCAGCTGCAGCAACAAGTGCAAAAGCTCCCGGGAAGGAAGCGCGGTAAAGACTAGGGTCGGCTGAGAGGTCGGCAGCTTCCTTGCCCCCTACCTCCTGCACTGACCGCCCCGGCCTGGGGCACTTGCGGAGTCTTGCCTGACTCTTGTCAGGCCAGCGGTGCAGAGGGCCTGGTTACCCTGCGCAGCTGATGGCCCTGAAAACCCGACCGCCTCCCCTAGACACCCCACTCCGGGAAAGGGAAGCGGGGCCCACGAGGGCAGATAGTGGGGATCCCAGGGCACGGAAAGCCGAGGACCGCCCACTCGGGTAGGCCGCGGGCCTCGGTTCTTCCTCTACCGCCGCCGCCCCAGGAGTCCCAGCCCCCGGCATCTTCCTCCAGCTCCCGCCACCCCTCCCGGCGGAGTCCCCCGGGGAGACTCACTTGAATCCAGCCGCCATGTTCGACGCGTCCCACGTGCTTCCCTGCGTCCTCCAGCCGGCAGCCCTCCTCCTCCGGCGCCCGCTCCGCCTCCGCACTTTCGACACGGAGTCTGGCCGCTGGGCCCGCCCTGGGACAGGGACGGCGGGGGAGGGCGGTGACGACCAGTTGCTGGCTTGGTGACCTAGCACTGAGCGAAGCAACGGCATCTCTCCGGTTTTCTTTGGTTTTGAATTTTACCGAATCTCTGTTTGGCGAAATGAAGAACACGGACTCGGGGAAATTAGGCCAAGCTGGCATCTCCCCCGTGCTGCCCCATTCGGGGTTCGTGGGGAGCGCACCGGGGCGTGGTTTGCCCGGACCCCCAGCGCGGGAGCTGGAGACAACTTTTGAACACGTGGCCTGCATAAAGTGTGCAGACTAGAAATGAGGGCGCACTCGAGCATTTAGCGGGGCCCAGGGCCTTTGACCTTGTCACCGTGCTCTTCCCTTTCTTTCGAGGAAGGTGGGGAGGTTTTCTTCAGCCAGGCGTGGGTGTGTGTCGCGCGCGGGAACGGGAGAGTCTTGTTTGCTACCACCAAGGATGCGCCATCCGCCGACTGCGTGGCTGCAAACACTAGCACGTTTTTGTTTTGCCTGTTTTTACCGGTAATCCATTATACACTGTATAAAAGCACCACTTAATTTATTCAACTCCTTTGGGGATAGACCAAAATATCCATCTCTCGGAGAACTCTCCCGAGAGTGAGACGAGATACGTCCAGGGACCCGGCATTGGGCTCCCGGAGACGGATCTGAGAGAAAAATAGGACAAACCCCTTTCCCCTACCAAGGAATTCAGTATCTTAAAAAAGGATAAGCAGACGAAACCTCTGGAGGAGCCCCGAGCCGAGATTACACAGAATACGACTTGGACAGGAAACGCTTGCGGGGGGCGGGGCAAGAGACTCAGGCTGCACATGCGCAGTGAGAGCCAGACTGTCAAAGCGAGGCTCGCAGGGGCGCGTTGCCTGCAGGTGGCGCTGTGGGAGCAGGCCGGGAACTGGGCCCTGGCGAGGAGTCCCTTCCCGACGCGGGAGGCGGGGCGCGGCTGCAGTCGTAGCGGCGGAGCGGTCGGCGCTTCCGCTTAGGTGTAGGTGCGGGATAGGGCCAAACTGAGCGAAGCTTTCGGCCCTGGGGATGGAGGATGGTGCCCTTCCTGGAGCAGCTGGCGGTGCTCGTCGTGGCGTTGGTGGCCGCGGCCCTGATCCTGGTGAGGAGGGGGAGGGATCCGGGACCCCGGCCCGGCGGGCCTGCCTTCCCCAGGACGATTTCCCCCCGGGCTCCAGGCCCTGGCAGCCCTGCCTTGGGTCTCCCACCCAGACCATTGTCGCTAGCCCTCTCAGGCTGCAGAGCATCCCCGTGCTCTAGTCCTCTCCCTAAACCGTAGACTTAGAACTGGAAGGGACCCTGGAGGTCATTACAGATGGGAAAACTGAGGCTTAGCGAGGAAGCCACTTAAGACTCAAGCCTAATTTATTTTCAGACCCAGGATTTGAATCCAGTTTCTCTGCCTCCAGATCGGTGCTCTTTGCACCTCACCTTACTGCCTCACTTTCCCTCCAGGCGTCTCATCACACCCTCTGTTCTGGATGCGGTGACCCTGAGATGTTTCTTCTTCATTTCTTGGGCCGAGTCTTTTCTCCACATTGCCCAGGGAGAGTGGTGACAGGGCAGTGCCAGAAGTAACCTCCTAGTAGGAGATATGAATAAGTAAATGAATGAATGAGCCTAGGAAAAAGGCCTCATGTGCTAAGAGAGATGAATGAATGAAGCTAATCGTAATTGGAAGCAAGAAGAGGTAGGGGTGTATTTAGACTATCCTGTACGTTTGGAGTTATGGTATCCCCTTATAGAGACCCCTGATCTTATTGCTACAAACTGTTATGAGGAGTTTAATCTTGTACTCTCTACTCTGGCAGAATAGATACTTCTAGTAAATTATGAAGAATTTTGAAAGAAAATTTTGGCTGACTGTAATAGACGGTACAGAACTGAATCTTCGTAGAGAATAATATTCTAGGCAGTGTGTATTTAGTAAATGATGACAGCTTGGACTTCTCAGTTCTCTACTTCCAATGTAACTGGAAGATTTCCTCACTAGATGAAGCAATGTACATAATTATTGTCTTAGTATCTTGGGACATGTATCTGGGTAAGAGATGAATTCTAGCAGATCATCTTGTCAAATTGGGCAGTATCAATTTTTTCAGATAGTTTAGCCATATCTATTTTGGAGCTAGGAAGAATCCAGCATTTACCCCATTCCTCAGATTGAAATTGTCCAACGTTGAAGAATTAAATTCAACAAACATTTATTTATTTAGCTTCTTGTGTACTGTGTGTGCTGTGTTCTAAGAAAACAAAGAGCGGGGAAAAGTCAGCTTTATTGTAGAGCTTTAATAATAATTGGAGCAGAAAAGCCAAGATATTGCCTCAGCTACTGACATCTGAGGAGACACCACTTTTTCCTTCCTCACAGTTCTCACTAGGCCTGTTTTCCTTCAGGAAGGGGCCCAGGAACAATGAAGGAGCAGAGATTGGTTTCAGAAGAGGAGGGGTCTGTCTTCCCTGTCTCCTGCTTTTAGGGATCCTTCTGTTGGTGGCCAAGAAAGGCAGATGGGCCCAGGAGAAGGCAAGGAAGTAGGATTGCTGATCTTGGGGGAGATGATACGACACACACCTGAGAGCACATGTGCACTTGACTTGACTGGACGCAGACTAGGTTCCCCAGAAACATGTTAAGCTTGACATGTCTAAAACTGACCTCAATACCTTTCCAGTCTTGCTTATTTAGGTTAAAGGTACCATTCTTCTTGTTTCTCAGCTTCATAATCTTGGCATCATCTTTTCCCCCTTACTTGCCTCAACCCCACATATCCAGTCAGTTGCCAAATTTGTCTTTTCTGCCATTACAACAAATCTCACATCTGACCCCTTCATTCACACAGCTACCACCTTCATTTTTCCCCTAGATATCTTCTCATACTGCTTCTGTATTATGCTGTTCACTAAAACCTCGCTTTCTCCATAAGATGCTGCATTTTCTGACACTCTGGCTGCTACTTAAATGTCGCAACCCTAGACATACAAGGCTAGGAGGAAGAATTCACGTATACCTTGCTCCCTAGTATTCTCTCTGCCCTTGTCATTCAACAGCCAGCTCTTTTTCCTTTAAGGTTCATTTTGTCATGTCTTATCCTTGTGGCTGACATCTCTGGAACTCCAAGACATTCTTCCTTCTCTCTAATAAGTTCAGTGCCTTGCTCATAGACCTCTTCATCCCAGCCAAGCCCCACATGACTTCCCAGTTCTTCTGCTTCAAGTCCCATGATTTGTCTGCAGGACAGGACTGTTCATCCGTTAGCTGAATTTGCTCCAGTTCAAGAATTTCTGATAGTGGCTAGGCTCTTCTATTAAGGAGCTTATATCCAACTGGGAACTTACCTTCAGTCCATGTAATAAGTTGTATAGATTAAAGTGGTTAAACTTTAAAGCTGTATGAACAGCATTTGATATTTAGGTCATTATTTCTTGATCAAATGAATCTAGGTAAAACTAATTGATTCAGCAAAACAACTGTTCTGTGTATATCATCGTGGTAGGTGCTGAGATTGTGGTCTAAAAGCTCAGTCATGAATCAGTGGTTACCATTCAGACAGTAGAGGCAACAGCATACACAGTGGAAAGACCACCTGGGCTCAGATTTCACTTTTGCTTCTTGGCAAGTCACTGAGCATCAGGGACTTAGGCTTAGGCCTCAGGGATTTAGACTAAATGGTCTAGGTGCCGCTAGATGGAAGTGGAAGTGTGAATACATGCCCAAGTATGAAGTGATATTGTGTGCAAAGACGTGGAGATGGGAGTTAGAATGTTATGTATAAGGAGCAGCAAGTAGGCCAGTTTTGTTACATAGTAGAGTATGTAAGTAGAAATTGTATGGGGGGGGTGCTATTAGAAGGGAGGGCAGATTGGGGAAAAGAGTAATGAGAATAATGCAATGTCTTGGGGTGGAGGGAGGGGAGAGGTGGGAAGAAAATTTGGAACTCAAAATCTTGTGGAAGTGAATGTTGAAAACTAAAAAATAAATTAATAAAAAAATTAAAAGTAAAACAAAATTATATGAGGAAATATATTCTGAAGTCAAATGAATGGCATTAAATGCCAAGCTGAGGAATTTACATTTTAGTTTAAGGCAATAGGGAGCTGTTGAAGAGTCTTGAGTAGGACAGTGATGTGATGAGATCTGTGTTTTAGGAGCATTATTTTGGAAACAAATATGTGTGGTGGGTGAGTTGAGTAAGAGAAAGACTGGAACCAGGCCTTCCAGTTAGGAAGATATTGCAGAAGTCCAGACAAGAAGTAATAAGGGCATGAAGTAGGGTAATAGATGGAAGTAGAAAGCATGAAACAGAGGCCAGAGATGACATAGACGTAGAAATGAGAAAATTTGAGACTAACTGGATATGAGGGGGAAGGGAAAGTGAGGAATCCAGGATGACCGTGTGTTACAAGGGGGATAATGGTGCTTCTGACAGAAACAGTAAAGTTCGAAAGAGAAGTGAGTTAGGATGGTAGGAATGGAAGGAAGAGAAAAATACACACTGAGTTTGAGATGCCTGTAGTCATCTAGTTTGAATTGTCCAGGAGGCTGTTGGTATTGTGGGACTGGAGCCCAGGAGAGAGACAGAGGATGAAAATACAGATCTGAAAGTCATCTGCACAGAATGGTTAATTGAAACCATGGAAGCTAATTAAACTGTTGAAGAGAAGAGGCCCTAGGACGGGGTCTTTGGGTATACCCACAGGTAGAGGGACATGGATGACAGCATAGCAAAGGAGACTGAGATAGAGTAGTCAGATGGGTAGCGGTAGAAGTAGGAGAGATCATCACAGAAACCCAGACAGGAGGGTATTTCCAGCTATCCCAGAAGGGGGTCAGCAGTATAATATGTTCCTGAGAAACCAAGGATGAAGACTGAGAAAAGGCCACTGGATTTGAGAAACAAAGGAGAGGAAAGAGTAAAAAGTAGCTCAGGGTTTCAAGCCTAGGTGCTTAAAAAGTATGATAGTGCCAGTAACAAATGTGGAAACTTGAGTAAAGAGACAACCATATGGGGGATTCAATAAATTCAATTCAGTAAAGCTATTGAGTAGCTACTATGTGCACTCTGCTGAACTCTGGGCATGCAAAAAGGATCTGATGAGTAGGTAGAAGGATAAACAAAAATCCTGCAAGGCTAAGTAAGAGTAGATAAGTACAAAGATGAAGTCTAAGCAAAGGGCCAGGAGAAATTTGAGGAGGGAGAGGGCACTTTCACCTGGACTCCAAGCAGGACAGGAATCAGGGAAGACTTCAGAGAGAAGATAACATATGTAAAGTTAGATATTAAAGGAAGGGGAAGTATTTCAACAGGCAGATATGGTCAGAGGAGGGACAAGACCCTATTCCAGGTACGGGGGTGCCATGAGCAAGGACACAAAATAGTTCCATTCATCTGAAGCATAGAGTACATGAAGAAGAGTGATATGTGATTGGACAGGTAGGAGGGAGCCAGCTTATGAACAGACTTGAACTCCAGAGTTAGAAGGGCCTTTTTTTTTTTTTTTTTTGAAACATAGGAGTTAAGTTATAGCATTAGATCCCTTAGGCAATGGTGTGGAAGATGGATCAGAAAGGAGTTTGACTGATGAGAAGACCTTTTAGGAAGCAATTACAATAAATAATCAAAGAGAGAGTACCTGAGTAGAGGAAGGGCCACATGTAAGAAATAATGTGGAAGCAGAAATGACAAGACTTGCCAACTAATTGTATATGTGGGTAAGAGGCAGAGGAAAGTCCAAGATGACTCCCAGGTGGAAAACTTAGGAGTCTGGGGAAATGATGGTGGAAGGATTACAATTGTTCATTGGCCCTGGCCATCGATAAGAAGTAGAAGCAAAAAAAGGAGGAGGGAAGAGTGGGTCCTCCAGACATTCCCAAGTAAGATACTTGGAACTAAAAGATGGCACTTACTTTGGGGCTGGAAGTAGAAGAGAAGAGCAGCAGTAGCAGGGTCCAAAGGGAGAAGGACACCATCAAGAGGAGTTCTTTTAGATGGTAGCCACAGCAGTGTATCTTCAGGCTTTTTGGGCAGAGCATTGGGGTCTGCATAATTTCCTCTGCATCTAGGAGGTGCAATGGATAGAGCTCTGGATCAGGAAGACCTGGGTTCAGTTATGCATTTCCCAGCTTTGTCACCTTGGAGAAGTAATTTAATTTCTGCCTGCCTCAGTTTTCTCATCTGTAAAATGGGGATAATGGTAGAGCCTACCGTCTAGGATTATGAGGATAAAATAATATTTGTAAAACACTTTAAAAATATTAAAGCACTCTATAGATGTTAATGGTTATTACTGTTGTTATTACTGTTAAAGAATCCCAGAGTGAAGGCTAGCCTTTATTTCAGTTTTATACGTCCCGATAGGATACCAGAATTGTGTAGCCACATTCTATAAAAACAGATCGTGGAAACTGTTTTAACTGTACCAACCTAACAAAGAAAGACCAGAATGTATTTAACTGCATGTTTTTATTTCTATTTTTAGCTTTCTTTTGTTGCATTTCTATCTGCTACCAAAATGCCAAACATTTACTGGCACAAGGAAGAGAATTTCTTTTTAAATGCAGCTGGCAAGAAGGAAACTTTACCTACGATACATGACTCACCAACTAAGCAGTTATCCATTGTTGTGCCTTCATATAATGAAGAAAAACGGTGTAAGTACAGTTTGGTTTTGTAGTGGGAAGGAACTTGGGGTGGAAGGAACTTTTGTGTCCTGGTATTGGATTTGACTCTTTTCCAGGATGTCAGTAACTATTAGGCAACTATGAAATGGTTATTAAACAGTACCAAAGTTTTACGGTATGCCTGTTTCATTGAAATTATTTTTAAAGGGGTTCCTTGAGATATTACTTGCTTCAGTTTTCCTATTCTTCTCACAGTTGAGTGAACAATAGACAGAGATGTGAATTGCCATTCTCTCTGTAGCACTATGCCAAAAGACACTGGACATGGGAGTATAGCTTGCTCCCTGCCTGGGATTCCAGTTAGGAACACAAGATGTGAACATTGAATAATAATTGGCATAAGGCTGAGCCTGTGATTTTATTGGTCTAAGGAACTCCCAAGAGAGGAAACTCCCTCTACCAATTCAGATTAAGACACCTTATCTGCATCTTATCTCCTTAAGTGCTCAGGTTATTGAGACATTAGGCTATTTGCCCAGAGTAGCATAACCAGTATATTTCAGAGGTGAGACTTAAACCCAAGTCTTCCTGCCTTTGGCAACAACTCTCCCTTCACTATACCAGATTGCCTCTCTTAAATAATAAAGTAAATTCAGCAAACTCCTATTAAGCTGTCTTATTTATAAGACATTGTGCTAGACCAACATATAACATGTAATATATAAAGAGAGAGATTTCCCAGTGAGAAAACCAGTTTGGCTAGATCACAAAGTTGGTGCTGGAGGCCATTGGGAGGTAGGTTAGGGTCAGATTTAGCAAGCTTTGAATGTTAGGCCAAGGGGTTGAGACTATCAGAGTCATTAAAGGATTTTAAGCAAGTTGCCTTTCATGAAGTTGACATTTTAAGAAAGTAAAACTGATATCAGTGCAGGACAGATTGGAGGAAATTGAGGCCAGAGGCACGAATACCATTAAAATTTTATAGTTGTAAAATCATTAGTGCCTGGATTAGGGTGGTGATTGTTGAAATAGATATGAAGGGACTGGTATAACATAGAAGGAAGAGTAAGGAATAGCCAAAGATCATTTAATCAAGAAGTATATATTAAACACTTTCAGTGTGCTAAGTGCTGGGCCTCCAGGATTAGAGTACTTCTAATCAAAGCAGGGCAAAGGTGCTTTTCCAAGAATGATGTTCTCATGGAGCTGTCATGTTTCCTGCAATATTCCCTACAATTTCTCCAAAGGAAGAGAAATAGACACAGGAAGCAGCACCTGGTGTAGGCCCTCAACTCTATTAGCTTGCTTAAGAAAAGGTAACACTTAGACAAAGATGTCCTTTCAGGCAGAAGGCTCTTAAGACAGAGTGAAGGCCAGGAAACTTTAATGAATAAAGCAAATTTGATATGAATAGATCGGAAAGATGATTTTCATGGCAAGTATAATTTCATACATGTAAATTGGATTCAGATCCTTGCTCTGACATTAATTAGCTGTATGTTCTTAGACAGGTCATTTCCCCTCTCAAGGTCTGAGCTTCCTCATCTTGAAAATTGAATGGCTTTAGACCACTCTGCCTCAGATCAGACAACTGGGTAGGATTGTGTTCAGTTCTTAGCACCACATTTTAGGAAGCACATTATTCAGCTAGAGCTAATCCACAGCAAGACTACCATAACTGTGAAAGACTTCCAGTACATGCCATATAAATAACGATTGTGAGAAAACGCTCATCTGTCATTTACACAACTGCAAAACTTGATCTGCCAAAAGCATTGGTCTGACCATGTCAGTCAGTCAGCTATTAAACATTTAGTAAGCACCTACTCTGTGTCTGGCACAGTGCTGAATGCTGGAGATACAAAGAAAGATAAATGACAGTCCTTGCTGTCAGGTAGCTCAGAGTCTCATGGGAGAGACAACATGCAAACCCCTATGTACAAACAAGATGTAATTATAGGATAAAATGGAAATAATCAGCAAAGGGAATGCACTAAAGGAGGATTGGGAAAGGTAGGTGGAGTAGATGTAGAAGGTGGAATTTTAGATGGAATGTGGAGGTAGCCAGAGAACCTAGGAGTAGCGATAAGGATGAGAGCATTCCAGGCATGAGAGGCAGCCAGGGAAAATGCCCAGAGTCAGGAGATGACGTGTCTTTTTCTAGGAACAGTAAAGAGGCCAGTGTCAGTCATAGAGTATGTGTGGGTTCTAAGAAGACTTGGAAAATGGCATGGGAGCAAATTTTGAAGGGCTTTGAATGTCAAAACAAGGTTTTATATTTGATCCTGGAGATAATAGGGAGTCACTGGAGCTGATTGAATAAAAGAGTGACGTGGTCAGCACTTTGAGAAGATCACTTTGACCGCTGAGTGAAGGATAAACTAGAGTGGGGGGAGATTAGAAGCAGGGGGACAAGGTAGCAGACTATTCTGATGGTCCAGGCTTGAGGTGTTGGAAGACTTGTACCAGGGTGGTGGCAACATGAGAGGATAAAAGACAGTATATATGAGAGATCTTATGAACGTAGAAACAAGACTTAGCAATGAGTAGAATATGGAGGATGAGAGAATGAGGAGTTGAGAATGGCACCCAGGTTGTGAACCTGAGTGACTGGGAAGATGATGGTACTCTGTACAGTAACAAGGAAATTAGGAAGAAGAGATGGTTGAAAGGGAAAAATAATGAATTCAATTTTGATATGTTAGGTTTAAGATGTCTGTGAGATCTACAGTTTGAGATGTCTAATGGGTAGTTGGAAGTGTGAGAGTGGAGGTCAGGGGAGAGATTACAACTGGACAAATAGATCTGAGAATCATCTGCATAGAATTGATAATTGAATACATAGTTGTTGATGAGATCACTGAGAGAAATAATAGAGGGAGAAGAGAAGAGGGGGCCCAACACATAACCTTGGGGTACACTTTGGTTAGCTAGATGAAAATCCAGCAAAGGAGACTAAGAAAGAGTGGTCAAAAGTAGGCGGGAAACCAGGAGAGAAAAGCGTCAGGAAAACCTAGAGAAGAGCTTACCATGTACACAAGGTGATCAACTTCAGAGAGTTAAGAGTAAGAGGAGAGGAAGTGGAGGTACTTGATGTTAGCTAGCAGGAAGGGATGGATCAAGTAAGGGGTTTTTTGGTTTGTTTTTTTTTTTCTTTGTAGAAAGGAGAAAACATGAGTATTTGTATAGGCAATAGAGAAGCAGCTAATAAATAGAAAAAAAAAACTGAAGATAAATGTGAGTGAGGATGATCAAGGGGTCAATATGCTGAAGGACTGAGGGAGACAACAGAGCTTTAGGATATCCACATAGTTGGGGGTATGATATGGGTGATGAAGTTTGCTGCAAGTCTTTCACCACTCCAGTCCATCTTCTACCCAGTTTCCAAATGATTTTCCTTAACTGCAGATCTGCTATGTTACTTCCTACTCAATAAACTACAGTGCTTCCCTGTCACCTCTAGGTTCAAATATACATTGTTCTGTTTGACTTTTGAAGCCTATCTTTCCAACCTTCCCATGTACTACAATCTAATAAAATTAGCCTTCTCTCTGTTCTTCGCAACCAGAACTCTACCTTCTATCTCTCTGCCTTTGCATCGGCTGTCCTTCATGTCTGGAGTACAGTTTCCCCTCACCTCCACTTCTGAGACCCCCTCATTTTCTTCAAGACACGCAGATCAAGACTCCCCAGTTGCTAGGATTGTCCCCACCTAACTACCTTTTATTTATTCTGACTATACTTAGATGTCAAGTCAGCAAGCATTTACTAAGCACTTACTACGTGTCAGTCACTGTACAGAGCACTAGAACTACAAATGCAAGCAGAAAGACAGTTCCAGCCCTCAAGAAGCTTATGTTCTAATGGGAGGAAGACAACACATAAAAGAAAGCTGAAAAACTGAGAGGAGTTGTGAAGGCACCCAGGCAGGGGCATGGTAGAAAAAGTCCTGTCAAGAGGAATCAGCAGGGTAGCCTGGAGAGGAATAAAGATGGGGTTGGTCTGGGTCTCCCCCTTTAAAACAGAAATTCTGGGAAGAACCAGCCAATCAGAAGGAGAGGCCCCAACCCCATCCCTCTTCAGAACTTAAGTCATCACCAAAGTTTACAAACTTGGTATTATTTTTGTTTCTCTTCTCTTCCTCACCCCACCAGCCTCTTATCCCATGTAGAATAAAATCCTGTGTTTTAGACACAAACCTGAAAGAAACATTTTTTAAAAATTAATCTTTATTATTCTCCTCTAAGATTTCCTTTTTTTGTCTTTATTTCTTTATTTAATATTTTTTAGTTTTCAACACTGGTTTCCACAAGATTTTGAGTTACAAATTTTCTCCCCATTTCTCCCCTCCCCCCACCCCAAGTTGGCATATATTCTGATTGTCCCTTTACCCCATCTGCCCTCCCTTTTGTCACCTCACTCCCCCCACCCCATCCCCTTTACCTTTACTTTCTTGTAGGGCAAGATAGATTTCTATACCCCATTGCTTGTCTATCTTATTTCCCAGCTGCATATAAATAACAGTTTTTTTTGAGCATTTGTTTTTAGAACTTTGAGTTACAAATTTTCTCCCTTCTTCCCTCCCCACCCACCCACCTTGAGAAGGCAAGCAATTCAACATAGGCCACACATGTATCTTTATGCAAAACACTTCCATAACAGTCATGTTGTGAAAGACTAACTATATTTCCCTCCATCCTATCCTGTCGCCCTTTATTCAATTTTTTCCCCTTGACCCTGTCCCTTTTCAAAAGTGTTTGCTTTTGATTACCTCCTCCCCCTATCTGCCCTCCCTTCTGTCATCCCCTCTCTCTTATCCCCTTCCCCCCTACTTTCTTGTAGGGTAAGATACCCAATTGAGTGTGTATGTTATTCCTTCCTTAAGTCAAATCCAATGAGAGCAAGATTCACTCATTCCCTTTTACCTGCCCTCTCTTCCCTTCCAATAGAATTGCTTTTTCTTGCCACTTTTATGTGAGATAATTTGCCCCATTCTATCTCTCCCTTTCTCCTTCTCCCAATATATTTCTCTCTCACCCCTTAATTGTATTTATTTATTTTTAGATATCATTCCTTCATATTCAACTCATCCTGTGCCCTTTGTCTATATTTATGTATATTCCCTTCAACTACCTTAATACTTAGAAAGGTTTCATGAGTTACAAATATCATCTTTCCATGTAGGAATGTAAACAAAACAGTTCAACTTTAGTAAGTCCCTTATGCTTTTTCTTTCCTGTTTCCCTTTTCATGCTTATCTTGATTCTTGTATTTGAAAGTCAGATTTTCTCTTCAGCTCTGGTCTTTTCTTTTTCAAGGATGCTTGAAAGTCCTCTATTTTATTGAAAATCCATATTTTGTCCTGGAGTATTATACTCAGTTTTGCTGGATAGGTGATTCTCAGTTGTAATCCTAGCTCCTTTGACCTCTGGAATGTCATATTCCAACACTTCTGTCCCTTAATGTAGAAGCTGCTAGATCTTGTGTTACCCTGATTGTGTTTCCACAATACTTGAAATGTTTCTTTTGACCACTTGCAATATTTTCTCCTTAACCCGCGAACTAGGAGTTTTTCCTTTGGGGATCTTTTTCAAGAGGTGATCAGTGGATTCTTTCAATTTCTATTTTATCCTCCAGCTCTAGAATATCAGGGAAGTTTTCCTTGATAATTTCTTGAAAGATGATATCTGGGCTCTTTTTTTGATCATGGCTTTCAGGTAGTCCAATAATTTTTAAGTTTATCTCTCCTGGATCTATTCTCCAGGTCAGTGCTTTTTCCAATGAGATATTTCACATTGTCTTCCATTTTTTCATTCCTTTGGTTCTGTTTTATAATTTCTCGATTTCTCATAAAGTCACTAGCTTCCACATGCTCCATTCTAATTTTTAAGGTGGTATTTTCTTCAGTGGTCTTTTGGACCTCCTTTTCCATTTAGCTAATTCTGCCTTTTAAGGCATTCTTCTCCTCATTGACTTTGTGGAGCTCCTTTGCCATTTGGGTTAGTCTATTTTTTAAGGTGTTACTTTCTTCAGTATTTTTTTGGGTCTCCTTTAGAAAGTCATTGACTTTTTTTTCATGGTTGTCTTGCATCTCTCTCATTTCTCTTCCCAATTTTTCCTTTACTTCTCTTACTTGGTTTTGCAAATCCTTTTTGAGCTCTTCCATGGCCTGAGACCAATTCATATTTTTCTTGGAGGCTTTTGATGTGGGCTCTTTGACTTTGTTGACTTCTTCTGGCTGTATGTTTTGATCTTCTTTGTCACCAAAAAAAGATTCAATAGTCTTAGTCTTTTGTTGCTTGCTCATGTTCCCAGCCAACTACTTGACCCTTGAGGTTTTTGTCAGGGTATGACTGCCTTCAGAATGACAAGTGCTTTGTCCCAAGCTTCAGGGGTGTTGTGTTGCTGTTTTCAGAGCTACTTCTACACAGCAATCTCTGCCACACCAGTGCTCCTCCTCCCTCAAGAATCGTCAGCCAAGACCGCCACCCGGATCCAAGCAGGGCAAAGGAAGAGAACCCTGCCTCTGCACCAGCAAAGTGCTCCCTGCACTCTTGCTCTGATCCACTGCTTAATTCCTCCCACCACGTGGGCCTGGGGCCAGAAGCAAGCTCAGCTGGAGCTCTGGAAGCAGCCACAGGGGCTTCCTGTAGCTGCTTCCCCACCTCCACCGCCCCCATGGCTGGAGCCAATCGCATACTTCTCTCACCACAAACCAGCAGTTTTCCCACTGACCTGCTAAGTTGTCTTTGGTGTTTGTGGGTTGAGAAGTCTGGTAGCTGCCACAGCTCGGTGATTCAGGGCCCTAAGTCCTGCTGTGCCTGATCTTGTCAGCACCTGGTCTTTCCTGGTGTGGCACATGCTGGCCTGTGCTCCGCCCCCAGCACGGTGCAGTAGACCCTTCTGAGCAACCACCCAGGCCATCTTGGGCTGGACACCTGCTTCCCTCTGTTGTTTTGTGGATTCTGTGGCTCTAGATTTTGTTCAGAGCCATTTTTTACAGGTGTTTGGAGGGATTTGGGGGAGAGCTTAAGCGAGTCCCTGTTTTCCAGCTGCCATCTTGACTCCACCCCCTCATCTAAGATTTTCTGCTTAGAGAGTATCAAAGACTGACAGAGGCACTTTGATTCTGAAGCTGTTTACTTTTGGTCATTTCAGAGTTGCCTTCCTAGAAGTACCTGACTATAAATAGGATTCCACAGTGAGATAAAATAAAGTTTTAATGTTCAAGGTGAAAGTCACTTAACATTTTGTTTGCTTTATAGTCACTAATGTTTGGAATACCTTTGAATAATCATTTTCCCAAAACCATTCAACCCCTTTTTGATCACTCTTTTCAAGGATTTTCAAAGTGAACCAAGAGATATTTCCCATCTTCTACAGGAAGCCTTTCCCAATTCCTGTTAACTTTAGTGCCTTCCCTCTCTTAATTGTTTCCTATTTATCCTGTATATAACTTGTTTGTAAATGTTTACATGTTATCTCTTCCATTAGATTCTGAGTTCCTTAAGGGCAGTGACAGTCTTTTGCTTCTTTGTATCCTTAGCACTTAGCACAGTGCCTGGCACATAGTAGGTTTTTAACAAATGTTTTTGACTGACTGACTGACTGACTGACTGACTTCTGGCTTAAAAGAAACTTCACTTTCTTAGGTGGATCATTACCCCAGTCTGGTCTAGGTAATTATTTCAGAGAGGAGTTATTCCTAGACTGATTTGGAGAGAAAGGAGGCAGGCATTTCAAAATTAATGAAAAAGAAGGCTTCTCTTTTAGATTAGTCCAAAGACCAAGATAATTTTAAAACATTTTCATAACATTTCCAAAGGGGGCATAAGGAAAAAGCATTGCTCTGCTTCCAAACACACATTTCTAATCAGTTGCTATATCATGTTTCTTCCTCCACAACATCCATCTCCTCTCTAGTCATAAGGACACCACCCTATTCCTAGCCCTCAGTCACCTCTTACCTGGACTATTGCAATGGCCTCATAATTGGGTCCCCTATCCTAGGTCTCCCCTCTCCAGTCTATCCTTCATACCACTACCAACTGATGTCCCAAAACACAAATCTGATCATGTCCCTCTTCTACTCAATAAATGCAGTGATTTCCTTTTCCTTTTTGATTCATATTTGATGCCTTTAGTATCAAATATGAATTCCTCTTTGGCTCTTTGCAACCCAAACTACCTTTCTAACTGTATTATATATTACTGCCCTTCCTAAACTCGGTTCTAGTCAGTCTGACCGGTTTTGTGTTCCTCACTTACTGCATTCCACCATTCACCTCCATGACTACAGTGTTCTCTCTCCTCACTTCCACCCCTTAGCACCCCTAATTTCCTCCAAAACTCCACTCCCATGCTACCACCTTTCCTGGTCCTACTAACTGCTACTCTCTTCCTCCTCAAAATTAACCACATATTATTTTGTGTGTACCTATACACAGAAATGTTGTTTCCCCCTATAGAAAGTAAGCTTCTTAAGGGAAGGAGGTGTTTCACTTTTAGTTTTGTATGCCTAGCACTTAGTGACACATAGTTGGTGCTTGGTGGCTAATATTATTACAAAGAAAATTATATAGATGTCTAATTTTTGTTCTCTACGGTGTTTTTTTTAACTACATAGAAAGCTCATATTAACATAAACTCATGTATAGAACATGTAGAAATTAGTAGGATAAAAATAGATAATAGTTTGATATCCACAAACAAGGATAGCTTTTAGTAAAATTCATTTTTTGAAAATGTGTTTTTATGGATCTTTTTTTTTTTCCACATCACCACAGTTTCTCCCACTATCAACTCACCTCCTCCCAAAGAGCCATCCCATGCAACAGATGGTACTTTTTTACAGAGAAAAAAAGAAGAGGATAAAGCCTGAATGTACATTTTGGGCCAATTCATTAACATTTTATTTAGAATTGTGTTGTGAGGAATGATTTGTTTTCTTTAGATCTACTACTTTGATTCTATGACTGATATGAAATAGGGCATCTATTAAGAAATATAAGAAGAATGTCTTTATGAAATTCACATGTATTATCTTACTAAGAACACCTTAGCTAAAACAACTGATTATAGCTGATGAAAGAAGCATGAACTTAACTCTAATTAAATTTCTAATAATCTTCCTTTTATTTGACTGTATCCTTGCCAGATAAACTGTATGCAAATCAAAAGCAAGTCCATTTTATCAGTAATGGATACAGAAATAGACATAGAGAAGGGAGTAGAATTCTGTATACATGCTGACAATTTGGGAAAAGTGGACACTTTGTAAAGATTTTTTAGTTTAAAATTCTTTTCAAATATTTGCCTATTATGTGCAAAGCACCTTAATAGATTCTGGGGATACTGAAGCAAAAATAAAACAATTCTTGTCTTGAAGAAGTTTATGTTCTACTAAATCAAGAATTTTTGCAGTCTAAGGAGAACAGCATTTCCTAATGATTATTTAAGATATATTTCATTTGAATGAAGATCCTTTAGTATGATTCAGTTGTAGGAAGACTTCTTACTTCTCTCAGTGCCTACAATGTATCCACTAGCAGAAGGCAGATTTTTTTCCCTAGTAGCAAGTTTGCTAATAGGTTCTTCTAAGATCCTCCTTTTTCCAAGCAAGTTAATTTATGACAGCTCATCTTCCAGTTTATTTGTGAGACTTCAGCTTAGCACTTACTAGATATTATTGTATTAAAGACATACACAAATCTATTACTGACTTATTGACTTGGTAAATAATTTTGGGAAGCAATATTTAACTACTTTTTTTTTCAGTGCCTCTGATGATGGATGAAGCTCTGGGATATCTAGAGATGAGACAGGTAAAATATTTTCTCATTCAAAACATAAGGTCTTTTAATTAATAAAAAACTCATTGGATTAGAGATATTCTTTATGACTTTTGGGTCACAGGCTAAATTCATCCAGTCCCTGGAAAGGAAGCAAGATCCCATTCTTGTGCTAAATTGTATGCCTAGAATGCTCCCTTAGGTGCCATGACAAAACCAGCTTGTAGATGATTCTCTATACCTCTAATTGAAATTGTAAAGTACATCCTTCAGAATTCCTTCTTTGTAACCTCTCCTTCCTCCTCATCCTTCTCATCCCCAAGTACTTCACCTTCTGGCTACCATTAATTAATAAGTTGAACTATTCTGGGGCTGCTTTTATTTTAATATCATTTGGGTTAAGGCATGGCAGCTTTAATATAGAGAGGAAAGTTTTTGTTAGGTGAAGAAGGGTGGCTTTACTGATGCCTCCTCTTCCAGTCAACGTCATTCTACACATCTGTAAACTGAGTAGATTGGCCTAGATGGCCCCTGAAGACACTTCCAGCCTAAAATCTGTGTTCTTGCTCCTCTTCCTCCAACAAATGCTCAGTCAGTAATTTGGCACCTCCCTAGTGAAAAATGGGATCTGTAGGATTGTGGTAAACAGTTTTACCTAATGAATAATATACATAAAGTGTTATTGTAGATTATTGAGCTAGAAGTTAAACTTATGAATTATTATTTTATTAGTCCCTACTGACAGACTGGCATCCTGTTGAGAGACATGTAAAGATACACAGCATATTAAAATGTATTTCTTAATATGTATTTCCTGAGTGATGGTAGAGTTTTGTTTTTAGTCTTCTCCCCTAATACTTCTTGTACCAAAAAAAAAAAAAAAAAGGTTATCTTTAACTTATGTTCAGTAATTTTGTAACTTGGATTTAGGAGTAGGGTTAAGGGCTGGACCTGTGATTTCATTGGCATAGGGAACTAACAGGTGGGGAAACTCCTTCTACCCATCAGGGTCAACACCTTCTCTGCAACATCCAACCTTAGAGAGTCACCTAGAGAACTCAAAGGTTAAGTGACTTGTCTGGAGTCACACAGCCAGTATGTGTCAAAGGAAGAACTTGAATCTAGGTTCTTTTTACTTCAAAGGCAGTGCCATCCAAAGGCAGCATCTGCCAATTTGGATTTAAATAATGTAGTTGACATGTGTGTCATTTAAATGAAGTAGTATGGCATTACTGCTCTTTTAACATTTGCAAATTTTAAGGAAACAGCATTACTTAAATTAGGTCAGTAAATTGATTTAATTCCAGATATTCTTTTCATATCCTTGTATTTTCCCTTCGAATCATCTCAGATTTTGAGAAGAAAGTGTTTTCCCTTAAATAATTCTTGGGGCAGTAGGTGGCACAGTGAGTAGAGCACCGGCCCTGGAGTCAGAAGGACCAGAGTTCAAATCCGGCCTCAGACACTTGACACACTTATTAGCTGTGTGACCTTGGACAAGTCACTGAACCCCAATTGCCCAGTCTTCCCTCCTCAAAAAAAAAATAATAATTCTTTAGTTTTTTCCTTCCTCTTTAAGCAACTATTGGAGGATTCTCTTAAGAATATCCATGTGTTTCATACTTGAAACATGGCATTATATTCAGAAGAAATATATTTGAATAAATTTAAGCACATTGTCTAAAGAAAACCAAAAATTAAATTGCTTCAGTGCTTATCATAGACAAAAGAGACAGCTAGTCAGTAATCACGCCTTTATCTCCTTGCCTAGCTTCCTCTTTTCCTTCTTGTTTTTATCTTGGTATTATGTATGTGTGTGTGTATATCATTATTCTTATAAAGATGCTTTTAGTTTAATTCGAAGACATCATCCTTGGTTATTAAACAAAATTATTTTTAAACTTTCACCAGGATTTCTTCTAGGAGCAGTTTTTGCTAAATTGTATGTTCCATTTTTGTTTTTTGAAGAAACAAGATCCTTCATTCACGTATGAAGTGATCGTGGTTGATGATGGCAGTAAAGACCAGACTTCACAGGTAAAGAAGCAGCTTTGTGCTACTTGATCTAAGAAAAATGTGACATTAGACATAATAATAGTAGCTAGAATTTATATAATGGCTACTATGTACTAGATACTGCGCTAAGTGCTTTACAAATATTATCTCATTTTATCCTCACAGCACCCCTGGGAAGTTGGTGCTATTTTTATCCCCATTTTACAGTTGCTGAAACTGAGGCAATCAGAGGTTAAGTGACTTGCCCAGGGTCACAGGGTAAGTGTCTGAGGCCAGATTTGAAATCAGATCTTCCTAACTTGAGGCCTCATACTCTGTGAAATACAGTGCCACCTGGCTGCCCCATTTTCATTCACCAAGGCTCCCTGTATATTTGCCTACTGCTCTCCACTTAAACTATAAGTATAGGGAACAAGGAAAAGTTTCCAATAAGGGAAATTTTTACCCTCAGTCCCACTAGGAGTGATGCATACAGAAGAATGCTAATTTTGTGCATGGAATTTATTCCTTCTTTGCATCCTCCCTCTGCCACAAGGTATGAAGGCTGTTATACTGAATCAGACAAGTGATGGTCTCCCTATGAATTGAGAAAAAAACAGGATTGTGCAAAATGTGGAGACAGGTTGACAAGATTTGTCAATTGATTGGATATGGAGGATAAAGGAGAGGGAAGAATAAAGGTGATGATCTGTTTTGGATATATTTGAGGTGTCAACAGTACATTCAAGGAGAGATATACAGCAAGAATAGGTCATCTGGGACTGAAACCTCAGTGAGGGGTAAGAGCTAGATCTGGAGATTTGTTAGCTGTTTGAATAGAGATGGCAGTTGAATACCTGGGGTTAGATTCATTCATTTATTCAGGGAACATTTATCAAGCAACTACTACTACGCCCAGCAGTGTGCTTGCTGCTGATGATACAAAAATGAAAACCAAACCACTCTGCCCTCAAGAAGCTTATATTCTAGTTGTAGAAAATAAAATTCACAGCAAAGTAAACACAAAATAGCTACAAAATGATTGGAAATAAGATCGGCTTCTTATAGGAGCAAGCATAGCCTTGAAGGAAGTCAGTGATTCCATGAGACAGGTGAGGAGGAAATTCATTCCAGGCATGACGGACAGCTTTGTGCCAAAGCATGGAAATGGGAGATAAACTAGAGTGTACAAAGAAACCTAGTAGGCTGGTTTGGCTGCAGGGTGAAGGAAAGTAATGTGCATTTTTTTCTTGGAAAGATAGACTGAAAGCAGATTGTGAAAAGCTTTAAAAGCCCATCACAGGAGTTTATGTTTTGTCCTACAGGCCACACGGAACCACTGGAGCTTCTTGAATTGGGGAGGGACATAGACTGGTGCCTTAGGAGTGTCACCTTGGCAGTTGTGTGGAGGAAGGATTAAAAGGAAAAAAGATTGTGTTCAGGAAGACCAATTAGGAAGCTATTTCAGTACTCTGGGCAGTAGGTGGTGAGTGCCAGATCCTTGGTGGCTGGGTACATGAGGAGAAGAGGACAGATATAAGATACATTGTGAAGTTAGAATCCACAAGACTTGGCTACTGGATACAACAAATGAAGAGGGGGCAGGAGTCAAAGGTGACTCCAAAGTTGTGAACTTGGGTTACCATAAGCATGGTGGTGACCTCAGAAGAAGTCAGGGAGTAGGAAGAGGCATGGTTTTTAGGAAAAAGATAATAAGCACTTAGGGATGATACTGTAATATGGGAACAAGATTAAGAATCATCTATAAAGAAACAGTTGAACCCGTGAGAGTACCCATGGTAAAAATTACCAGGAGAGTAAAAAGAGAGGAGAGGAGAGAGCCCAGAACAGTTTTGTGGCACAACTCTAAGTGGAGTGTGGTACATGGATAATGACTCCTTTAAGGAGACAAAAAAAGGTAGGGGTCAGGCAGGTAGGAGGAGGGCCAGGAGAAAGCAGTGTTTTGAAATACCAGGCAGAAGAGAACCTCTAGGACGATAATTCTTAACTTGGAGTCCATGAACTTTGGGGGGAAATATTTTAATAACTGTATTTCAGTATCATTGATTTCCTTTGTATCTCATGTATTTTACTTTATACCTTTAAAAATATTCTGAGAAGGGGGGTGTAAGTTTTACCAGTTTACCGGTGGGGTCATGACACACAAGCAGAAAGAGGGTTAAGAACCATCCATTAGGAGAACAATGTCAGATGGTCTATAGAGGTCCAGAAAGCTGAGTACCAAGAAAAGACCATGAGATTTTGCAGTTAATAAATATTGAGAACCTTAAAAGAGCCATTTCACTTGTCATGTCTGAAGTCATATTTCAGAAGTGAACAGGAAATAAGAAAGTGAAGCCAATAAATGTGGCCAGCTTTTTCTTGCAGTTTGCCTGAGAAAGAGATGAGAAATATAGGACAGTAGCTTAAAGGGATGATAGGATCAAGAGAGGATTTTTTTTTTTAATTTAAGGTTGACATCACTAAGGGAGGAAATGTAGGAGAAGATCACCAAAAGCACTTTGAGGAATCACCATTCTTGAGAAGGATCTAAATAATGAACCAGCAAAGAAGGCCTAAAGGGACAATCCCATAGTTAGGAACTGAAACAAGAGGGCAGTGTCATGAAAGCCACAGGAGGAGAATATCCAGAAGGAGGGAATGGTGATCATGGCCAGAATATAGTAATGGCTTTTAAACCAAAATAAGAAATAAGGAATTCATATTTTCTTGGTAATCCAAATTAATTTTTTATTACTTTTATGTACTTAACAGGTTGCTCATAATTATCGCCAAAAATATGGAAATGACAAAGTACGAGTAATAACACTGGTGAAAAATCGTGGGAAAGGTGGAGCTGTCAAGATGGTAATGAACACTTTTATTTAAAATATGAGCATTCTTATTAACCTAGGCTGCGAGCCATGGAATGTGTATATTCGGTAGCTGGTCTGATGTGTCCAAAAGTTTCTGGTTCAGTAGAATGTTTCACAATGAAAATTAATATTTAATATCTACCTTGATTTGTTTCACATTAGCTTATCAATAAGAATTTTGCTGCATTAATAGAAATTGTGTCCATAATACAGAAGAGGTACAACTGTGTGGCATGACCATGTGTAGAATGCTATGCCCTATTATGGGAACTACATTTAGGATGGATTTTGATGAGCTAGAGCTTGTCCAGAAAGCAATGATTAGAATATTGAGAACACTACACACCATTCCAGCTAAGGAACAGTTCAAGAAACTGAGACGGATTTAGCTTAGAGTAACTAAGATTTAGGGGAAACGTGGTAGCCATTTTCAGGAGCTTGAAGAGTTGTCATACGGAACAGGGATTAAACTTCTTCTGGTCATCTCTAGAAAGTAGATGCAGGGGCGGTGAGTGGGAAGTTACAGAGAAGCAGACGTGGCCTCAACCTATAGAACAACAGTAAGAGCTGTCCCAAAGTAGAATGGGATCTATCAGGAGGTAGCAAATTCTAGACATTGTCCAGAGTTACATTAGGCATGATGTGTCAGAAGTAGGATTTGAACCCAGTTCTTCAGACTTAGAGGCCAGCTGCCTATCCACTCTGCCACACTGCCTTTTTTATATTACACATACCAAATGTGTAATACACATTTCAACGATGTCACTGAGATACATATACATTTGTGATGAAATTGTTAAAATATAGACTATTCTTTGAGAAATCAAACATTCATTCAAATTATTCATCAACTTCCATGCATTTTTGAATGTGTTGCATGAAGCCCCGCTGACTAACCTACACATATGACATATGTACTCTCCTTTCCATTTATGAGTTAAACGATTATCCAGGTGACCTCTCTCCATTTACCAGTTTACCTTCAAGTGATCCATTCCCATTCATGTTTCCAAATTCTATGTAACTCTCTGGCATTCTGTGTTCCAGAAATCCACTAAAAATGTACTGGCATTGCTTGGATGTCAGATGGGTCTCCACTGTTTTTATTTCTTTTTACCCATATTCTAATTAATATGATTCTGTCACTGTGACATCACATTGTTAATATAATATGATATATAATACCACCAACTAGAAAGGGATTTATCATATAGCAATAGAAATTACCTCATTTATGTCTGCATTTCTAAATGTTGCACCAGTATTCCAACTATGTATGTATTTGTTGCATTTCAGTTTCTCATCCATGTTTCCAAACATATTATGACAGAAATTTAGAACTATGTTTTATATAGTTTTATAAAACTCATGTAATCTACACAAAGAACTGTCATTTAAAATTACATTCCCATGATTTACCAAGTGTCATTAGTAACAAATTGGTGAAGTGGTAGTTGGATGAATTGATATTAGTTGCATTTTAATGAGGTTCCCCATTAATTGACTTAGCTCCACATACCATCTTTAGATCTTTTGGTAAGGAATTTCCTGGATAGATCTCCAATCTTTGTAGGCAGGCAGTCAATCACAACGATTTATTAAGCACCTGCCATGTGCCAGGCACTATGAAAACCGGACAGAAAGGCAGACGCATGGTGCTTGCCCTCAAGGATCTCACATTCTAATTGAGGAGATGTTTCACAACAAGGCACCACACCATATGCTATGCCAGTGAACAGCCTGTACTCTCTAATCATGTTTATTCGATAGATTATGTTTTATAAAATACTGTGTAATGTATGGAGAGCATACCTATAGGTAAGATAGGTCCTTAACTTCAACAAAATCTATTTGAATTCTTTCTTTAAAAGTATCAGTAGCCTTATTCATCTTGACTCATATTTACAAATGATAATACTATCAATTCCAGCAAGCAGATAATTGACAAAAATATTAGTGACTTAAAAGACAGAAGTGTATTAGTCAGTTAAATAATATTTATTCATTGCCCACTGTGTGCATAGAATTGTGTAAAGTAGATTTTGCAAGCATTTTACAATCTAGGCTATAAATAAAGAATATAAATCTATGAAAATTATCTAAGAATGTTTACTTAATAATTCAAATGTTCACTATGTAGAACATAATAATACAGTAATGGACTCATCCAAAAGCCACATACTTTACTGGATAAAGTAAATTTTAAGCTAAAAAGATGGTTAGAGAGTAGGTTGGAACATAAAAGGGTTGTTGGCATACAGACTATAGAAATATTTTGACAGTAGTAAATGACTTTGCTGCTGTTTAAGGCCAGGATGAGGAAAAACTTATTGAACCCAGAGGCATTTACTTTTGAAATTATTCCCCAAAGTAGTTGTTTAAACCTACATTACTTTAAAAAAAAGTTTTGGGGGGAGCAGGACCTGTAGTTTCATTGGTGTAGGGTAGGGAGTTCAAATTCATTGCCCCCAAAGGAGATTAAAATGGAATTGGGAAATGTTTAACAACATAAACAAAAATACAGGACAATATAGTTAATGTTAATGTCTGGTTTTCTAAGTCAGTAGGCAGCCTGCAGGGATCTATTTGATTTTGACACCACTAGTATTAGGAATCAAAATGAAGAACTTCCTCTCCCAATGCAAAGGGACATCTTCTCTACAGGTTATAATCTCAGAGGGTTGTCTGGGGTACTGAGAGGTAAAGAAACTTGCCAGGGTCACACAGTCAGTATGTGGCAGAGACAGGATTTGAACCAGGTCTTCTGAATCTGAGGCCAGCTCTCGGTTTGCTATGCACACTGCTACTTTAGAATGAATAATAAATTCTCACCATTCCTTTGCATCTATATAGTCAAAAACTGGGTTGTAAGAAAAAGTAATACAAATAAGTCTAAGTATGTGAAGATTTGAACATTGTGAACATGGATGTGATTTATTCGATCCCACTGAATTTTAGCTTTTCTCTACTTCAGCCTCTTTTAGTCTTAAATATTTCAAATGAAATAATTCAATTAAAACTTTATGTAATTTTGTAAATTTTATTAAAACTATTTTTATTGACATTTCTAAATGCAGGGCGTATTCACTTCTCAAGGGAGAAAGATCCTCATGGCAGATGCTGATGGAGCCACAAAATTTGCAGACCTTGAAAAATTAGAAAAGGAACTTGAAAATCTACAGCCTTGGCCTGTAAGTGTAGTATTTTATGATTACGACTAAAATATCAGTAAGAAAATATCAAAAGGGGGCAGCTAGGTGGCACAGTGGGTAGAGCACTGGCCCTGGAGTCAGGAGGACCTGAGTTCAAATCCAGCCTTAAACACTTGACACATGTACTAGCTGCGTGACTTTGGGCAAGTCACTTAACCCCAATTGCCCTGCCCTCCCCCCCCAAAAAAAAAACCAAGAAAATATCAAAAGAAAAATTTATGAAAAGCCCCTATGTAAATATTAGTTATTTATAATAGAAATATATTTACCACATAATGAAAGACAGAAAAACCTGTTTTTTAACATCATTATTCTCTTGATAATACTTTTCAACTGCAGTTTATGGAACCCTACAATCAAATTGCCAATAGCTGAAACAGCAATAAAGAAATTCATGTTAGGCATGAGTAAACTATAGCATAATGTGGCTGATGATTTGCATGTGAGAAATGGCACAAAAGATCATTTCTGGGAGTATATCGTCCCAAAAACATATGTGCTAATTATATAATGAGACAAATGATAGTGCATGGGTGACCCAAAGACTGTACTGGTACCCATAGAATATCAAAAACTCCTAGAGGAAGGTGTCCAGCATTTTGGGTAAGTATTTTATAGAGGATTTATGAAAGACATGGAGAAAAATCACATAGAAGGAGAGGCCTATTAGATGGATCAGTACCACTAGAGGGAGTAACCACAGTGATGAGCTCAGCCATCCATTGAAGTATAAGTAAAAGACTAATACAAACCTGAAATATTTGGCGTTTGTTTTTATCATATTACTGTCTTTAAGGATTGTAATCTTGCACTTTTTTATGATGATTCTCCTGTGAGAGCCCAAATAACTATCCCGCCAATTACTTTTGTGAGTTCCTAATCTTTTACTTTGTTGTCATTGAGTTATTTCTGTCATATCTGACTCTGTATGAGCCAGTTTGGATCATGGCGAAGATTCTGGCCTGGTTTTCCATTTCCTTCTCCAGCTTGTTTTACAGGTGGGGAAACTGAGGCAAACAGGGTTAAGTGACTTGCCCAGGGTCACACAGCTAGTAAAGGTCTCATACACAATTTGATCTCAGGTCTTCCTCACTCCAGGCCCAGTGCTCTATGCACTGTGCCACCTAACTGCCTTTTGCCTTTTACAAAGGTATTAATTCTTACTGTGCAAATTTATTATGCTCTCACCTTTGTTTAATATGCTCAACATGTCTAGCACCTTTTGAGTTTGCTTTTAAGCAGTCCTATATAACATTTTCTCCAAGGATGTTTTAAAAAATATCTTTCCATTTGATTCCATGGCTCATACAATCCTTTCCTTGGCCCTACACAGAGGTGGACCAAGATTGGACCTGAGATTGGGGAACCAGCTGCCAGGGTGCTGCCTTCCTTGACAGTGTCAGCCTTTGAGTCTGTGAAGGAAGGCATAGGAGCACGTCATCAGGATCAGAGGGCAGAAGTAAAAGGCTTTTCAAACAATACTTGATGCTAATCACTTGTTAATACCCAGAGAATCAGTGAATTGCCCCTCTTGGTCAAAAGCTACCAAACTTTTGGTCCTTTTCCAGGCCATAAGAGACCCCATAGAGCAAGCTACCTTCAAGTATATTAAGGACATTCACGTGGAAGGTGGATTAAACTTATTCTTCTCATGTTCCAGAGGACAGAATAGGAGCGGTGGGTGGAAGTTGCAAAGAGACAACGTTAAGCTTGATGGAAGGAGAAACTTCCTCATAATTAAACCTATTCAAAAGGGAGATGGGCCACCTTGGCAGATAATGGGCTTCTTCTCACTGGAGGGCCTGAAGCACAGTTTCCGTGATAGCAAGAAGCACTTATTAAATAGCTATTCAGCGCCAGGCACCATCATGGGCCCTAGTCTTACAGAGACAAAAATGAAATCATCTCTTCCCTCAGGGAGCTTGCATTCCTAACAGGAGAGCTCCATAAATGTTTATTGGCAGAGTAGCAACGTGTACAAACAAAGGAAAGGTAATGTTTGGTGCAGGGCAGGGAGAATCAGGAAGACTTCATGTAGGAGGCATTGCTTGACCAAGTTTTAGAGGAAATGAGGGATTCTAAAAGGCAGACGTGAGGTGGCGGTGAAGGTCCAGAGGTAGGAGATGGAGGATTGTGTGTGAGGAACAGCAAGAAGGCCAGGCTAGCTGGGTCAGAGAGTGTGGGAGGGACGATCCTCTTCCTCCCCTGCCTCCCACAAGCACACTCACTTAGCTGTCAATGCAGATGAAGCTTTCATGCCAAGCAATAGCCATTGTTCCAAACCCCAGAGTGAATGAACCACATGCAGCAGTGCCATTAAGCTGTTCATTCCATCACCCAAGATAATTATAATGATGAGGAGGAGGATGGTGATAATATTTATATATTGCCCTACTGTTTGTAAAGTGCTTTACAACTATTTTCTCATTTTATCCTCATAACAGCCCTGGGTGGTGGATTCCATTATCCTAATTCTCAGGTGTGGAAATTAAAGTAGACAGAAGTTAAGTGACTTTTGGGGGTCAGACAGCTACTAAGTGTCTGAGCATGTCTTTGAATTTAGGTTTTTCTGACTCCAGAACCAGTACTCTAGCTACTGCACCACCTAGCTACATATATTTAAAAATTAGTATTTACTCTCCTGAATCCCTTGTGAGATTGGTTTGACTAATGCTGGGGCAGCAGTTCACTGACATTATTAAAAACCTTTAGGAAAGATTTTGCCATATGACAATTAAAGGCCGTATAGATATTTTCTCTCTATTATTCCTCCTATGAAGAAATGGGCTTCCATGTAAAATTATGCCCTTTTATAGGTGTAGCAACTGAGTCAAAGAAAAATGAAATTACTTACCCCAGGTCATTTAACAAAGTGGGGTAGAGGAGTGTGCCAGAAACAAGTCTTTCACTTCTTCCTGATCCATTTCCTCATCTGCCAGTGAAACATGGTCTATGGTTGTGTTTGATTGACTGACATAGGCCTTCCTATAAAAAAAAGAAGTCATATAAAGGGAGGTTTTTTAAAAATTTATCATTACTTTTACCATTTTTTGAAAACATGAAATAAGGAATTATTAAATTACTCTTACGTCCTTTTTTTCCTGCCCTGGTTTTATAGTAGCCTAGGATATCTATTTCAAAGTATCTTTTGTTTTTAATTAATTAATTTTATTTAATATCAAAATATCTAATTATTTCAGAATTTTCAAAATATAATTCAATTAAATTCACCTTAATTTATAAATATGATTAGAGCATCATAAGATGAAAAGTGTAAAAGAGTAGCATATTTCTCTGATTCCTTATAAATGGTGAGGTCCAGCAGGTGGCCTTATACTTCAAGCCCTCAAACATTTTTGTGCCATCTAAATGAAATCTATAATCACTTAAAGGATTTCATAAGCTCATAAAATCTGAGATTTAGATCTAGATGGGATCTTAGCCTCTCTCATCTTGGCCAATCTTCATTTTATAGATAAGGAAACTGAGGCCTAGAGAACTGAAGTGACTTTTCCAGCATCATAGTGATAGTAAGTTACCTAACTTTTCTTGCAGGAAAAACCAAATGATAAAGAATTCCTTTTGTCCCAAATACTACATGCAATACAGTGACTCAGAGCTGGTCAAATCAGTACTTCTGTCTTGGACAGAAATTGTGGGTAGACAGTGAACTGGGTAGAGATTGAAAAGGAGGAAGAAAGTGGGTTAAATTGCATTTGGGATATTATCAACTTATCACTAACCTTCATGCAATAAAAATATAATTGCTTAGCACCAGTGTTCTCCCTATGATATATAGCCGGCAGTCATGAAACACCAAGATCTCTGGGGAATCAAAACTGCCAAAAGGGAGTTGGGAAGGTACCTGGTACATAAATAAACTGAAGCAATATTAGTAACAACAAATTGCTCACTAAAATATCAAAGTGACACAAGTCATGTAATGAGAGCTGACATGGACAGTACATCTGCATCTTTGGTACTCACGTGATGTCCAAAGAAGGCCCCCAGTACATTAGGTGAACCTCCCATAGAGTATTTATGGGAATACTTGCACAAGAATCCCAAAGGGTGAGAAGATATAGGTGGATTGTGATTCATATCAGTAGAGGGTATACTCAAAGTAGTAAACTCACAGATTCATTGAAGTTATAAAATATGTAACATCCAGTACTTTTAAGGAATGGGAGTATGGGCATGGGAGAGGGTGGGAATACTAATTTAAAATAATGGCAGTTATAATTCCATAACAATCTACAAAGAAGCCCCATGAAAATTTCCTTTGTCTGTTCATGGTGTTTGTTGTACTATATTCATATAGCCCAAATTTAAAAATATGGGTGCTATGTTGTGGAAGCTTACCTTTTGAAGTAATAAATGGGTGACAATATCTAAGCTGAGTGAACATCTCTGTGACCTCACTAGAGGGCACTAGCTGACTAAAAATACTACATATTTACAGTTTCATATTTGCAGGCATTACTTCAGGAATTTCTATGTCATTTTTATCATTGACTTCTGTCATTGTTTTCTTTCTCAGGTTTCATTTTTCACTGAAACTGCAAGAAATGTACTCCCTATCTTACTCATATCTTAATATTAGAATGTTCTTATCACTTTTGTGGGTCAGATTGACCTTCCAAGATCTGAAGGCCAACATTGCATGTAAATTATTTCTTTTAAAAATGTCCTTTTATCTTTTTTAAGTTTTAAACTAAATGGTAAATAGCTTGAACAAACTTTTTACCATCCCTAATTATGGAATAGGAACTTTACATTTCAATTACATACCTTTTTTATTCTTACCATTTCTCTGGCTTTTTCTTAAAAATACTACCAAATTTTCAATTTCTGGTCAGTAAGTAATAAGCCCTATTAATGATTGCTTTACATTCATTTTCTAAATAAAGTAATATTTTATTCAGAGCTCATTTGTATTATCATAATGGTACAAATTATAGAACAGAACTAGGAAATAAGCAAAAAACAATAGGTATCACAAAGTCCATAAATCTAAAACTCATTACTTTTGATCACAGGAGAGTTTCTGAAGCCCTCCATTGAGAGCTTGTCTGTGTGGTAATGTAGAAAGAGCCTCACTAGAGTCAGAGAACCTGGGTTCAGATCTTGCCTCTGATGGTTATTACCTGCGTGATCTTGGGCAAGTCACATCATCTCCTGGGCCTCAGGTTCCACCATTGTAAAGTGAAGGGGCTGGATAAGATGGCTTTTGAGGGCCCTTCAGACTCTGGCTCTATAATCCTGTGATCCTAGTCTAACAACCTTGATTATCTGGCTTCTAAACCAAAAGCAGATTAAAAACAGCAAGTTTAGGAGAGCACCATGCAATTAAACCAAACACTCTGACAAGGAACAAGGACATCTGAGAGCAAGAAAGGAGGAAGAAAAACCAAACACAAGTTTAAAAGGGACAGCCGTGTAGGACTATGTAGTACAGGAGCAACAAATAGTCATTTCTCTTTCCCTGGTTCCTAATGACCCTGAACCATCAAGAAAAGGTTACATTATTTTCTGTTTACTAAGTTAAAAAAAAGCAGGGAATACTTAAGAAAATTTTTTATCCAAAATGCCAAAAATAAAGTTTTGATGCTTAAGTGGAAAATTTACTTTCGGAGAATAGCAACTTGTTATTCCCCCAAGTGAAAAAAACACATTTTTCATGAGATACTGATTATTTGTTGTCATGAATGGTATCCTAAAACCAGATTCTTATAGGAGAATTTTTAGGAAAACACAAACTTAAGGCCCTCTCATTTTTATTGAATAGGCTTCAGGGCACCACTAAGCATGTATAGATGGTTGATTATAAAATTTTAGAGTTGGAAGGTTCTTCAAGAAGTTATCTAGGGTAATGCCTCACTGAACAAGAAACCCACTCACAGTATCCCCAACAAGTGATCAGTCAGTCTTTACTCGTAAACCTTCAGGGAAAAGAGACTTGCTACTTTCTGAAGGAGCTTTTTCTCCTTTTGATAATGATTTCATTTCTAGCAATATCTAAGTCCTGTTAGTGAATGTATGCCTGCAAAACAAACATTGAAGTGTATAAGGCCACTTACTCTTTCTCTGAACTCTAGTTTTCTCATCTGTAAAATGACAGTAATATCATTGTACTACTTTATAGGGTTATTGAAGTGACGTATAAATGTGAGTAGTTATTATTATGATGACAACTGTGGAAAGACTCATCATCCTGAGTTTAAATCTGGCCTCAGACACTTACTAGCTGTGTGACCCTGGGCAAGTCACTTTCCCCTGTTTGCCTCAGTTTTCTCATCTGTAAAATGAGCTAGAGAAGGAAATGGCAAACCACTCCAGTATCTTTACCAAGAAAACCTCAGATGGGATCATGGAAACAATTGAAACACTGAACAACAAAAATAGCACTCTCCCTTAGTAGGTTGGTTACTTCAGGAAGTTCAGTCAGTTATCAGTTTCTAAGTGTATAATCAAAGAAAAAGAAAATGCATTTCAGCATGAGACATGTTTCCCATTTTATCTTCGCATAATTTCATTTTTACTCTCATGATTTATTCTGATAGAATCTTACTGTGTTCTAGGTTTTTTATTTTGGAATATTATACATATCCTTCTTTCCTAATTCCCTCAGGTTCAGTTCTACTGTATCACCATCCATGAGATGTTTTAGAAGAGCATTATGGGAGAGATTCTGATTAGGCATTTCCTTCTTTAAAAATAGTGTAGTACTTTCATGTAGAACATGCCCCACTGCCCCCACCTTTTTTTTTAAAAGCCAACTCTGTGTTGTTTCCCATCTTTCACAGACTATCGAAAGTACTTGACCTGAATAGATTTGAATTCCCTAAGACCTTTGGTGGAAAGGCCCCTATATCCTCCTAGATAGTCTTCCTTAGGCACAGTTTTCAGAACAAGGATACCCTTCAGTTGTGAAGAAGTATAACGAGTTGGCTTATCATTTATAAGCTCTTTAGATTAATTCGTCCTGATATTGAGATCAGTACCATGAACTCATTTCCTCTATAAGTTTCCATGCCTAATAAACTCACGTGCTTTTCTGATATACAAAAAAGCAGAGACGTTAAAAGCACTCAGGGAGTTAGTTGTACTGATAAGCTAAGAAAAAGTCTGAAAAGATTTTAGGTGGAAGTTTTTAGCTGCTTCTAGTAAAGACTGTCACTCCTTGCCTTGAAAACTTATTTCCAAAAAAAAACACCCACAAAGAGAGAGAGTTTAAAAACAGTGATGACATCGGGGGAATGTATGTGGAAGCTTCTGCTGTTAGTGATACTGTAGAAACATCAGCTTTGTGGCCTGTGCTGTAAAATTAAACATAATTTATTGTTGATTGCTGGGGGGGGAGGTGTTATTATTGTTGGTGCTTTGTTTTTTGTTTGTTTTGCTTTGAGACTAGGTCTCCCTACTTCATTCAGACTGGAGGTATAGCAGCCATTCACAGGCCCAGTACCACTGCTGATTGGCATGAGAGTGTAGGCCTGTTCCATTTGTCACCTGGACTGGCTCTTCTCTCCCTAGACAGCCTTGGCGGGGAGGGCCCTGCCCGGTGCGAGGCTCTCATTAAATCATTATTGATCTTAGTATGAGCCTTGGTGATCAACTCTCAGAACTCCAGAGACCACATGTCACACTAGCCACCAGCCTCAGCCTCTCAGGTAGCAGAGACTGCAGGCTTATGACATCATTAATAGCATCTTTTGATAGTATCATATATGATATGATATGGAATTTTTCCCTTCTGTAAAATTTTTCCTCTGTCACTTCCCACCTTACTCTCACCTCCCACTCCCATACCCCCAAAGGGGAAAAAAAAACTTATCTTAGAATGTTAGAGTTAGGAGGCATCTTAAAGTTCATCTCGTTCAACCCTTTCATTTTTTGATGAGATGGCTGAAGTCCAAGGAGGTAAACCATTTTTTGGTCTAGGATCACCCCACTAGTTAGTGGCAGAGCCACTGTCTTCAGACTCCTGGTCAAATATTCATTATGATCATTATTATTAACTTTCATTTATTTAGCGCTTTATGATTTATAAAGCACTTTATATACTTTCTTGCACTAAATTCTCACAGCAGTCCTTTGAAGCTGGTAATGTATTTTATACTAGCTATATACTATACTACAGTTATACTACATATATAGTATAGTGTTTATGTGTATATATATATATATATATATATATATAATAGTATGGTGTGTACTGTACTGTATATACTATACTATAGTATTTTATACTAGCTTTTTCTCCTTAGTGTTGGCTGTTTAAAGAAGTGTAAATTAGGTAAATATATGCATACATACATATAAAACCAACTTTTTACATAGCCCCCAACATTCTCCCATCCAGTAAACATTATGATACTGTTCCTTAAGTCTACAAACATTCTGAACTAAAAAGTCTTAAACATTAAAGCACTGAATAAATGTGAGTTGTTCCATTCTGGACAGCAATTTGGAACCAACCAAAAAAGCTATAAAATTGTGCATAGTCTTTGACCCAGAAATACCACTTCTAGGCCTATATCCTAAAGAGATTTTTAAAAAAGGGGAAAAAGATTTATTTGTACAGAAATATTTATGGCAACTCTTTGTGGTGATAAAGAATTGGAAATTGAGAGAACACCCAATATTTGGGGAATGGCTAAACAAGTCGTGGTATATCATTGTGATGGAATACTGTTGTGTTATTAGAAGTATCAAACAGGATCATTTCAGAAAAATCTGGGAAGATTTATATGAACTGATACAAAGTAAAGTGAGCAGAACCAGAAAACATTGTACACAGTAACAGCAATAGTGTAAGGATGATCAGCTGTGAAAGATTTAGCTACTTTGATCAAGACAGTGATCCAAGAAAATTCCAAAGGACCCAGGATGAAAAATGGTGTCTGCCTCCAGAGAGAGAATGATGAAATCTGAATGCAGATTGAAGCATTCTTTTTTTACTTAATTTTTTGTGTTTATTTTTTTTGTCTGGGTTTTCTTTAGCAACATGGCTAATACGGAAATGTTTTACTTGACTTCACATGTATAATTGATATCAAATTGTTTGCCTTCTTAAGGAGGGGGAGGGAAAAAATGTGGAGCCTGAAATTTTAAATTTTAAAAGTTAATTTAAAATTTAAACTGCTTTAATGAAAGCAATAAAATATATTTTTAAAAATTAGAAGTTAAAATGTATTAAAATTATTAAATTTAACTAAAATATATTTTAAAATTATCAAATAATAGTAAATATAAATATATTTAAAATAAGTGAGTTGTTATTATTAAACAGACACTCATGATAAAAGGAAAATTCAGCTTCCCCACACTGAAAAGTTCACGTTGCTAATGAATTAATCTTTTCATCAGTGATGAGATAATGATATTTCAGGCAACTCTCTGAGACTACAGGTTATATAGTAGCTGCACATAAAATATTGTGATTTTTTTTTTATTTTTGGTTGCTTTTCCCCTCTAGGATCAAATGGCTATTGCTTGTGGATCTCGAGCTCATCTAGAGAAAGAATCAATAGCTCAGGTAAGGCTTTTACGGGGTGGCCTGGAACACTATTTGGTTTTATGTATTCATGTGGCAAGAAATTAAATGAACCCTTCAAGCTTAAGAAAAAAAAAGCCCACTTTTTTTCTTTTTAAAAGAAAGCTTGAAGAATTTGGTGCATTTATTAAAATGCAATATTCTGAAAATAGAAATGAGTTTAAACTTTCTAAAATTCAAAGACTGGTGGAAACAGGACAAAATGGGATACTAATATTTGTATTATTGAACTTTTCTTAGAATATACAAAGAGTCCTAATACAATGAAATACAAAACTTCAAAAGGAAAACAATTTAAAATAATTTGTGCATAGACTAACACTTGTCATGTTAACCCACTTTTAAATGGTGTGTTTTGAGTTTAACTTGAGTCCAAGTGATTATCTTTCTTACTGTTAACCTTTGTGTTAGAAAAGCAATGAAACCTAAAATTTTATTATTGCTTTGCCATTTAGTGTCTGACTTTTATTTTACAGTATAAGAAGTCTTAGGAAGGCTCTATAAACCACAAGAAGAAAATAATCTCTGGAAATTAGGTAGTGTATGCTAGGAAATCTGTGGGGTACCTAGAGGGAAAGGGGTTTAAAATGTATTACAAAAGAAAATTATAGTGATGTATATTCTACTTGTACTGAGAAATTTAACCTTGTCACACAATTAGTATTTATTCAGTAATAATGATTCCAGAGGTGAAAGAAAATAAATATCCTCCTATTTAATTTTTATTTGATTCAGCTACGTGTGAAAAATATTAATACCTTCTTAATAGTCCCTACCATAAGTTTACCTTTCAGTCAGTTTAAATTGCTTAAACACTTATATGTCTCAAGCCCTTGTGATTTTTTATTCTTTTATGGTGATAGAGAATAAAGGTGCTATTCTGTTGTTCCTTTGGGAGAAGCTTTCTAAGGGGATTCTTATTTTGAGACAGAAGAATAGCCCTTGCTATTTATGATTAAGAAAGATTGACAGAAAGACAGCATGGCTTAGTGGTTAGAGTCAGCAGGCTCACCTGGGTTCATGTCCCACTTATGATACATGCTGTCCATGTTACCCTGGGAAAGTCACTTATCCTCAGTGCTCTAGGCAACACTGAGACCACAGGTTGTAGAACAGCTGGTTTAGTTGAGGCAGTTTCCTCAACAGGAGTTTACTACACTAATAAAATCATGATTCCAAACCCCCAAATAAGACCCATTGGCAATCTGGTTGTATAACTTTCTGGGCATGGTATCCTTAATGACAAAGACCTTGTTTCCTGGCCTCCTTTAAAAAAAAAAAAACACAGTGCTTAATACATTGGACTCTGAATAAGTAGGCAGTGATAAGACAACATAAAGAATTGGAATGCGGAAATTTCCTTTTCCATTAAATAGAATTGTGAACTTCTTGGGAGCAAACTGTCCCCTAATATCTGTTCCTAGTTTAATGACTATGTTTTGGGTTGGTGCTACCCTTCTCCTTCTACATTTTCTCATATTTTTAATACTTCTCAATTTGTGTCTCTCCTACTGTTAGAATGGTCATCATGACTTCAGTGGATCTGTTTGTATTCATATGCTACCTTTGTGATAGACCTGACCATTTTACACTGTATAACAGTTTCTTCAAGGGAAGCTTGGAAGCTTAAGTATTTTATATTAAATATTAATTATATCTAAATATTTATATGTAAATATAATGGTAGCTATAGTCTCAGATTACATTAATAGTTTTCTCAGGGTTTGCTTCCTGTTAAGTCTTCAGCAGTTTCATCTTAGTTTAATCTTTTTATTTGCTACAATACAGGGTGTTCCTAAAGTCTGGACACACACAGGCAATGTGGAGTTATTGCATCGAGCTCATGTGAATCTTGCAAAGCGCATCAACCTTTGCATCACAAATTATGGAAATCATATTGAAGGTGTTATTTGTTAATATTCCAATTAAATGAAAAATTTCATTCATTTCATTTCTTGAAAATATGCATCTTTGCCTATGTGTCCAGACTTTAGGAACACCTTGTATATTTCATTTATTTTTTCCACTTGTCTTTTTCTAAATAATAGTTGATTCATCCATCAAATTGAACAAATATAAAGGCCTTTGTTGATGTCCCATTGTGGTATGGAGATGAATTTGGATGAAAGCTATGCCAGTGAAGTACAGGTTCTGGCAGGCGCTGCCAAGGGAAAAAGGCCTCTAGTGCAAGTCAGCAACTGACTGTCACCTAGTCACCTGTCAGCCTAGTTAAGTGTGGAGAGATGAGCTCAATACCAGAATGTTAGTCACCAGATGATTTATTTTTTGGCCATGGCTACTCTTGAAACCATATTCTTTTTGTAAAATAAGTTTTCATTGGTATCTTCTTTTTTCAACATCATCATAATTTGCTCTAGTAACCTTCTCCCTTCCAGAGAGCCATCTCATGTAAACAAATAGTATTTTTTTATAGACAAAAAATAGAAAAGAAAAAGAACAGGAAAAAATCAGCCCCCTGAAAAGTCTGAAAACATGTACAGTATACAATACCGGTGGGCCTCCCACCTCCACAAAGTGGTGGGTTCAAAGTGTCCTCTTCTAACTCTTTCGAGCCATACATTTTTTAAATAATTTTACAACATTCACTTTTGAGTTTTTGTTTGTTTAGTTGTTCTTTCCATTTACATTGTCGTTATGTGTGTGTGTATACATAAATACGTATACACACATATTATGTGTGGCTCTGCTTACTTCTGTGTCAACTCATATGGATCTTTCCATGTTTCTCTGTATTTATCACATTCATCATTTCTTATAGTACAGTAATATTCCATCACATTTGTGTGCCACAGTTTGGTCATTCTCTAGTCATTGAGTATCTACTTTGTTTCCAGTTCTTTGATATCACAGAAAGGGCTGCTATAATGTTTTGTTGTATATGGGAACTTTCTTCTTTTTAATGGCTTCCTTGAGTAATAAGACCAGTAACTGAATCTCTGTATCCATCCAAGAAAATGTATATTTTAGTCACTTTATTTGCTTAATCCCAAATTGTTTTCCAAAATGGCAATACTAATTCACAGCTCCACCAACAATGCATCAATGGTGCCTTTCTTCCCACAATACTGGCTATTGCCATTTTTTGTCATCTTTTCCTGAGGTGAAACCTCAGGGTTGTTTTGATTTGTATTTCTCTTGTTCTTAATGATTTGGAGCATTCTTTTGTGTGGTTGTTAATGCTTTACAATTATTTTGAGAACTATTTGCTTATATCCTTTGACCATTTAGCTATTGAGGAATATGTGTATGTGGTAGGGGGGGAAGTGTATGTGTGTGTGTGTGTGTGTGTGTGTGTGTGTGTGTTAATTGTTTAGATATCTTGGATACCAAACCCTAATTAGAAGAATTTAAAATTTCACATTCAACACTTCCCATCTTATCCTAAGTGCATTAATTTTGTCTATGAAGAAGCTCTTCAGTTTTATTTAATCAAAATTACCTGTTTTATCTTTTGTAATTGCCTCTATCCTTTTTCTGTTTAAGAATATGTCTCCTACCCATAGCTATTAGAGGTATATGATCTGCTTCCCTTCTAATTTTTTTTAGTATGATCTTTAGTGTTAAAGTCATCTATCCATTTAGCATGCATTGTGAAATGTGATGTAAGGTGATCATCTAAGCCTAATTTCTGCCAGACTGCTTTACAGTTTTCTCAGCAGTATTTATCAAATAGAGTTCTTTCCTAAGTAATTTACATTTTCTGCTTTATCGAGCACTGTTATTGAATTCCATTGTTTCTGATTTTCCCTTGTCTAGTCTGCTCCACTGATCCAGTTCTAGTTTTTTAAACTAATTTCAGATGATTTTGATATCTACTGCTTTATAATATAATTCGAGGTCTAGAAGTTCAGTTCTTCCTTTGTCCCTACATGTTTTCATCATTTCCCTTCATGCTCTAGATCTTTTGTTTTCCAGATTAATGTTGTTCTTATTTTATCAAGTTTATAAAGTATCCCTTTGATACTTTATTGGTATAGCCTTAACACAGTGTAAATTAACTTCGGTAATATTTTCATTTTATTGTATTGGCACAGCCTAACCATGAGCATTGATATTTCCCCAGCTATTTAAGTTGTTCTTTATTTCTTTAAGGAGTACTTTGTAATTGAGTCTATAGAAAGTCGTTTGTGTGCTTTGGTAGATATGATCCCCAAATACTTTATTCATTTTGTAGTTATTTGGACTGGGATTTTCATTTCTGTTATTGTTTCTTAGATTTTGTTATTATTAGAAATGGGTAGTGAATTAATATTTACCAGTAAAAAGGAATGTTCACTCTGATAAACTTTTCAGATAATGTATAGGACCATATATGTATAAAGCACCTGCTGTTTGCAAGGCACTGTACATAGAGCTAGTAGAGGGAGTCTTCTGGCAAAGAGTGGTGAGAAGGCACGATAGAGCAGGTGAGCCTTAAAGGAAGAGGTACCACTATACCATATAACAGATCCTAGACCCGTAACTTCCCTAAAATATTTTGACCCTAACTGTTTTTTAAATGTTTCAGGATTATTTTAGGAACTTTAGGCAAGTTCTGTAATATGTGTATGCCACTTTTTTGCAAATACCTTTGAAAATTACCTAGTTGACTTTAAAAGTTTTCAGTAATATGATTTCAAAACTGTACAGTCTCTCTTACCTTATTATCTAGAATCCTTTTTCAACAGAACAGAGGGGGACAATTTTGGCTCTTTGAAAAATAGGCATTTTCATTACAGCTGTGTCTCTTGATCACTATTTGGCTCCCATGTGAATATTTGTTATTGCAAGATACACAAAGTTTTACATTTTAGTGACTATTAAAAGGGTCTAACAATTCATTTTATTGGTTTTTAATTTATAATTCAGTGAATCATAGAAGATAAAATGGACTTCTTTAAATCTGGACCTATTTTATTTTATTGGAATAAGGATTAGATTTTATTGGACTCAGTAACTCCCACTTATGTGTATCAGCAGCTTGCTGATAATTTATAGTTTCTCTTAGGACCCTGAGAGGTTAAGTGACTTAAATGACTTGTCTATGGCTACATCACCAGTATGTTTAGAAGTAGGGTTTGAACCCAGATCTTCATATCCAGAAGGGACCTTAGAGGTCATTTAGTCCAGCTCCCCTCACTTTAAAGACAAGGGCAATGAGGTCCAGGAAGATTAGATGACATGCTCATGTCATACAAGTAGTGAGCAATACAGCTCAGATTTTCCAGATTTAACACTCTCCACTGCATCAGCATGCTGCTCAGACCTCACCTCTGACTCATCCCAAGTGCTCATCAGCCCTTCCTTGAAGACCCAAGTAACACAAACCCCTTTCACTTTGAGATAGCTGTTATGTTGAGTCAAAATCTGCCATTCTGCAGTAGAGGTGCAATATGAAAGTTTATGTATACTAAAACAGTTTTTGCCTAAAGGAATATGCTTAGTGATGCATTTTAATATCGCACCTAGTATTTAAAGGATTCCGTCAAGTATTTTTAAAAATTTAAGATTGAAAGGCACAGTGAGGGTGTTATTGATCTGCTGTAATAGGGAACTCCCATCACTGATAAAATAATGGATTTATCAAAGTATCAACTTTTTCTTAATGCGTTCTGTAGTATGGTTCCTACCCAAAGCTGCAGATTGAATAAATTGAGAATTGGAATAGTCCCTACTTCAAGGAGTTTACATTATACTGGAACATACAATACCTGCACAAAATATAGTACAAGAGAAATAGAAGTAGAAGAGGACAGTAAGAGCTAAGGGAATCAGAGAAAGCTTAATGGAAAAGATGGCATCTGAGCTGAACCTTGCAGGGAAGACAGACTTTCTGAGATATTGAGATGAGGACTGAGTAGAAAACATGAAGTATCATTTCTGAGAACTGAGTGTCACTTTTGGAAAAGAGCTTTTAGTCCAGTTTAGCTGGAATGTAGAAAAAAAAAAATATATATATATATATATAGTTTTCTATGTATACATACAGGTTTATAGTTTGAAATAGTTATTGTTAATTGATACATTAATATATTACTTAATTTAATATATAATATAATAATAGTTAATATCTGGTTTCAGAGACCTTAAATGCTAAAGAGTGTATTTGATAATCCTCTAAGCAATGGGAGCCACTTGAAGTTTTTGAGATTAGTGACATAGTCAGCCCTGTACCCTAGGATGATTATTCTGGCAACTCTCTAGATCACAGGAAGGGCAGAGGAAAGCATGGAACCATGAAGACCAATTAGGAAGTTACTACAATAGTACAGGTAAGGGGTCATTCCAGCCAGAATCATGGTAGTGGCTGTCCGAAAGGGGAGAAGGAGACAATTGTGAGAGATGTTGTGGAGGTAGAAGATGGATTGTCGATGGATTAGATGATAATGTGGAGAGGGAGGAGTAATATGAAAAAGAGAGAAGAATAAAGGATGATTCAGAAGTTATGAATATGGCTGACTGGGAGGATGATAGTGTTCTCAACAGAAGTTTGGAAGAAGGAATGGGTTTAGAGGGGAACACATTGAAGTCTGTTTTAAGTATGTTCATTGGACTGCCTACATGACATACAGGAGAAGATATCTAGCAGGCAGTTGATAATGCAAGACCAAAATTTGGGAGAGTGATTAGAGCTGGCTATATAGATTTGGGGAATCATCTGCATAAAAAAAAAGTGATTCTTAAGCCCATGGGAACTAATACAGTATCTGAGAAAATATAGTAAGAGAAAAGGGCCCAGGCCAGAATTCTTATCAACAACCATGCCAAGAAGACAGGAGATAGAATTATGATCTGGCAGAGGAGACCGAGAAGAAATGATTAGAAAAGTAGGAAGAGAACAGTGTCTTGAAAGGCAAGAAAAGGAAGTATCTAGGAGGAAAGAATCATCAGTAGTATCAAAAACTCAGAGGTCAAAAACAAGGAGAAATAAAAGTCCATTAAGATTTGTAAGTTAAGGGAGACCTTTGGAGAAAGGAGTTCCACTTGAGAGATGAAATCAGAAGTTAGATTTCAGAGGACGCCAAAGTAAGTGGGTCAGGAAGAAGTGAAGGCAGCAAGTATAGATAATTCTTTTTTGGCAGTGAAAGGGAGGGAGAGGTATAAGAAGATAACTTGAGACCATGGCAAGTCAAGGCAATTTCTTTTCTTTACTATTAGAAATATGATAACAATTAACAAACATGAACACATCCTTGTACATAGAACAGAACAAAAAGATCATGGTATGTGATTGAATTTCTTTGATGTATAGTTTAAAGTATATACTTAGTGATCTTATCAGCTCCCATAGATTCAATTGTTATCTCTTTATAGATGATTCTCAGATCTGTATAACCAACCCTAGACTTTTCTATGAGCTCCAGTTCCATATTATTGATTGTGTATTGGTCATTTTAAACTGGATATATTCCACAGGCATCTCACACTCAACCTGTCCAAAACAAAATTGAAATAAGTCAGAAACAATAATTCTCTTCCTCCTACTTCTTAACTTCGCTATTACTGTCAAAGGCACTATCATCCTCCCAGTTACTCAGGTTTGGGTAGATTGAAGAGCAGAAAAAAGATAATTGTATATGACACCGTGAATTTCTCTTATTCTCTTTATATCATCAGCTCTTAGCATATACATAGTAAGCGCTTAGCAAGTGCTTATTGATTTTTCTCTACTAAATTTAACACAGTAGCTCGAATATTGCCCTACTTGTCTGTATCCTATTCTGAACTTTGATCTGTCCTCTCATATGTACTTTTAATGTTTCATTGACTTTTTCTTTTTTATATTATTACTGCTACCCATATTTTTCTCTCTAATTCTCCCCCATCTGCCTGGTCCCCCCAAACCCCTAGATAAACCCACCATTGTAGCAAATAAGAGTATTTGAATATAACAGATCCATGCAATGGATACATATACATATATATATATATATATGGTAATTTTTGTCCCATTCTGAATCTCTGTCAAAAGATGGGACTAGCGCTTCATGATTAGTCCTCTGGAAACCTGATTGCTCATTGATCATAGTTGTTCAATTTGTGTGGTTGTTTTCCTTTACAGTGTTGTAGTCGTATATATTGTTCTGGTTTGGTACTCTTCAGTCTGCATTGATTCATATAAATCCTTTCAAGTTCCCCTGAATCCATGCCTTTTGTTATTTCTTACAATACAATAATGTACATTATATTCGTATACCATAATTTGTTCCCTTTATTCCCCCAATTGATGGGCACTCACTTTGTTTCTAGTTCTTTGCACTGACAAAAAAAAACTGCTATAAATATTTTTGACATGTAGGTCTTATCTCTCTTTCTTTGATCTCTTGAGGTATGTGCCCACTACTGGTGGGATTGCTGGATGAAAGGATATGTAGAAAATTTTGAGGTATTTTTCCAACTTGCTTTCCAGAATGGTTGGATCAGTTTACAACTCTACCAGTAGTACTTCAGTGCACTTGTCAAGTAAAGGTTTATTAAGTATGGGACAGACTTGAACATGTTTGTAGAAAGCAGAGAAAGAGTCAGATCAATTTATTTACCCTGTGTCGTTTTTGTTCCTAGTCAGTCAGTAAACGTTTATTAAGCATCTACTCTGTGCTAGGCACTATGCTAAACACTGGAGATATAAAAAGAAGCCAAAGATAGTCCTGGCCACTATCTAATGGAGACGACAGCCAGCAAACAAATATGTACAAATAAGCCACGTACAGGATAAATAGGAAGTGATTAAGAGAAGGAAGGCGCCAGAATTTAGAGGGGTTGGGAAAGACTTCCTCTAGAAGAAGGGATTTTAGCTGGGACTTGAAAGAATCCAGGGAAGCCAGTAGAGAGAGATGAGGAGGGAGAGCATTCTAAGCGTGGGAGACAGCCAGAGAAAATTCCTGGAGCCAAGAGAAGACTTCTTCTGAAAGACCTACCCTTTTTCTGCAAATAGTCTTCCTATTGAGGCATCAAGGTGGCCCAGGGCAGCACTGCTTAAATTGTAGGTCAAGACCCCGTAAGTGCTGAAGGGCTGGCAAGTGGAAAAAGTTTAAGAAGCCCTGACTAGTGGATAAAATGCTGGAATTGGAGTCAGAAAGATCAGAGTTTGATTTCTGCTTCATATATTTATTAGCTGTGTGTGACCCTTAGTCATTAACTCATCTGTGAGATGGAGATGCTCATAGCACCTAATTCACAAGGTTGTTAAGAATATCAAATCAGACGACATATCATAGTACTTTAACATGCGTAAAGTGTGAGCAATTGATAGAAGTTTTGGCCACCCCATCACAAAACTATACATCTTGACTGTTTGTACTACTTATTTTCACCTGTCTTTCACAGTGAGGATTTGTTTGTTTGGCATGTGCATCCTTTTTAAAGATCATCTAGAAACTCTTAGAACTAACTTGGACAAATATTAAAATGTTGAAAGGCTGCTTAGACTTGCTATGTAAAGAAATAAAATTGGCACTTGGACCACACTGGAAAGACTATTAGATGGCATTTGGAACAATAGAAAGAGTGCTGGTTTGGGGCTTAGAAGACTTCCATTCAAATCCTTCTTACTATGTGACTTTGAGTAAGTCACTAGTCTCTGGAAGTTTATTCCATTACCTTTAAAATGATAATATTGAACCCAGTTCCCTCTAAGTTCCCTTCCATCTCAAAATCTATGATCCTGTGACCCCTGTGCAGTAGCTAGTACAAATTTTGTTTATCCCCATTTTACAGATAAGGAAGCCAACGCTCAAGTTAAATGATTTTGTGTTATAACTGGGATTCAAACCCAGGTATCTTCACTTCTAGTCTACTGCTCTTTGCGGGAGGCTGCATTTTAGTCTGTCAGTATTACATTCTACCATGAAAACTATCAGCTTTCTCCTAGACTGATAAAAGTTTGTGAGGCAAAGAGGAATCATAAATACATGTGATGATCTACTCCTTGCTTGTAGCAACATAAAGCCTGGTTTTCATGGTAGACTGCCTGGAGCCTTGTGCTCTCAGGAAGTACTATAGTATTTCTTCTCCTACTCAACCATTAATAACTCAGGAACTCGTTATTTAGTGCCCCTGTTCAGTGGCTTAGCTTCCAGGCATTCTCCCTTGTTTTTATTAAATTTAAAAAACTGTCCTTTTGATATGTTTTGTTGGTGAAGTTAATGGAACTTTGTTTATATGTTAGGTGTACACAGTCAATTCAGAATTAAAACATAGTTATGTGCAGTCAGATACTTTCCACCACTTTAGAGTACCCTTGCAAATAAATGGAAATGCCATCTAAATTGTGTCTGTACTTTGTTTTCAGCGTTCCTATTTCCGAACTCTTCTCATGCATGGATTCCACTTTCTGGTGTGGTTCCTCTGTGTCAAAGAAATCAGAGACACACAATGTGGTTTCAAATTGTTAACTCGAGAAGCAGCCTTGCTAACTTTTTCAAATTTGCACATCGAGCGATGGTAAGTTCTCTGACTTGACAATATCTAATGTTAAACTTTTTCCTTATAACTATATGTACAGACTTAAAAAATTTGTGTATATGTAACCTAGTTTGAGTCATTGCATTTCCACTGTATTTATTAGATCCTAGTTTAAAGCATGAAAGATTGTTTTCAAAGATATCAAAATTCCAATATACAGATTTATATAAGCCTTCATTTCATCTACTGAAAAGTAATCTTAATTTTAAACAGTATGAAAAAAGATAGTTATCATGGTAGAATGCACCTCCTCAACAGTACATTCTTTTCCTTTTTTAAAGAAACAATGAAGATAAAAAGTTATTATTAATTTAATAATAGCATTTATATAGCACTTTAAGGCTTACAAAGCATTCTATAAATATTATCTCATTTTATCTGCACAATAACCCTGGAAGCAGGTGCTATTATTATCTCCACTTTACAGATTAGGAAACTGAGTAACTTGCCCAGGGTCACACAACTCCAAGTACCCAAGGACTGATTTGAACTCAGACTTTGCTGAATCCAGATCCAGTGTTCAATCCACTGTGCCACCTGGATGCCTTATCAAATATGTAACATAACTATACAGATAATGAATTGCATCTTTATGCCAAAACCCAGTATATTTGGAGTCAGGGAATCTATTTAAATCCTTGCTCTGACATTCATTACCTATGTGGCTCTGGACAAGTCAGTTTCCTCATCTGAAAATAAAGTTAATGATCTGTATGGTCCCTTCCCCCTAAAACCTATGATCCTATCACAAATTAATTTGGTTGTCAGACTGAGATTGTGCTGAATAAATTTTACATAAGGCCTTCAAAGAATGACCACTTTCTTTATTTCTTTCCAAGTAGATATTTTTATTCCATGTCTGTTAGGTGCAGCAATTTTCACGTTTAGAAATGTACACTTTAAGAAATGTAACATACTGAACTAAAATTGATTTTATTGAGCATGGAAGTATACCTCAAGTACATTATGAGTAATATTCTTATCTGTTAATTTATAAATAATATGAAACAGTTTTGTATTAATGATTATGTTATTAACTATTAAAGAGAATAGTTATTCCCCTTTCCAAATTTTAGCTACTAAAAATATTTTCTTTTGATTGAAAGAATCTTAGCTCTTATGCTTTCCTTAACATCAGGTTAAAAAATGATAATTATCCTTTTTAAAAATGAGAGCCTTTTGAGTTGTTAACATTTATTCAGTTACTTCTATTTATATAACGTCACCAATCCTCTTTGCCTCAATCACTGACACTTGCCCAGATTCTAATTACTTAGTAGTCTTCACCAGTTTTCAGCATCTGTTTCCAGAGAAACAGATGCCACACCAGAAAAAATGAAGCTGCTTTGGAGAAATCTTTGTTCAGAATTAAAATGATCGTTAGGATCCAGAGCTATTTAAATTCTTTGTTTAAAAAATGGCATATTTTTTCTTGAGTATGCATATGTTGTTACTGTGTAGAATAGCAAAAGAATCACTGATATGAATAATCACTGAAATATGAAACCAGTGAACATAATAATAAGAAGCCACACTTGAAAGGAGGCTCCTCCCCCCGGACCTGAAGTTATTCATTCGACTGTTGTATCCAGATGGGCCAAGGGACTTGTTCTTTGTAGTTTAAAAGAGAGGCTTTAGTAATAGGGAATAGTGTTTTCATTGTTGAAGATCTGTTTTTTCCTTGAAATGTAAAACTAGTTATGTTCGATAAACAAAATATGATGAAATTGCCTTTAGTTAGACAGGTTTTTTTCTTTCAAATTCAATTTTTGTAAACAGTAGGAAAAAAGAAAAAAAGAGAGCCATTCACTTGAACAGTTTTGTTTTCTTTCTTTTGTGGCCAGTGTTGGTGTGTATGTGTGTGTTTTTTGTTCTATATTTTAATCAGTATCTTTGGGATCAGTAAAAATCAAAAGTTGTGTACTCAGTGTTCTCTTCAAAAGTCTGTCTTGTCCCAACTCTTGGTAGCATTCTTCAGCATTTCATTTAAAACTAAATGGAGAATCACCAATGTGCACACGTAGAATGTTGTGTTAATAAGTCCTTAATCAAAGCACTTTTTGCTCTAGGGTTATTTGAAAACTTAGTAGTTCTTCCATTTTAAACATAGAAAAACTAAAAAAGAATATAATTTATTTTACTGTAATCAAGTTCCCAGAGCCTCAAAATTCTTGTGTTCTTTCTTAGCATTACCTTGTCCTGATTCTTTTTTGAAATAAAATTTTCTTGCTCTCTTTTGCTTTTATATTATCTACATTTCCCAGTGTATTCCTACCCTATCCCAGGGAGCCATTTTTTATAATAATGAATAAACCTCAACTTGATTCCTCAACAGAAATGTTTTGAAGATTAGGAGGGATAGCTTTGCTAGCCATCTAAACTCCTAGACTACTCAAAGCAGCATGAATCGTCTAATTGGGAAATGGGGTAGGATGAAGCTGTAGACTGGTAAAAAAAAAAAAAAAAAGTCTAGAAAAGCTGTAGAAAAATTATCTCTTACAGGTAGCCCCTAGGATATTTCCAGGACAATGTTTGTTATCTTTAAGCCTAGCGGGTTGGTAACATCCCTAAGATATGTCATCTGTTCTTGCTTGTCCTCACGTAATTAGGGGATTTTTAATCTCTTCTGAGGAGACAGCAGGTCTGATAGTTTTAATCCCCTAGCAAAGATTACAGGATGCAGATGAGTCTCAGAAAACAATTAACATTCCTTAATTGTCAGAGAGGGGCAGTGATTAGCCATAGGTGAATGTCAGCTCACCTTTCTTGGTATTGCCATTTGTAATGTTCCTGTCTCAGACCTACAACCCGTCACTTTTTCTCCATACTACTAAGACCCCTTCTTTTTTATGTGTCAATAAAGAGGGTCCTCTCCTCGTTTGAGTCACTGGCTTTTTACTGAGGTTGCCAGTCTGACCCATTTTGTTAACAGCTGTATTTGTCACTGTTAATAAATTGATTTTGCTCAGAGCCCTGTACCTCAATTTACCTTTATTAACTTTATTTGCTGCACTTCTCCTTTCCAAACAATCTTGGGTTTATTTGTATCTATTCTCTTTATATTTATTCTACTTAAACTCTTATATGTATATGCTGTTTCTCTTTATAGTCTTTGTGAGTAGGGAGCTGTTCCTTTTTTTCTTTTTGTATCCCCATTGACTAGCACAGTGAGGAGGTACCTAGTAGAATAAGTGTTTGTTGGCTGATTAATAGAGACACTCTAAGCTTCTTAATGCTTCCAGAATTGCAATGAGTGAAATATGGTTAATGGCAGAAATAAAATTCCTCAGAAACATACGGCTGCCAAATGCCCTCTAACTAATGTTGCCACATTTGTGAGTGGCTCTGAAAATGGAGTACTTAAAAGTATGTTCTCTTCTGACAGTTTCTTTAACCTCAATAAGTATATATTTCCTTCCAAGACAATACTGGGAACAACTATGTCAGCAATATATTCAAACATGGGAGCTATCTCAGCTTTTAAAAAAGCAGATTTCAGACATTTAGCCATTGCCCTTGTTATAACTATCTAACTACACTCTTACTCATTACAACTACTGCTCCCTTCCCCCAGATACTTGGTATTTTACATAAAACACTTACCATGTGTTTGCTTTCTCTTTATGTTATTAATTTAATAATTATCAACAAATGCAAACACTCCAATATATCAAGAACAAAAAGTATTGTGTTTTAAACTGGGAACATCTGTTGTGTAATTTGTTTCTTTTTAAAATATGTATGTTACAAAGTAGTAACAAAATTGCCTTATTTGTATCTCCCGCTGAATTTTTTTGTTTTTTTTATCAGTGTTCTTTCTTTTTCTGTTTTTAAAATTTCATTCACTTTCCACTAACTCTACTTCTATCCTTCCCACTTGGAAAGCTTCCCTTGTATTTATTAAGTATAGCCTAGCAAAACAACAGCTTGTCGATTTTTAAAAATATTTCATTTCACACCTTTACTCCTTCCAAGAGGCAGGAGGTATGCTTCATCAATGTTCAGAGGTCTTTTACAGTTATTTTCTTCTACACTGTTGTGGCTTTGTTCTACTTACTTTACTCTGCGTTAGTTCATACAGGTCTTCCGAAGTGTCTATGAATTCTTTGTATTTGTCATTTCTTATGGCATAGTGATATTCTGTTACATTCATATAACATGGTTTGTTCCTGTACTTCCCTTTTGATAACTACCTGCTTTGTTTCAAGTTCTTTACTACCACATGAAGCCCTGCTATAAGTATTTTTTATGTATGAGCCTTTTCCCTCTATTGACCTCTTTGGGTTATTTTCCCAGTAGTGGGCCAAAGGGTATACAGATTGGGTGTAGTTGTTTCCCGGAATTGTTATATCAAATTATAACTCTCCCAAAAGTTCATTCATATTCTGGTTCACCTAAAGCCCTTCCAACATTTTTGTCTTTTGTCATCTGATGTGAGGTAAAATCTTAGTGTTGTTTTAATTTTCATTTATCTTATTATTTGTGATTCTGGATATTTTTTCACAAGATTGTTTTACATAGTTGCATTTCTTCTTTTGAAAACTGCCTATTCATATCCTTTTGCCATTTATCTTCTGTAGGAATAGCTCTTATTCTTAGATATTTGTATCATTTTCCTCTGTCTATTGGCTGTCAGACCTTTATCAAAAATATTTTTTATAAAGACTCTTCCCAGTTAACTGCTTTTATTATGATTTTAGTTACATTGATTTTGTTTTTGGAAAAGTTTTTGTTTTTATTTTATATAATGAAAATTGTCCATTTTATCTTCTGTGGTCATCTCTATTCTTAATTAACTTGAGAATTCTTCCCTAAACCATAGTTGTGAAAGGTACTTTTTTTCATTCTCCTCCATTTTTAAAAAAATATGATCTTTAACATTTAGTCTTTGTCCATATGGAGCTTCTTATGATATATGGTGTGAGAAATTGCTCCCAGCCTAATTTCTGCCATATTACTTTCTGTTTTTTCCAGCAATTTTTGTCGAAGGAATAAGGCATTCTTATTCCAATAATAACATGTGCCTTACTAATAAGAAGTGTTTGTTACTTATATATGGAAATGTGATTTATTTTTTCCACAGTCTTTCTTTGGGTCTTCCAGAATCCCACACTGGTCACAGCCAGTGTATGTCAGAGGAAGGACTTAAATTGAAGCAACCCTACTGCAAGGCCCTTCTCTGCTATGACATGCTGTCTCTAATAACAAAAACATAACACAATGTATATTCATTCTTGGGTTATTTCATAAGATGATTCCAGCCAATGAGCTCTCCTCTTACCTACCCTTTACATTTGTACAATTCTTGAATTGAATCCCTTTTCATATCTGATAAGGTATAGATTTGATTAACTAGGTACTTGGACAATGCAGTCCTAAGAAAGTTATTTAATATTGAAAATCCTGTTCAAGTAATTCAGCTATCAGAAAACCTATCTCAGCTCTTAACAACCGACACTTCTCTTATAATGTGCTCTTAAGAAATAGAAAACAAAGGAAGAATGGAGAGAGTTCAGAGTGGAACACAAGGCTTAATGTTGAGTTTCCTTCCTTCAGAATTGTCAATCCTATTTCACAGAAGTTTTTATATTTCCTTTTGGAAAACACAAAGCACCCTCTTTTTAGATGGTTCTACCTTCTTAACTAGATATTTAAGTAGGATAAGAAAATGTATTAAGTGAGCTTAAAATAACTTTTATCCTGAATTATCCTCATTTTGGGGCTAGTTACATAATTAAAATTTGAGCAGGGTAGGGAGAGGCAAGACCCTTAAAGGGGAGAGAAGGAAACCTCCCTCCAAATCCTGTGTGAATTGAGGCTAAAACCAATCTGTCTAGGCCGGAGTGAAAAAGCATCACTTTATTTTTTAAGTATGTGGTAAGACTTAGAAGTGTAGGCAGAAGCTTATGCTACCCATGGGAAGGTAAGATGGGAAGAAACCTGTTTCTTGTAGAGAACTTAAATTTTTAAATGTGTAGGATTAAGGGACAGTAGAGAATGCTTTCTCATTCATTTTTGCCATAGACTATGCACTTATGAACAGGAGAAATTCAGTGGCAAGATGCAAGGAGATAACATGAAAGTCAGTGCTAATGTCTCAGTTTCAGTGTAGGAGTGGACTATGTTTCTTCCTCAATGATCAGAAAAACTACAAGAAGGAATTTCAGCATAATAATGATAATAACGAAATAATGGCAAACTAGGGAGTGCAGTAAGACTACACTTAAGGTTATCTACTTGTACAGTCACAACCAAAGACCTACTCACATTTGCGCCCTGAATATGTGTGTGTATGCTATACTGCAGATATAAGATAGCAGGAAGTATAAGGAAATTAGCATTTATTAAGTGGTCACTCTGTACTAACCACTGTGCTGAGTGCTTTACGAATATTATCTCATTTGGTCTTCATAACAGCTGTGAGTTGGGTGCTATTATCATCCCCATTTTACAGCTGAGGGAGCTAAAACAGAGGTTAAGTGACTTTCCTGGGTTCACACAGCTAGGAGAAACCTGAGGCTGAATTTGAATCCAGGTCTTTCTAACTCCAGGCCCAGTGTTCTATCCATTGTACCACCTCGCTCCCACAATAGAGGAGAGGATGCCATCAGAGAGGGAACCCAGGGTCATGACCTTTAGAGGAGAAACCTTGATTCCCTGAACAGTGGTAGCAGGAATTGCCTAAGCATCTACAGGCTGTGAGCCTTCTGTTTGGGGGCTTCTTTGATATTGATATTCCCACTTCAATATTAAGTTGTTGATTAAACATGAAACAAGTTCTCTGTTCTATCTAAACATCTTTAAAGTTAGGATTGACAACCATCTCTCTCATATGCATTAGGGTAAAACATTCTTTAAAACAACAGGGCTGGGTTTAAGACCCTCTCTATCAAATTCTCCAGATGCTCTGATTTCTAATCAGGACTCTCATTTTCTCCTTTAACTGGGTCACAGTCAGAGCCATAAGTTATTTTGTCTCCTTCATAGCTTAGTTTTATATTGATTTCATTGTTTATGGGTCTGACCTTCAGAGGAACCACATAAACTGCACAACTGCTGAACAAGCTAATTTTAATTATGTCATGTGAGAGCTCTAACTACAGCCCAACTTGCTTTTAAAAAAAAAAAACTGTGTCTGTTTCAGGGCATTTGATGTAGAACTTCTTTATATTGCGCAGTTTTTTAAAATTCCAATAGCAGAAGTTGCTGTCAACTGGACTGAAATTGAAGGTAAGTGTGAATTGTTCATATGACAACTGATCTAAAATCAGCCCAAGTCAAAAGAGAATTTTAAGATCCCTTCCTTTCCCTGTTGCTATCAGGACCTAGTCAACTTTCTATGTCAATGGACCAACTCCGTGGAAAAGCTATTCTGTACCTTTTCTGCCACAGTTTTTCCAGTTTTTGCTTCTTTCCCTTATGCAGTGGGAGAGGTACCCTTTCTTAGCCAAGAGATTTACTAAGCATGGTTCACTTAACAGGTATCAGAAAAGGTACCATACTTGTCAAAAATTAGCGAATAGCTTGGAATCTTTAAGGATAGTGCCTTTTGTTAGCATTATGTTTGTTTGGCTCATTCTGGAGATATTTAACAGGCATCTTTTGTGTACATAATACTTATAGGGTATTGAAAAGTGGATAAATCTGTGGTCCTGCTCCATGTATATACATTAAAAATCTATTCAAAACTGCTACTTTTTATTTCATACATATATATCCTACATCTGAAAAAAAAGTGTTTTGTGTGTCTCCTCTTTAATTTTGTTAATTATAGAGAGCACCTGGGTGAGGAAACCGCCTCTTTCAATGCAGATCTGAAACTATTCTAAATTTCTAGGATTAGAAAGTTGCCTGGACAGTGAGAAGTTAAGTGATTTTTCCCATGGCTCTTTAGCCAGGATGTGGCGGAAAGATTTTAACCCAAGTAGTTTTGATCCTGAGGGCAGCCCTCTATCCACTACACCATACTACCTCTCAGTCCATAAATATTCTGAGCTATAGTCATTTTGTTTATAATTGTGTGCTATTTACCAGATAGAGTGCCAAGCTGGGCCTCCAGTAGCTCAGTGTATAACTCTATACAAGTAAGTAATTATAAGTGTCTTTGTCTGGGCACTAGTTCTGACATTAACTTGCTTTGTAAGCTGTATCTTCTTTAAAGCTTATAAGATAATAAACAAAACCAGGTGAATGAATGCCTGACTGAATGTTACCTTTCTCCTCATTCCATTCCTGTCCTTTCCAAAAGGAAATCTTACCTGGCTATCAGGTTAATTCCATATCTGGAAGGTCTACTCCATTCAAAAATTAGTCCATCTTCACAAAGTTCTCCAGATGATAGATTTTCTAAAATCAGCCTATGCCTCCCCAGGCTATTCTAGAACAGATGTCTTAACTTACTTAGGGTTTGAACTAATCCCTCTGTGTTTTCATTGCCCATGCCTTCATTTTCGGTTCAATTCAATGAGTGTTTAAGTGCCTCCTACCAGCCAGACACTATGCTAGTTACCGGGAGTACAGAGACAGAAATGAAATAGTTCTTGCCCCCAAGGAACTTGCATTTCACTGTGGAAAAGTAACATCCACAAATATGCCAATCTAAAGTATATTAACAGTGAATGCAAATTGTGACCCATGGCCATGTAACCTACATAGCCCATTCTGAGCTCACACAGACAGTGCGATCTCAGGAGAGCTGACCCTCTTCTCTCTTTGGCCTCTGCTGCCTCCACACAGAAGTTATGCTGGGAAATTTCCAAATTTAGCTCATGTCTGGCTTTTCACATATTTGGGTAAAAAGGGTCCCCAACTTCCATACAAGCACTCAAGGTAGTAGAACAAGTATAGAATAGCCTTTATTTCACCCTACAGAAAATGCAAAAGATGCAGAGAACTCACAGGAGTTTGTAAACAGAGGAAACACCCAAAATAGTTTGCCCTCCAAAGGAACCAAACTAGGAGTTGTCAGCAGGGCAATGTACCAGCATTCCAGTGAATCCCTAGTCCTCTAACAGGGTCCCCCTATACCTTTTCCAGTCACATAGGACTCTCTTTTGGACTCCACTGATGAGCAAACATTTTGTGGCTCCTACAGAGTCAAACCCCTTCCGCTTCTACCTGTGCTGTCCAAATCTTGCATGGTAGTGGGAGGCACTAAGTGCAGGTCTTGTGCTCCCCCATTTTGTTGCCTTAGCTCCTTGTTGCCCAGCAGCAGCAGCTGACACATTGGCAATTCTCTTTCAACTTGGAGTTCCTTTCCAGGTAATCCGCATTGCTGGCAATGTCCAAGAAAATCTCCTTTCTTTGCTACAAGGCTAGATCATGAGATCATATTGCTTAGGAAATTCTCCCTCCTCTAATTAGGAGACTGTGGATAGAGAACATTACCCATAAACTCCCCTCTCAGGCCATGGGGGCAAACACATCTCCTTCTGTGCATGGAAGGACCATTGCTTTCTCTTAGTGGCCTGGGAAACTACACAATCAGGGACTTTTCTCACTGACCAAGTAAGAAAGCTGTGGGGGAACACCTGCCACTTCCACACACTGTTACCGCTAGACAATAAGTAAGGTTTCTGGGAGTGGCAGGGGACCTCATAATTGTCTTTACCTATTTGCATTCCTTGAACGGTTAATTACATTACACTTTAATTTTAGGTGCCTTGGCTTTCTCTTTTATAAATGGATATAACGGTACATGTCCCATTATTAGTGATGTAGAACGAGATTATTATGTTCAGAGTTCTATAGAAACTACTGCTGTAAGTTCACAGTGGTAGGAGAAGACATGCTTTAAACATAAAGTATACTGATAGTGAAAATGACTTGGTGTCAACAGTTTTCGTACATCTATAAATATGAGACTAGTAATATTTTGTAATGGGTGAACTTTACTACAGAGCTGCAGACAATGAGACAACCTGTAACCCAACCTGTTAGTTGGAGATAATGGAAAGAGTAGACTTGGAGATGGGAGCAACCTGTATTCACAGCCTGATACCTGTACTTTTTAGCCTTGACACCCCAACCCCCAACCCACTGCCCCCAGCTGAAGTTTCTTCATCTACAAAGTGAGGGCAGTAATCCCTACCTCATAGCAGTGTTGTAAGGAAAATATTCAAAACACTATAAATGTGAATTATTACTGAGATTGGATTAGTGTATGTCACAGTCTTTTTTGTGAGTTCTTATGTGGTGTTTTGGCTATTTTATATGTAATTATTGCTTCTCCAGTAACCAAGTGGATTATTTTATAAAACATAAGATTTAGAAGGAAGCTTAGAGATTACCTAATACAATTTCATTTTACAGATGAAAAAACTGAGGCCCAAAGAACTAACTGCTCAGGTCACACAGATGGAAATGAAATAAGTGAAAAAGCCAAAATTCAAACAGAAGTTCTCTAACTGCAAACCCAGTGTTGTCTGTACTATGTGACACTATTCAGATATCATTATTAAACCTAAACTCTGTGTGTTTCCCTGCCTATTCCATAGTCATTTTTAAAGTTCTGAATTAAACTTCCTAATTTCATTTTGTTTCTAGATTTTGCATTCCAGAGTTACTTTATATGACTTAAATGTGAATACATTTATAGTTTGGTCACAATTTAAATAGCCAGAAAGATTATGTCAAAGGTACTATTGGTTGACTTTTTAGTATAGTTTTTTAAATTGATTTTCTATTCAGTGCTTATTCAAGCCAATTTATTTTAAATTCTTCTTTAATTACAGGTTCTAAGCTGGTCCCGTTTTGGAGCTGGCTACAGATGGGCAAAGATCTACTTTTTATACGACTTCACTATTTGACTGGTATCTGGAACCTTGTAAACACTCGAAAAAAAAATTAGGTTGTTTATATTCACTGAGGGTATTAATACGCACCATTGCCATTTCATTTGAAATTAAATATTAAAACTGAGATAAATTTGTGGGTCTTGTCTACTTTTTTTTTAAAAAGAAAAGGAGGTAATTAGAACAAAAGACTTTTTAAAGTAGGTGTGGAAGGGGTAGTATTTGCTACTATTGTGAGTGTTCTTTGCGTATCACTTTCTCATACATATATTTATGCATACACAAATGTTTTCCCACATGTATCTGGTTTTAATCATGTATTTATGTATTTAAAAGAAAACTGGAAGTCTTTAAATGCCATACATGTAGCAAGTGGGGTTTTGCAATAAATTTTGTTAGAAAAGCTAATGGTAAAAATTCTGTTTCAAGAATTAATATGGCAAATTTATTTCAACTTTATACAAAGTGTTCTTGTCTCACTAAATAAGTTTATTGAAATACTTCCTTTAATCAAATTCAGTAGGAATTACTGTAAGCGTCAGTTTCCAAGTTTTGCTACAAGATTCAATTTTCTAATTCTGAGACTGTTAGCTCTTCTAATCTTGGATCTCTTTTGACATCATTATAGCTTCTGTTTTTAAGGTAATAGTCTCCAAAAAAAAAAGTCATTTAGAAGGTAGTTACACAAGAAACACATGTTCTAAGCAATGGTAATTTGAAATTAAGCTTGCAGATTTTTAATTGTTCTCAAAGTTTAGTTTTAAATCTGTGACTAGTGATTGTAACAGTATTTGGATTTTTTGTGGAAAATTTTCATTAATGATAGTTTTACATTTAATTTCTCTGAATTTTCCTTGCTAAATATAAATTCTATTTTCAGGAGATTTAAAATGAAAATCAGCATAATTTTTAAAATATCCTTAATAAAAGATTTCCCTAAATTAAATCTACAATATATAATCTTAATTGCCTGAATATAAAAGTAACTTCAGTTTTATTTAACTTAACAGAACTCAGATTGCATATATTTAAAAAGACTACAACCTTAACCCATTTAAATTTTTCATTAGAATATTATGCCCATATTCTTTCCTTTCCTAATTCTTATGTCAGTATTTGTTCTTGAATAAAGTATTACATCTTGACCTTCTCTAGACAGTTCTCCCAAACTGTGGACAAGAAAACACAAGACTTTTTTCCTAAACATAGAGCTAGAGAGTTCTCAGAAAAATGTTAAGGATGTGTTGCATTTTAATCCACTCTTACATATCCACTCTTATTTTTTGTATAAGTTTGTTCATTTCCTTCAACCTGTCTTATACAATGACAAACTTTTGTTGTTAAGCCTTTTTTCAGTCCTGTCCAACTCTTTGTGACCCCAATTGGGGTTTTCTTGGCAAAGATACTGCAGTGGTTTGCCATTTTCTTCTCTAGCTCATTTTACAGATGAGGAAACTGAGGCAAACAGGGTTAAGTGACTTGCCCAGTGTCACATAGCTAATAAGTGTCTGAGGCCAGATTTGAACTCAGCAAGACAAGTCTTCTCTACTCCAGGTCCAGCACTCTATCCACCGCGCCTCCTACTTGCCTCATAATAAACTTAAGGTGCATAAAAAATAATCTACTCAAAACACACGTCCTTCTCTGGACCAGGTAGTAAAAACAAATAGAAGTGAGTCATGTGTCTATAAACCTACTTAACTAGTAATTCCTGGGCAAGACAAGATGAAGACATCTCCTGCTTTCACTTATGCTATATTTAATACTCTTCTTTCATCCAGGTCAAATTTTTGGTTGTGAATTGTGTAAAACTTTAAATAGTCAAAAATAGCATCATTGTTCCTTAATGTCTGTGTAACCAAAATAAATTAGTAATCTTTTCAGCTGGAAAGATAGGGCTCATTGAGGTATGCCTTCATTTAATCTGTCCGTTTACCAATATATATGATCACCTTGATCCATTCAACTTGTTAATTTTATGGTAAGCAAATAGGTTTCATAGATTCTTACTCTATTTAAGTGAATTAATTTCTGATTTAAATTCATTTTATGAATATGAATAATTTTCATTAAAATTTAAAACTTTAAGGAGTACAATAGTTTTTCAGAGGAATATACTAATAAAGAAGTTTTGTCAAAACTTTTTTAGCATACAAAAAGGAAAAATACAGAGGAGAGCAAACAGCAACTTATCTTATTAAATGCAATATTTATATTTTTAAAAATTCTAACAAGTTCAATTTCTTAGATAATTTTTTTTGTATATTGTAATGATTTTGTTCGGTTCACAATAAAGATTTTATTAAGTTGCTGAATTGTAGGAAAGGTTTGTATTTTATACTGAAAAGATTGTCCCAAATTAAAGATTTTCACCTTAAAACACAGATATCCATAGGAAGTTAAAACCTCATTGTACTGTTAATTATTTCAATCAGCTTATCTAACAACTTGTTAATGATTGCCAAAATTGGAGTTTTGATTGGAGAGAAACAAAGGTCAGAGGAGTAATTCTGAAACATAGGCACTTTGATCCCTATACAGTGCCATGATGGAGGATTTCCTTTATCCAGAGACTATCATGAGGGGCCTAAGAGCTAAGGTTATGAGAATGGAGAAGAGGGAGGTATTCATGAAGTAGGACAATGATGAAGAAAAGAAGGTAGGAGTATTGGTGCCAGCAACTGCTAGTGTGCCACTAAAAATGATCTCATTGACACCTTTGGGTATGCTATTGTAATTGGCCAATACCTAGAAAGCACATTATCTTAGAAAAAGAAAAAGGTATTCAATTGAAACATTGGTCACATCATCATTCCTACTGATGATAGCCTTTCCCCTTTCCCTTCACAAAGCCATCTTTCTCTTTCAAAATCTCACTCACAAATCATTTCTTTCATGAAGCCTTTGAGAATAACTATCCAGTTTACATTATTCTAAATAATAATAATAATAATTAACATCTGTCCAATGTTATGACCAAATGTAGATTCCTACACAAATTTGATTTGTTATTATATGTAAGGAGACTAAGGTAGCTGGCCAGTATCCTTTAATATTTTAATGGATGTACAGTCTCACTTAATAATGGGATCCCTCATTCAGTGCAGCTCATTATATCCAAACTTCGCAGCCTGTGCAGCTTTGGTCAATGCCCTCAAAACTTTGCCATAGCCCCCTAACATGCTAGAGCCTCATTTAATGCCATTTAACATTATTTTAATACTATTGCAGCACTGAAGCTATCCATTCATTTTCCCTTAATTTTGCTACATTACCAGCTCACCTCCTTCTCTTAAAATACATCTAGATGATCCTTTTAATGTCATTTCTTGCTTACGAGTCATCACTGATAAGATGCTGTAGCCCATGTGTGCCCATGGTCTTTGGCCTTTTGGTTCCCTACAACCTTTAGGTTAAGTCATGGTTTTGTTTCTTCTAAGATCCTGGTTTTCTATCTTTTATAGCCATATAGCATCACTGAAAGAATATTGGTGTTTAAAAGATGAGTTTTTTTCTTGGGGAAAAGTTTAGTGTCTCATTTTTCCCAGGTCCCTAACTCATGGCTGTTCTGAGGAGCGGGGGTCTGTTTGCCAGGACATGAGGTTGAGACCCTCAGCCCTTGCATTCACATCCTAAATCACAGAGCCATGCTTATCATGATAGTGGAGTAACCTCTGATGGCTTAACAAGACCACAAATATATTAGGAATACTGCCCACCACTAGTCTGCAACTGGTTTGTGGGGCATCGGAAAATCTGTAAGAAGCCTTTCCAAAGTCCCCTTATGTTAGTGCCTTCCCTCTAAGATTATCTCCAATTTATCCTATATCATATATATATATATCTTATTTGTCCATAGTTCTTTGCATGTTGTTTCTCCATTAGACTGTGAACTCCTTGAGAAAAAGGTACTGTTTTTGCCTTTTTTTTTGTATCTCCAGCACTTAGCACAAGGCCTCTCACATAAGAAAGACATAATAAATGCTGTTGACTCGATTTACCTAAGCTAGGGCTCAGAAGAAGACATTGTAAGTAGGATTGTAATCCAAGCCTTTCAAGCTTTCACTCCAATGGCCTAAACTTCAAGAGCCCAAACTTACCCCCATACCAACATGAGGCATCAGAGGGGGACTTCTTGTGAAGATGTGATGGCCAGTTTCCAGACAAAAACTATTAGGTGGAGCCAAGATGGCAGATTAGAGGCAGCAAACCAGTCAAACACTCTCAATAGTCCCCTCCAAACAACTTTAAAATAATGCTTCACATTGAATTTTAAAGTGGCAGAGCCCACAAAAGGTCAGGGTAAGATATTTTTCCTGTCTAAGACAACTTAAGAGGCCAGCAGAAGAGGTCTGTGACCCCAGTGGGGGCCTTCCCAGAGCGCAGCAGTGGCACCAGTAATGGGGCTAGGGGGTGGCTGCATCAGAGGCAGCAGTGGCTTCAGGAGTTCTCAGACCAGAGAATACAGTAAATGGGTTGGACATCTGATCAGAAAGAGATTATAGGGGATCCTGTACTGGCACTGGGTGTAGGGCCTGGCATTGTTTGGTAACTCTGTTATCCATACACAGTTCTGGGTTGCAGTTCCATGGCTAAGAAGAGCATTAGCACTTGCAGGGGAGCAAGGACCCTTCCTGGGTAAAGACCAGAGCGCAGGCCAGTGGAATGGTGACCACACCTCTCCCCAGAACACATCACCTTGGAAGCACTGAAAACTTGCAGACTTTCAGAACTAGCTCTGAAAAGAGCAACACAAAATAGTCTGAGGCTTAGGACAGTCCCTCCCCACCCCAGGTGAGCAGAGCCCAACTTTAAGTTAAAGTTCAAAGTCAAAAAATTGGCTGGAAAAATGAGCCAACAACAACAAAAGAACTTGACCATAAAAAGCGATTACAATAACAGAGAAGATCAACACACAAATTCAGAAGAGGACAACAATGTGAAAACAGCTACAACCAAAGCCTCAAAGAAAAATGCTAATTAGACACAAGCCTAACAAGAATTCCTAGAAGATCTAAAGAAAGAAATGAGAGTGGTAGAGGAAATAATAGGAAAAGAAATGAGAGTGATGCAACGAAATTATGAAAAGAGAATTAACAACTTGGTAAAAGAGGCACCAAAAAAAAGACCTGAAGAAAATAACACCTTAAAAAGCTGTTCTGCTAATTTTCCAAATGGAAAAATAGATACAAAAATTCACCGAAGAAAAGAAGACAGAATTGGTTGACTAGGAAAAAAAAAGGTACAAAAACTCATTGAAGAAAATAATTCCTTAAGAATTAGGATTGGGCAAATGGAAGCTACTGACTTCATGATACATCAGGAAACAATAAAACAAAGTAAAAAGAATGAAAAAAAAGAAGAAATGTGAAATATCTAATTGGAAAAACAACTGACTTGGAAAATAGATTGATGAGAGATAATTTAAGAATTATTGGACTACCTGAAAACCATGATTAAGAAAGAACCTAGACATCATATTTCAAGACATTATAAAGGAAAACTGCCCCCAATATCTTAAACTCAGAGAGTAAAATAGAAATTGAAAGAATCTACTGATCACCCCCTGAAAGGGATCCCAAAGTGAAAACTCCCAGGAATATTATAGGTAAATTCCAGAGCTCCCATATCAAGAAGAAAATATCACAAGCAGCAGAAAGAAACCATTCAGATATCATAGAGCCATAGTCAGGATCACACAAGATTTAGCAGCTTCCATATTAAAGAAGCAGAGGGCTTGGGGTGTGATTTCAGAAAAACTTGGAAAGACTTATATGAACTGATGCAAAATGAAGTGAGTAGAACTGGGAGATCATTGTACATAGTAACAGCAATATTGTAATGATGTTCAACTGTGAAAAACTTAGCTACTTTATCAATACAATGATCCAAGAAAATTCCTAAGGACTCGTCATGAAAAAAGCTGTCCACCTCCAGAGAAATAACTGATGAACTCTGAGTACAAACTGATATATAGTTTTCTCTCTTTATTTTTTCTTGCTTTTTTTTGTACTATATGGCTAATATGATAATGTGCTTTGCATTATTTTACATGTGTAATTGATGTCATATTGCTTCCGGTCTCAGTGGGTGGAGCAGGATTGGGAGGGAGGGAGAGAATTTGGAACTCAATTTAAAATAATAAGTATTTTTCAAAACTAAAAAAACCCTTAAAAATATAAAGAATTCTATATTAAACTATATGTAAGGCAAGATTTATGACCTCAAGGATGACCATGAACATGCCTGAATGGTTCAGAATCGCAAAGTATAAGAAATTCTCTAGGTAGAAGGCAGAGGAAGTATAACATTTATTTAGACATGAGAGAATCCAATCCCAGGACCAGTAATTCCAATTCCATATAGTAATAATAATATTCCAAAGCCAGTAAGCCCACCTCAATGTAGCAACAAGGAAATTATAACAATATTATAGCAAGGAGCCAAGTCATCCTGTAACATCCACCCCACCCCCACCCCCACCCCCACCCCAACCCCCACTAGGGCCTTCCTGTAAACAACCACTCATGAATCCTAACTCCCTGCTCAGCACTCTCTTCTACAGCTCTGTAGACTCCAGGTTCCTGCTCCTTCTCCTTGGGCTGAATTCCAATTCCTGTAGCTCTCACTGCCTCAATGTCTTCTTGATGTCTGCTTCTGAATTCTCCTGCTCTCATTTCCACTGCTCTACTGCTCTCAGTTCTGAGCTCTCTTTGTTTACAGTCCTAGCTGGCATCTGATTGACTAGAACTCAGTGCACATACCATTGGCTCTGGTCTTAGCAACTCCCCTTAGGGCCCTGAGGGCTTCATGCCCACATCAGCTTAACCAGCAAAAGGGTGTGGGCCTGGAGCCTCTCATCTGGTTAGTGAAAGGGTGTGAGCCTGCCTCTAATCAGGCCTCCCTTTGTTGGCCCCACCTGAGGCCTATTCAATGGGCAGGAAAGCTCTTTCACTTACTGATTGGCCTTACATAAACCAAGCCAAATTTTAAATGGTTGATAATCCTTTGAGTATATCTCAAATATTTTTCAGTCCCCACTCCTCTCTTTTTAGTATCTTAGACTCTTTTTCTTGAATGTCTTAAATTATTAATTATACTTATTAATATTTGGTGCTAAGACTTTCAAAGAAGAGGATATAAGACAATAAAAAAGAGAGTTGGGGCTGAAAAACACTGGCTTTTATATACTTTTCTGAGATTTTTATAGACATAAAAATTTATTTTTTCTAACACTAATTCCCCTCATCACTGGACAACATCTTGTATAATTAAGGAACATGCAAAGCCATCCGAATAATCAGAATAATAGCTGTACCACCTTCAGATTTTTTCATTGCTTTACAAATATCTCATTTGGTCCTTGCAACAGTCCTGTAAGATTGGTTCTACAGATTTTGTTATAACCTTTTAACAGCTGAGGAAACAGAAATAGGTTAAGTGATTTGCCCAAGTTCACACAACTAGTTAATGTGAGAAGCCGGATTCCAACAAAGGTCTTCCTGAAGCCATTTCTCTCTTTTCCTACTATGCCACATTGCCTATCATCCAACCCCAATGCAAACAATAGAATCCAAATTTGAAGTTGATTTTGTAAAGGAGCATAGACCTCAAATCTTTTTCTATGCTTAACCTACCTCAGAATTGGGGCAAAGAATGTGCTTTGTAAGCAGCAAAATATCATAAATGTGGTGTTCTCATAGTCAGGAAAGCTCTAAAAATGAAAAAAAAAAGTTTAGGAAGAAGATACTTCAAAAATAATGCTCTGACAAAAGTATAAACAGATTGAAAGCAGTGGGGTCTCCTCTTCATTAGAGGACTTCAAATAAAGGTAGATGACCACTTGTTTGGCCAATTGAAATGGAAATTCTTTTTCAGTTATAGGATGGTCTAGATGGCCTCTATGGTTTCTTCACTCTATAATATGAGGGGGTTGGGGGTGGGGAAAGAGACAAAGGAAGAAAATTACAAACTAAGTTCCAACAAAGGTTGCCAAGAATAGTAGCTCTCCCTGGTTTCACCTTCTCCTTCTCAATGATTCAGGGTCCAGAAGCATTTTGTGGTAGTGGTTAGGACTCTGATCTGGGAACCAGGAAAATTTAGGTTCAAATGTGACCATGGACAAGACATTTCATCTTTCTGGGCCTTAGTTCTCTCATCTACAAACTGAAGGTGTTGGATTTGAATCCTAAGTTTCTTTCTACCTTTAAAATTGTGGTCCTGTGATCCTCAAGGGAATGGGCTCTATAGGAATCCACCAAATCTGACACAAAATGAACAACATATCCAGCAGCAATGGTGACAGAAGGGGTTATTCCATGGGTGGGAGATCCCAAAAGGCAAAGGATCAGGGCCTTTGAGGGCACAAATTCTCTTGGGGGTAGCAACTGCAACAGCAGTAACAGAAGCTTCTACACCCACTAGGTGGCTCTGTCATCAGGGCCAAGGTGTTCACCATTTGAATGATCACAGGAAAGTTGCATAGTCTAGGTAGGCAATTAACTATAAAAGAAATTCAACAGCAAGAACTGGGATAGATAGATAGATAGATAGATAGATAGATAGATAGATAGATAGATAGATAGATAGATAGAAATATATAAGCAGATAGCTAGACAGATGGGTAGATAGGGAGATAGATGGAAAGAGAAAGATGGATAGGTATAGATATATAGGCAGATAAATGGATGGATCAATAGATGATGGATGGATGGATGGATGGATGGATGGATAAATAGCAAAAGTAGTACCCATTAAATATGGATTGACTGAATGGAGTTTGACTGAGTGAAGTAGTTTTAAAAGGGTTTTTTTTTTAGTTATTTTTTACTTCACTGCTGGCATTCTAGATTTTTCCTTTAAGCTTAAGTATGGCACTTGTGCTTCTTAGGTCAAAGAATATATGTGAATTGTACCAAGCTGCATCTTGTTCCCTTTTCTTCCATTACCATGTGGATGCCACACAACCTCCTTACTGCATGCCCACAGTGCAAATCAATAGTACCAGTGGAAAAAAAAATTGAAGGTGACCCCCAAGCCTTCTCACACTCCTGAGAGCCTTGCCCCTCTAATTTGTTTAGGATGTGACCTTTATCTCTATATCATGCATCCCTTTGGAGGTTATTTTAGTATATGAATTGAGATGTCAGTATGGCAATTAACATTTATTAAGCACCTACTGTGTACCATGCATTGTGCTAAGTGTTGAGGATATAAATATGAAAGAGAAAGAATATGAAAGGTCCTGGGACATGATGGAAATATCCAAAGAGTTTCAAAGGGTGGGGGGAAAATGTTGTTCTAATACCTTATTTCTGACATATGGCTTTCTAGTTTTTCCAGCACTTTTTATCAAATAGTGACTTCTTACTCAGTTTTGGGGATCTATTGGTTGATTGAACTACTATGTTCATTTGCTTTTGTATATTTTGTACCTGTTCTGTTCCACTAATCATTCTACATTGTACCAAGTAGTTTTGATGATTCTTGCTTTTTAGTTTAGTTTAAGACCTGGTGACATCTAAAAATTTAATTGAAGCAATAACTTCAGAAAAATTGCAGGATATAAAGTAAATCTACACAAGCCATTAGCAGTTCTGTAGCCCTAGCTAAAGTAGTCAAAATTAAAATTATGACTTCCCAATGATAAGCAGACTCCATAGAAGAGAGCCACAATTAATTCTGAAAGTATGAAAGTGAAGTGGGGGTGCCCTGCCAATTCAGAGAAAGAAACTAATCCTGTAAAAGCAGTGCCATACTGAACCCACACTTCCCAAAGTCCCCAAACATCATGGAACATAGATGGTGAAGAAATGGCAGTGGTCACTCTCTAATGTTTTACCTTTTAGGAAGTAGATGGTTAGGGTTCCAACGTAAGGGCCCAGTCACGTGAAAAGTTATTTGAAATAAGGTCAGTTTTGACATTGTCTAATCTCAACTCAAGCTTAATTACAGTTTCTACTGTTAGATAATTTTGGGTACAAACCCAAAGCAGATGCAGAGACAGTTATATTGCAGTGAAAAGAATGAAGGACTTAAAAACAAGAGACCTGGAACTATTAACTACTAGCTATGTGACTTTGGGTTTAATCTTTCTGAGACTCAGTTCACTCATCAGTATAATTAGGATAATTAATACTTGCCTTACCTATCTTTCAGAGTTTTTGTAAAGAACAAACAAGAACATGTATGTAATGAACTTCATAACCAATAAAGTACTGTATGAATAGGTGACAGATCTGTGATTTCATTTCTATGGGCACTTCCACCAATGCACGTCAGTACCTTCTTTACTATTTATAGTCTTAGGAAGTTGGCTAGAGCACTGAGAGGTGAGTGATTTGCTCGGTCACACAGCCAGTATGTATCAAAGGCAAGACTTGAACCTAGGTCTTCCTGGGTTCTTATGATGCCTCTCACACAATGTGAATATACACTATTATTATCCAACATTATCATTACCTCCCTACACACACTGTCTTTTCCAGTTAGGCAAATCTCTTCACCATACATTCCATGACTAGGATTTGGGGTTGGAAGGCTCTTTGGCAATAGTCCAGTCTAACCCTCACTTTTAGTTTTCATATCGTTTTAAGTTATTACATTCAGTTGGCACATTGTTAGCTAATTTAAAATGCAGTATTTCTATGTGTTTCAATATGAAATGCAGCAGATAGAGAAATGAACTTGGGATCATAGGACATGAGTTACAATCTCAGCTTAGCCACTAACTACCACCCATATTACCTTGGATAAGTCACTTTCTCCCTGGGTCTCAGTTTGCAAACCTGTAAAAGGGGGTTGGACTAAATGACCTTTAAGGTCCCTTCTAGGCTTTAATCTATAATCTTATCATCTGATAAGAGTGTGCAAGAGAACCTATGTTCAGAGGTTGTGGCCGAAATGTAGATGTTGAATTAAATGCAACAAATTAAATACTTAGTATGCTCAAGACACGGTGTTAGATACTGCAAGGGATGCAAAGATGAAAAAATACAAGTCCTGACCTCCAGGCATTTATACTTGTAATGGTAATTTAAATTTGAAGATCTTTCCCACCCATTAATAGGTCCATTTGACTTGCCTACATCACAGGAAGCCTAAGTCACATGTGGTGGGAGGAACTTGCTGAATGAGAGGCACTAGAAGGATGGAGCAGGAAATTCTCAGAGCAGTTAGAGCCAGGGGAGAGAGCAGACATGTGCTGGCTATGCTGTGAGTGTGTTTAGTGGTGGCAAGACCCCAGGAGGGGGCAGAGAGGTTGTGGAATAGAATCATTCTCTGCTGTGATGATGTGTATTAATTTCTTTGCTGCTATGATGGATTGGACTTATTGGTTTTGGGATATGGTTCTCTGATGTCAGAATAAATGGTTTACTTCTTCTACCTTCTATATGGAGAGTCTCTTATATTTTGTGATACAAAACTGCATTGGCATATTTTCAATTATTGTCTACATTGTGATTATTGCCTTGCTAATACAATACTCTAATGGAGTTTGAAGTTTCCAGCTAAAACATGTGCCTGTGAAGTTGGAAATGACATTGATGTAATGAGAGCAAAGGCAAGATCCAGACAGAGTGCCCTGGGAAAATTAAAAGAAATGATCACTTTCTGCTAAGAAAAGAATCGGGGAAAACTTCATGGAAGGGATGAATATTTTAATGGAATTCCTAAAAAGGATATCAATGGTAATTTAATTCTAGGGAATTCAAGCTGAAGGATGTATGTATATCATGTGTTCTTAAAGTAATGAAACATTTTACAAATTCCCAAAATAGTGAATGTATTGTCTGGCCACAAGTAAAACATATAAACAAAACGATGATAAAATTTAAAAATAATATTAATAAACTAGTCCAGTATATAACTACAGAAATTCAGCATATTTTATGACTTTCTTTCTCCATTATTTGTGCTGGAGATTGCATTATTTGTGAAGACTTATGTCTGATCAATTTCACCATTTTTCTTCCATGCTTGTTTTAATAAAACTGAGTTCCATTCTGTCTTTGATATTCTTCTTAATAACACTACAGCATTCCTGTGATAACACCACATGATAGACTGTGATCCTCAGGATCTCCAGATTCCCAGTGGAGGGCCAAGCAGAAACAAAATGATAAACAAAAATGAAACAAAAGCTATTTCCTATTTCTGCAGCTACTCTCACTCTTACTAGTTCTATTGCTGCTATGACTCTTCATTCTTATGATAATAAGAGCTTTCCATAGCGCCTCTTGCCTTAAAATGTCAGGCTCCAACTACTTTTTCTTTCTTTTTTTTTAAGTGAAAATGAACCTTCAAAATGAGTACAGGTCTTGTGTTCCCATATACAATCTTTTGGCAACATAATAGGGAGTTGTGACCTGCGGTTGAGGAATCATCACACTAAGTATTCAGTAAGTGCCCAACTTGTCTTTCTTAAAATAAAAGATGTATCGCTTGATTCTGCCAAATTCATGCCCTAATCAGACTGGGCCAGATTCTCACTCTCCCACAGAATTAGGTAGTATGAGATTTTGGCCCAATAATCTTTTCAACTATGGTTACCTTTCTCTCTCCATTAATGGATTACGCGAGGAGAAACTGAATTGAGTTTAAAATTTAAAACTCCGAGTCTTTACAAACTCTAACAAATTATTTTGACCTCCTATGAGACTTGCACATTCACTGAGTTGGTACACTGCACAATCACAGATTCTCAAACACCACCAAACCTTTTCCCTCTTTGGTTGTTTATTTTTTGTCCACTATAAATTGTTCATCCTATTTAATAAAGGAGAAGCCTAAATAGTAATAGGAAATCAATTCTATTTTTATTAGAGGGAGAGTAAAGAAATATCTGCTTCAAAGTAATTTAATTACTTCAGCATCCAGTATTTTTTTTTATTAAAGGCAACAGGGCATAGTGGACTGGGTACTATTTAAGAATTTAAAAATCTGGGTTCTAGTTATAGTTCTTCTATTTACTGGTCATGTGACTTTGGGCAAAACAGTCTCCATGAAACTCAGATGATTTCTTTAGTGAGGATAATAGTAAATGCCTTGCCTGCCTTATACAAATAATATACAAATAAACCTCAGTTATATTTCGGTCCAAGTGGGATAATGAGGCAGCTGGGTAAAGTACTGGACCAGGAATCAGGAAGACCTAAGTTCAAATTGTTTCAGATGCTTACTAGCTCTAAGACCCTGGGCAAGTCACTTAGTATCCCCCTGCCTGGATTTCCTGATATGTAAAAGAGGGATTGTAACACCATTTACTCTCAAGGTTGTCGTGAGGGTTGTTTTAAGTGCTTAGAACAGTACCTAACACATATTCAGCACTTAATAAATTTCTTGACATTGATATGGAGGGAAAAAATGAGATACTTATAAAGCACTTTGCAAATCTTAAAGCATTATATAAATATTAGCTTTTATAATGTGTGTGAAAATCTGATATGTTGTACAGATAGAAGGCATTTCTTCAGTATCTAATGACATGTTGAACACAGGTCAACATAAGAAGGTTTCCTATATTTAATATACAAAATTAATCTTTCACAGAAAAGGAAAAGCAAAAAATCAGGTTTTGTCTTCTCTCCTGCTGAAGCAAAAATAGAATTATCACTCATTCTATGATGTTAGGATGGATGAGAGTCAGCAAGGAAGAAAATTGGTTAGATTTCATTGTCTCCATGTTGTGAAACCACTGGGAATGAACACCACTTTTCTTTAGAAACATGCTTGCCATTTCACCACTTCCAATGACTTGAATCTCATTTCAGTGGCTCTTAAAAGTGACAGTGTTATGCTACCTAAGAAGTTATCCCTGACAAGTAGATAGATGGCCTTCAAGAGCACCTTATGGGGCAAAAAGGTCTGATAAGTTTTATGAGTGTCTATGAAGAAGCTAGGAGTTCAGAGAGCGGTTAAAGAGCAGAATTCTATTCTTCACTCAGATTGTTAGCAATGTGAAACATAAATCTGTCTGCTGCCTGGCTAGTCAACAAAGAGGGAGGGGGTTGGTACTTTTAAACCTCAGCCAGTGCTGCTAATCTGAAGGAGAAACTCTTTTCCTTACCTATTTGGGTCAACGGTAAAAACTTTAAATTGATTGTGTTTTACCTCTATTACCAGTAATTTCCAATTAGACACCACAGAGTGATGGTGACCTCTATCAAGCCATATTAAAAAAATTTCCACTCAGAGTCAACATTAATTCTCTAAAATTTTAAAAATCAGATTTTTTTGATGGGGGAGACACACAAAAACCATTGTTGAGGTAAAGAGGAAGTTGTGTTGGTGATTGGATGTTGGAAAATCAGACAAAGGTTTGCAACTCCCCCAAATTGGTAATCATTGTTCCCTATGCAACTGGTTTGACCATTTAGCCAAACCTAATTAAAAACAAAGCAAGCCTTTTTTAAGCAAAGTAAATTCCTAATTTCCACAAATTTTTACACTGATTTCAATTTGATGCATCTTGGGATCCAGGGTTAGGAAGGAAGTTAAAGATCATCTAATTTAACTCCCTCATTCTACATATGAGGAATCTGAGGCCCAGAGATGGGAAAGGAAGTAGGATAACACTCAGTCACACAGAAGGTAAATGGCAGAGCTGTCATCCAAATTAAGGTCCTCTGATACCGAACCCAGTACTGTTTTGTATACTTTTCCACTGTTTTGAGTACTTTTCAATGTACTTTGTTTCTGTAGATCCTAGGCCAACCACCCCTTTCAGGAACATGCATGAATGTCTATCTGTCCTCAGTCTCTGTTCTTTGGGTTCTTTCCTTGAGTGGCCACTGAATGCAAGCACTGAGTGTAGTGATCTAATCTGACAAGAAATATGTCGTTATAAACCAGAGTGTGGCCTCCTCTAGCATGCTAAGGGATGTGTGGGTGAATTTTCCAGATTCCCAGTGATGGGGAAGGCAATGAATTTTAGCAAAAGGTTTGGAAGAGTCCTCAGGAACAGAAGAAACAAACATCTGGGGACAGGCAGAGTAAAAAGAAACAAGGATGCATGGATTTTATTTATGGATTTATGGATTTAATGTTAGATTTGTCTTCTTTTCAACCAGAAAATGTTTTTCTACTCCATGTTGGCCATCTAATAATGCAACCCCACACAAAGATAAACATAAAACTTCATCCCATTCCTGTTATAAGTCTATGTGTTGTGGCTTGTTGCTACCTTCTCATTTACTCGGTTCCATGCTTAGAATGACTCCATCTTCAGCTCCCCATCAGGTCCATAACAAAGGGTCACCAAACAAAAGCAGACAAAACAGAACATGTGGTTTGATTTGGATTTAATGAAAAGGTATTTTATATGAAGAATACTTTGTTACTTTGGCATCAAAAATTTTAAATGTTAATATTGAAGATATTTAAAGAGCTAAACTAATTTTTTTTTTAATATAGATCTATTTGCCACCATTTGGTACAAGTTTTTTTCTTAGAAATCACATACTATAAGTTAAATACATTCTTACAGTTTACAATAAGCTTGCAGCAAATTATGTATGAGCAAATAAAGTGTTAGTTTTCAATATAGGATGCTTTCAAATTGTCATAATTATGTGGTTTCTAAATGCTTAATTACTTGATTCAAACAAAAGAAATTTCACCAATCTTGACCTCCAAAATATCATCAAGAAAGGCCTAGCTTTAGGATTTTTTTAATTCAATTTGTTCTACTTTCACATTATCTCCAATTAGCTGATACATATAAGTGACAATTGTAGAAGCCTGGATGCCCACCAATGTGAATGAAGGAATGACATTTGTTCCCAGAATTTTATAGGCTCAGCTGGCAGATCCTGAGTTAATATAGAATTTATTTTCATGTTCAGAGGCCTCAAATTTGTTTGTGTCCTGAAACAAGAACACCCATAACAAATTGCTTTTGTAGCAGTAGTAAACTGGCCATATTACCCTATGGAATAACTTGATGTCCATGGATTAATTTGATTTTGAACTGCCCAACACTCACAACCTTCTGTTCTGGATTAATCAGATTCTCTTCAGTCTCCTTTAACAATTTGAACCTCCTTAGCGAAAGGCTTGACCTAGTCATAACTTTCTTTGGTGCAAAGGTTTCTGGTGCAGAGAATGTAATAAATTTTTCCAGGCACTAGCTTTTTTTTTAAATAGCCAGCCATCTTTTGCAGTGCTGGGGGGCAGGTTTCTTTCTACTAACACCAATATCCTGTCACCAGCCTCCGCTTAACAACAGCAACTATTACAGTTGCCTTCTTCTTTCTCCTAGCACATGGGGTCCAATAAATCCATTACCTACCTCATAGGGTTCTTGTATCAAAATAGACAATGTATGGAAGACATTTTGTAAAAGCAATATATTAATGTCAACTATTTTTATTTTGTTAGTTATCAAAAGTTGGTTACTACAAGTTAATATTGGCATACATTGCCTTCTCTTAAATAGCTAAACTCTTGAACTCCGGTGTGAGGGACCCATTCTTGAGACCCATTATTTTGTTCTCCTTTTTCCTTTCTGGTAAATCTTCAGATCCACCATTTTAAATCAGGTGGTAAATGTTATTGGCTCAAGTTGAATCTTAAATTGGTGGCTCATAGATGATTGAAAGACTTCTTTTATTTAAATCCCAATTTTCCTACTAGTTTTGTGTCTTTTCCTTTACTCATTAAACAGGTCTTCATTTAAGCCCAGCTAGAGATAAAATGTTGTGTTAGAGAGAGATGAGAAATTTAAGTCCCAGTCTTCCAGAAATTTACATTAACTTTGAGGGACACAAGACAAGCATACATGAAACAAATATATATGTAAAGAAATATGTGTGTAACACCCCTCTCCACCCTACAGCTCTGAGGATAGGGTGTTACATCTGATTGAGCGACTAAAACAGTGGTATAGACAAATTGCTTTAAAAACTCAGAAAAGAGGGAGATCAGTAATATATGATAGAATTAAAGAAAGGTTTGTGAATAAACTAGATTTTGATCTGGACTTTAAAGGATAATGGTTTCTATAGGCAGAGAGGAGTTGAAAGAGGACATTCAAGGTCAGGAAACATCACAAATAAAGGTCTAGAGGTGAAATTAATGACATATAGCAATAATTCACATTTATATATCACTTTAATGTTTACAAAGTTTGGTCTTTGAAACATCTCTAAGGCTGGTAATGGTAATCAATATAAACTGTTCTCAGGACAGTGAAGAGATAGACCATGCTAGAGTGAAGGGTTCATCTCGGAAAAAAAGATTTATTAGGTAGAATGAGACTAGATTGGAGAGAGTTTGAAGTACCGCATCAGGGAGTTTAACAATTAGAAAGACTTTTGAGCAGGAGACTAAGATGATGAAAGTTATCTTTAGTAAGACTCTCCTAGCTGCACTAGTTAAAAGGCACTGGTTCTCAGTGTCTTAGCTTCCTCCCACCCTGGGTAATTCATGGTTTACCTGCTCCCACTGACATTTGGGTGATCAGAATTAGTTCCAGCTGTACACACACCTATTGTCCTGTCCTACTCCCTCTGTCCCTTAGTCCTTTGGCCTGGCACTGTCAGTTTAGAGCTTTGCAGCACTGGTGCTCCACAGCTGTGGTTTCCCACAGGCTTTTGCTCCTGCAGGACTACAGATATCAAGGGCAATTTTCTGCCGCATGAATTTAGGGATGAGGGTATGGAGGTGGGTTTTCTTGTAAGCCTGTGTCGTCTCCTTGGGTCTGTTGATGTAGCTTTACTACTGGCAACATGGGAGGTAGTCAAGCGGTACAGAGTGAGCTCAAGATCAGGGCATGTCATGAATTTGGAGTTGTGTTGTTGTTTTACCTTCTTTTGGATTCTGGGTATCCTAGATCATGGGGACAGCTGAAACTGCTTTATCTTTGGTGCATAATTTCTGTTTTGGAGAGGTTTGTGAGGTTAAAAGGATTAGAGAAAATGTCTATTCCTCCATCTTGTTGCTCAAACAACCTTGAAGTCTCAGCTGCACTATCTAGAATGAGTTGTACTGGAGGGAAGTTGGAGACAAGAAAAAGAGTTTGAAGGTTGTTGCAATAATCCACGTGTAACATGATAAATATCTACAACAGGTTAGTGGCAGTAGCAGAAAAGAGGAAAGGACAGATGATTAAATTACCTTGAGAACAAATAGAAAGGCTAGTTGTTGAGCCTGTATACCTGGCACTATGTTGATGCCATTGACATTAAACTGGGAAGGGAAGAAGAACTGGTGTGTAGAGGAAGATGAGTTGAGTTTTGGACACAATGAGTTTAAGATGACAACGAAATGCCCAAGTGGTGATATCCTATAGGAAATTGAAGATCAGGAACTAGAATTTCAGAGGAGAGGCTGGAGTAAGAAAGATACATTTGACATTAGTCAGTATAGCCCAGAGGCAGGATCAGTTCACTAAGAGAAAGATGAGGAGACAGAATCAGTCTGCTAGGAGAAAGAATATAGAAAGAAGATAATAGATGACAGTTAGTGTGTTGTTTTAAAAAGGAGGGGGAAGTCATAGTGTCTTTTAAAAAAATATTTATTGGGGGTGGGACCTAGATGGCAGAGTAAAGGGAGCATTTTTGCTGAGCTCTCCCAACACTTCCCTTTAAACAACTTTTTAAAAGTATGTCAAACTGATTTGTAAGCAACATAACCAACAAAAGTCAGAGTTTTTCCAGCTCAAGACAGTTTAAAAGGATGGAAAGAGAGATCTTTGGCACTGGGTTGGAGGCTGGCCTGGAGTACAGTGGGTGGCACTGAGGCTGAGTGTGGGCCTTGGAGGCAGTGGCATTGGCAGCAGTGGTACTGGAAGCGATCAACACTCAGAGATAGTAAAGGAATTAAAGATCTGGACAGAAAGACATAATCAGAGAACACTATGCTGCTCCTGGACTCAGAATCAGGTGACATTTGGTAACTCCATTGACTATTACCGAGTTTCAAGGTGCAGTTCCAGGGCAGAAAGGGGAGTTTGTGGTCACAAGGAAGCAGGGAATCTACATGAGTAAGAACCAGAGCCCAGACCAGGAGAGCAGTGACCACATCTCTCCCCATCTCACACCACCTTGAAAGCACCAAAAACTTACAGGCCCCCAGAAATAGCTGTGAAAACAGCAGAGCATAAAACCTGAAGCTTGGAACAGTCAGCTCCTTCCCCTTGCTGCCACACACACACACCACCTCCAAGGTAAACAGAGCCTGACTCTAATATAAAGTCCAAAGTCAAGAAATAGGCTGGGTGAAAAAAAAGAGCAAATAACAAAGAACCTGACCCTAAAAAGCTACCATGGTACCAGGGAAGCTCAAGACACACACACAGAGGAAGACAATGACTTGAAAACATCTACAAGCAAAGCCTTAAAGAAAAACACAGCCCAACAAGAATTCCTAGAAAAGCTAAAAAGAGATGTAAAAAAGAACAAAAAAAGATTTAAAAAATCAAATAATAAAAGTAGAGGAAAAATTGAGGGAAAAAAATTAGAGCAGCACAAGAAAACTATTCCTTAAAAATCAGAATTGGCCAAATGGAAAAAAAAAAAAGAGGTACAAACCTCAATGAAGAGAATAACTCCTTAAAGAATTGGTCAAGTGGAAGCTAATGACTCCATGAGACATCAAGAAACAATAAAATGAAGAAAAACGAATGAAAAAACAGAAGAAAATGTAAAATATAGGAAAAATAACTGACCTGGAAATGTATTGAGAAGAGACAATTTAAGACTTATTGGATTACCTGAAAAGCATAATAATAAAAAAAGAAGTCAACATCACATTTAAAGAAATTATAAAGGAAAGCTATCCAAATATCTTAGAACCATAGGGCAAAATGGAAATTGAAAGAATTCACCAATCACCTCCTAAAAGAGATTCCAAAATGAAAATTTCTAGAAATATTATAGAAAAATCCTAAAGCTCCCAGGTCAAGGAGAAAATACTGTAAGCAGCCAGAAAGAAACAATTCAAATATCATAGGGTCCCAGTCAGGATTACACAAGATTTAGCAGCTACCACTATAAAGGAGTGGAGAGCTTAGACTATATTCTGTAAGGCAAAGGAGCTAGGACTACAACCAAGAATAATGTATTGTAAAACTGAGTAAAATCCTACAGGGGGAAAATGGATTTTTAATGAAATAGAGGACTTTTAAGCATTCCTGATGAAAAGACCAGAGCTGAAAAAGAAAATTTGACATTCAAACAGAAGGCTCAAGAGAAGTATAAAAAGATAAAGATGATTAGGAAATCATGACGACCTTAATAAAGTTAAAATGCTTGCATTCACACATTATATTATATATACATATATGTATGTATATGTGCATGTATATATAACTCCTGAAAACTTTATCATCATTAGAATAGTTAGAAAGAGTCTTCTTAGACAGAGGGAACAAGTGTGAGTTGATTATATTTGGATTTTCTCAAAATAAAACTAGAAGGGTGAGAAGCAGGGATGGATTAGGAGAAGAGAGAAGGTTTTGAAGAAGAATGGGAGAAATTAACTCACGTAAAAGAGGAACACAAGGAAGAGTTTTCAGTAGGGAGGGGTAAATGGAAGTGAGCAAGTAACACTTTAACCTCACTTTCATCTGAATTGGTTCAAAGATGGAAAAGTATATATGCACACAACTGAATATAGAAATTCATCTTACTCATCAGGTAAAAAGGAGGGGAAGGGGATTAGAGAAAAAGTTAGGTAGTGATAAGAGGAAGGGCAGATTAAGGGAAGCAGTTGTCAGAAGCAAAACAAACTTGAGGATGGGGCAGGATAAAAAAAAAGAAAGATAAATAGAAGAGAATAGGATGGAGGAAAATACAAAATTAGCAATCATAACTATGAATGTAAATGGGATGAATTTACCCATAAAATGGAAGCAGATATCGGATTGGATTAGAAACCAGAATCCAATAATATGTTGTTGGGTTTTTTAAAATTTTATTTTAGACTCAAGGGCCAGAACACAAATACAGAATAGAGAAAAGAAACAAAACATATCATAAACTTAAATATTGAAACTTAAATACAAAGTAAGAAAGAGGAAAAAAAGCATGCCACATGCATAGCAGAATGTAAGAGGATTCAAAATATGTAACAATAAATTTTCATTTCAAGAAAGCCTGTATGATAAACAATACACATTGTGTTGAGAATTGTCCATCTTTTCTTTGCTTCCTTGTGAGTTTTCTTGTTCTCTGCTGTGCACTTTTACTTTGTTCTTTTCCCCCCTCCCCCCATTCTCCTGAAGGCTACAATAAAGTTTAGATATGTTTCTCTATAGCTATAGGTATATACATACACATATACATGCATATACAGACATATACTTTCCCAAACATACTCTACTCCTAATCTTTGTTTTTATGTTTGTGCATATCTCTTGTTTCCTATGCCTCCTATGTCCTCTACTTTCACCCACTACCTGCCCTCCTATTACTTGCCTATCCCCCTCCAAGGATCCCTCCCCCTTCTCCCATTCCCATAAATCTAAACACCCTTCTATACCCCACTTTTATCTATTTCCTCATTTTCCCCTCTAAAAATCCCTCCCTTGTCCTCTCCACCCTCCCTATGCCCCTACTATTTTATTTCTTCTAAATTTAGAAGACTTTTATACTCTTCTAAATATATATGTATTGTTCCCTCTTAAACCCATTCCCGATGAAAGTAGGTTACGAGAACTACCAGCCTTCCTCCCTCAACTAATTGCTCTGTATTCATTCGTCCTATTGCACATCATTTGTATAAACTATTTACCCTTTTTAGCTGTTCCTAAATGGTTTTACTTTTTAAATTCATATCATAGTCAGGTTTACCCCAATCTTTCTTAGGAGCTCAAAATATGTTGTTTACAAGAGATACAATTGAAACAGAAAGACACACAGTTAAAAAGGGGGCTGGAGAAGAATCTGTTATGTTTCAGCTGAAGTTAAAAAAGATAGGGGTAGCAATCATGATCTCAGTCAAAGAAAAAGCAAAAACAGACCTAATTAAAAGAGATAATCTGGAAAACCACATTTTACTAAAAAGGCACCATAGACAATACCATTATATTCATATATATTCACCATATATACCATATATATTCACCAAATAACATAGCATCCAAATTCTTGAAGGAAAAGTTAAATGAATTACAGGAGGAAATAGACAGTAAAACTATACTAGTGGGGGACCTCAATTTACTCCTCTCCTACTTAGATAAATCTAACTATAAAATAAATAACAAAACTTTTAGGAGATGAATAGAATTTTAGAAAAGTTTAATATGAAAGATCTGTAGAGAAAAATGAATGGGAATAAAAGTAATATTTTTTTCACCTGTACATGACACCTTCACAAAAACTGACCATATATTAGGACGCGAAAACTTCACAAACAAATGCAGAAGAGCAGAAATACTAAATGCATCCTTTTGAGACCATAATGCAAAGCAAATTATATTCAGTAAAGGGCCTTGGAAGGAGAGATAAAAAAAATCACTCAGAAACTAAATAATCTAATCCTAAAGAATGAATAGGTCGAAGAACATATCATAGACACAAGCAATAATTTCATTAAAGATAATGACCACAATAAAACAACATACCAAAATTTGTGGGATGAAGCCAAAGAAGTACTTAGGGGACAATTTATATTTCCAAATTATTACATCAATAAAAGAGAGAATAACAGATATATGAATTGAGCATTCAACTAAAAAAAAAAAACAAAAAAGAACAAATTAAAATTCCCCAATTAAAAACGAAAACAGAAATCCTGAAAATCAAAGGAGAGATTAATAAATCGAAAGTAAAAAAAATCGAACTAAAAAACAAAACCAGGAGTTAATTTTATGAAAAAATAAAATAGATAAGCCATTGGTTAACTTGATTTTAAAAAAGAAGAAAACAAATCAACAGTATCAAAAATGTAAGGAGTCAATGCATAACAAATGAAGATGCAACTAAAACAAATAGGAGGTGTTTTGCCCAATTATATATCAATAAAACTGACAATCTAAATGAAATGGATAAACATTTACAAAAATTTAAGTTGTCCAGACTAACAAAAGAGGAAATAGAATATTTAAATAATCCTATCTTAGAAAAAGAAATTAGACAAACCATAAATGGGCTTCCTAAGAAAAAATTCCCCAGGACCAGATGGATTTAATAGTGAATTCTGCCAAAAATTTAAAAAACAATTAATTCCAATTCTATATAAATTATTTGAAAAATAGGCGAAGAAGGAGTCCTACTGAATTCCTTATATGACACAAATATGGTTTTAATACCTAAACCACAGAGAGTAAAAACAGAAAAAAGAAAACCATAGGCTAGTTACTCTAATGAATATTGATGCAAAAATTTTAAATAAAACAATAGCAAGGCGATTACGAGAATATATTGCAAATATCATATACTATGATCAGGTTGGGTTTATAGCAAAGACGCAGGGCTGGTGCAATACTAAAAATTATAAACATAATTGACAATATCAATAACAAAAATAATAAAAATATGTATTAACATTTTTAGTACATCACCTTCCTTTCTAAATATATCTCTCCTCCCTCTCCAGAGAACCATTTCTTATATCAAATGGTTGAATGAATGAATGAAAAAAGTCTATGTGGATACAAATACAAAAGCAAATAGAGTAGAACTTATATGTTCTAAAATATTTATAGTAGCTCTCTTTGTGATGTCAAAGAACTGGAAACTGAGGGGATGCCCATCAATTGGAGAATAGCTAAAAAAGGTGTGGTGTATGATTGTGTACTACTGTGCTATAAGAAATGATGAGGTGGTTGATATTAGAAAAATATGGAAAGACTTGCATGAAATAATGAAGAGTGAAACGAGCAAAACCAAAAGGACATTGTACACAGTAACAGCAATATTATTCTAAGAATGACTTTGAATGACTAAGGAATTTTGAGTATTATAAATACTCAAATCAACTACAAAGGACCTATGAAGGAAGATGCTATCCACATCCAGAGAAAGAACTGATAACTTGTAGTATGAATACTATAGTTTTACACACACACACATTTCTATCTAATAGTAGCCTTCTGTAGGTGTAATGGCAAGCAAAGTGGGACTTTTTGCTGTTTTTTCTTTTGGAATGCTTCTCAGCACTGAGGCAATCAGGTTCCTTTGATTGAGTCTTGCCTTTGTTTGAATCAGGAGTCTTTGATTGAATCAAGAGTCCTTGATTGAAAACAGTATATATATTTTGGGGTTAGCATTTTGCTTTGGTTCACTCATTGAAAGAATGTTCATGTGATTTGGTCAGATGAGACTCTGGGGAGCCATTAAGGAGTCTCCCCCACCCAGGCTTTGAAAATCCAGATGTTGGGGCAGCTAGGTGGTGCAGTAAGTAGAGCAACGGCCCTGGAGGCAGGAGGACCTGAGTTCAAATTTGGCCTCAGACACTTGACATGGTCTAGCTGTGTGACCTTGGGCAAGTCACTTAACCCCAATTGCCCTACCAAAAAAAAAAAGAAAAAAAAAGAAAATCCAGATATTGGTGCTTCTCTCTCTGGTAACTGTATGTATTGCTATAGTCGGACAGTTGCAAGCCTGTCTACTGATTTGTGTTATTTTTGCTGTTTACAATTTCTGTTTGTATTTGCTCTGAAGTTCAGGGTGCTGACTTTTTCTCCTGAACTAAGTGAATGATATATGTATATTTAATTAAAGTAAGATTGCTAACCCCTGAAACAATTGCTTTCCCTAGAAAAGCAGATCAAAGAACCTGCACTAGCAGCCATCTTGGGTATGCCAGTAAGGTTGCCCTTACACTAGGGTAGATTAGGGAGGGAGGGAGAAAAACAATTAAAAGTGCACAACAGAGAACAAAAAACTTTAGAAGGAAACACAGAAAAGCAGGGTAGCTTTGAAAACCATGAGTGGTCTTTATTAAATATTTTTCCCCAAAAAGTAAACAATGTGAAATGGAAATTGATGGTTTTATATTGAATCCTCTTTTTATATTGTGCTGTATACATGGAAATGTTCTCCTTTTTTGTCTTTTTGTATTTAAGTTCAAAATGAATAAAAAGAAAAAAATTTTAAAAGCAAATATAATCTTCAACCTCAGGGAGATTACATTGTAAAGGGGACACGACAACACAAAGGGATATTGAGTGAGGCCTTAGGAAAATCAGTGGACATACTTCTTCTAAGAACAATAGTCGGGTTGATTTGAACATGGTTTGTGTTTCCAAAACTAGAAGTGGGGAACAGAGCAAAATGGAAGTAGGGAAGCTTATGAGGGAAATGATTGAATAGAAGGGAATGGAATGAAGTATGACTGGAGCTTTCCTGAAACAGTGGTCTGGGAGAGACAGTCACCTCTCAGGACAGCTGGGGCCCAGAGCATGAGTTCTTCAAGGGCAGAGTCCTTGGCATGGGCAGCATGGTGGTTGGTAAAACTGTAGGTGGCTAGAGAAAAGGAAGTGAATTGAAGAATGGCTGAGACTTTCAGAGAGGGAGTTACCAATCAGGACAGTAGAAGTAGGAAAAATAAAGCAAAAGTATTAAAAAAATAATGAGAGAGAGAGAGGGAGGGCAATTTGTCTAAATTAACTAACACAACAACCAAGACTGATAGTATATGCAATGTTCCATACTTACAGACTCCCACCTCTACAGAGAACACAGGGGAAAGGGACATTCCCTCCCTTTTTCAAGGCCCATTTTGATCAGTATAATTACACAGGTCATTTTCACTTTTAAAAATTCTTTCCGTTTACATTGATCAAAGTAAATAGTCATTGTCTGTGTACTCTCTTACTGGTTTTATTTATTTCAATTTACACCAGGTCATATGTCTCCCCGTGTTTCTCCATGTTCAGGAAGTAAGTTTCAAAGAGTATGTTTTCAACAATATCAGATGGTGAAGATGGTCGCATGGTGTAGGGAACTAGCGATCTGAGTTGTAGTCCCCTGGGCAAATCAATTCCCCACTCAGGGCTTGTTTCTTCATTTACAAGACAAAGAGGTAGGAGTAGATGATATATAAGATCCCTTCCCCTAGTTCACTTCTATGATTCCACATTTGTGGAAATAATTTCATATTAAGGTCATTAATGACCTTGAAAGTACAGTTTCAGCTGAGCAAAGGCCTTGTTGGTAGAAAGTAGATTGCAGTAAATTAAGGACAGAGCAGGTAATAGAGTAAGGCGTTCAAAATTTGGCCTGAAAGTAAAACCAAAATTAAAGGATAGTGGCCATTAAGTCAAACAAAGATTTTTTTGGTCTATGTTTTTCCCAGGAGAGGGGATACCTGACTGAGTTAGAGGCAGAGGAAAGTCAAAGACTAGAAGTTAGATGATAGTTGATTTAAGGTCCTAGAGGGGATGGGGAAACTATGGCTTAAGAGTTCTCTTTTGCTGACTACTTCTACACCTTAAGAATCAAGTCTTGGATCTTTTTTTCTCTAACTACAATTGCTTCCTTAGAAATCTCATAATACTTATGGTTTCAAATATCACCTCTATGCAAATAAATCCCAATATACATCTCTATCTGGATCTCTCACTCATCTGTAGTTCCACTTCTCTAACTTCCTATTAGATATTTCTACTTTTATATCCCACTGTCACCCTAAGCTCAACATATCTAAAATTGTATTCTTAAGCAGATCATAGATTTAGACCTAGAATTCATTATTTTTGCCTCCAAATTAGTTCTTCCTCCTCTCTTCCCTATTTCTTTTAATGGTAAGATTATTTTTCCAGTTGCCTTGGCTTGAAACCATAGACTCATTCTCCCTACCTCATCTCCTTCTTTTGCCCTCCTCCCTGCCCCTGCCCTCAACACTTGTTCACATACCATTAACTGGTCAGCCTACCAAGTATACCAAGTATATTCTTCTTTTTAAATGACTCTCAGACCTATTGCTTCTTCTCATTCCTACAGTAGCCACCTTAGTGCAGACCCTTCGGTACCTCCTGCCTAGACCCTGTAGTGATCTATTAATCAATCTCTGTTTCCGATCTCATTTCATTTTACTCAATCCTATACACTACTTCCAGATTGTTGTTGTTGTTGAGTCTTTTCAATTGTGTCTGAGTCTTCATAGCCTCATTTGGTGTTTGTAATAGCAATTTAGATTCAAAGATCTTTCCCACCCATTAATAGGCCATGTGACCTGCTTATATCACAGGAAGCCTAAGTCACATGTGGTAGGAGGAGTTTCCTGACAGGAAAAAGAAGTTATGTCACAGGAAATGCTGAGAGAGAGCAGTTATGGCTGCTAATGGCTGCTAATGGCCGTCGTGATAGAGTTGAACAGATTGACTTAGCTGTACTGTGAGTTTGTTTTCAGGAGGACCCTAGCAGGGGGTCAGAGAGGTTTGGGGATGGCAAGGCTCCATGTTGTGATATTATGTATTAAATGCTTTACTGCTGTGATAGATTGGGTAGATGGTTTATGGGATATGGATCTCTGGTGTCTGAATAAATGGTTTACTTCTTCTACCTTCTCTGTGGAGAGTCTCATATACTTTGCGATGCAGAACCACATAGGCATTTTGACAATTATCATCTACATTGTTATTATTGCTTTACTGAGACAATGTTTTCTTGGCAAAAACACTGGAGTGGTTTAATATTTCCTTCTCCATCTCATTTTCCAGATGGAGAACTGAGGCAAACAGAGTTAAGTGACTTGCCTAGGGTCACATGGCTAGTAAGCATCTGAGGCCAGATTTAAACCCAGGAAGATGCATTCTATCTACTGTGCCACCTAGTTGCCCCTACTTTCAGATTACTTTTCCTAAAAAAACCCATCTCTTTGCAGATATACTTATAGATATGATCCTTGACCACTGATCTGATCCTGGCTCAGAAATTGTAAGTGCCTCCCCATTGCCCATAAAACAAAGGCAAAGCTGGCTACTTTACTTGGTAGAGCATCAGACTTTCAGTCATGTCCATGTTTAAGTAATAGTATCTTTTTTGGGAAGCAGGGTGGGAGAGTGGAAAGAACATTGATTTTTGGAGACATAAGACAGAGTCAAGTCTTCACTCCAATACTTATTATCTGTGTGACCTTGAGCAAGGCCTCAGCTCCTCATCTGGAAAATGAGGGAGTTGGACTTGCTGACCTCTGAGGTCACTTCCAGTTCTAAATCCATGGTCCTAAGTCCTTTCATGATCTTGCCAAAGCCTATCTATACAGCTTTATTTACTGTGGGAAACTGTTCCAATCAAACTGATGTACTCACAGGTAGACACTTATTTTACAAAAAAAAAAAATGGTAGATACCTCTAAAGATGTTTATTTTAATTAACTGTTGGGGTTTTTTTTTTGTTTTTCTGTACTCAAAACCAATTAACACAAGCATTTCCACATATGAAAAGATAGGGAGAAAAAGGGGATTGCATATGTACCTTCAAATCTCTTTTATAAACCACTTTCCTCTTTTTGAAAAAGCATATAGTAAATTTACATGTTACTTCTACAACAACTTTGTAAGGTTGAAATAGCAAGTGTTATTGTCCCTATTTTAAAGATAAGGGCTCAGAGAGGTTATCTGGTCATATAGTTGGGAAGTATTTAGGCTGTGACTCAAACCAAGATCCTTTGACTCCAAGTCTAATACTCTGTTTGCTGTTATGCTCCTTCTTCTCTGCTATGAATGTTATGAACACTGTTATGAACTTTGAGCATGCTTTTTTCCTTTCCTTTTCCTGGAATGTCCTCCCTCCTCTGCTAAGCCAAACTCTACCCACAAGGCCCAGCTCAAATGCTGCTTGCTGAGGTAGCCTTTCCCATGATGCCTTTCCTTCTTCAGAATTAATTGTAATATTCATTTATATTCAACATTTTCTTTTTACATACACACAACTCCCAAATCAAATTGTAAGATCCTTGAGAACAGGGATCTCATTGTGGGCCCTTAATATGTTCTTATTGTGATGATTTCTCTCAAAGAAAAGTCTAGTGTAAAGGGAGGAAAATTGAAAGAGTTCGGACATAGGAATAAGCTTAATGTTTCAAAAAAAACCCCAAATTCCTAATAATTAGATCTTTTCAAAAGTGGAGTATGCTGCCCTGGGAGGCAATGGAGTCTCCCTCATTGAAGGTTTTCAAGCAGAGGCTGGATGACCACTTGCTGGGAAGTCCTTAATGGCGGTGGATTAGGTTGGTTCAGCTAATCAATCAATCAACAACCAATCATTTAATTGACAGATATTTCAATGCCTTCTTAGTTGGAGAGGTTGAAAGATCGAGCGAAAGTAGCATTGGCTTTAGAGTCAGAGTACCTGGGCTCCAATTCTACTTCCTGTCGTACATGTATGACCTTGGGCAAATTCCTTGATATTCCTGGGGCTGTTCCTTCATCTGTAAAATGATTCCCTTTTAGTCCTAAATCTGTGAATTCTCTGGTCCTACCTTGTGCCAGGAATTCTTCTAGAGATGCCAAGACAAAAAGACTGCTGAGCTCATTCTTCCAACTCTGCGGTTCTGTGAGTCTGTGAAATTTGGTAGTAAGGGTTAGTGTTTGGAGATAAAGGAAGGAGGAGAATTATATAAGTGCAAATATCCTCAGTACACATCTATCTGAAGCTTTTGCAGGGGGTTAAGGGTATTAGGTCAAGTGAAATAATTTTATGTGAACATACTTCAGAAACTATAAAATGTTAAGCACATGTAATGCATTACTTCTACTGTTACTAGTACTAATTATTATTATAGCTCTTAGGACAGGAACAAGGCCCTGCATCACACATAACAAATGTATCAAACTGGCCTATTTGGAAGCAAAGCCAAGTATATTTCCTTCTGTGGTTTTATAGTCCTGAGTATTTGCTACCTCAGCCATTTTTTTGAAAAATTTTGTCCTTAGCAAAGAGTCATCAGAGACTATTAGATAGAGTTTTGACCTTGGAGTCAAGAAGCTATGGATTCAAATCCAGCTTCAAATATTTACCAGTTGATTGATATTGGACAAGACATTTCATTTTGATGGGCCTCAGTTTCCTCATTTAAAAAGTGGGACAGTTGGATTCAATGATCTCTAAGGTCCCTCTTGGCCCTAAATCCATGGTCTTATGATGTGCAATCTTTTGAGATCCCTAGTAGTTGAAAATCCCAAGTGGAATTTTAGCCAATAATTTACTATCTAGGCCTTAATTTCTTCCTATCTATAATGAGGAGTAGTTGAATCATATAGCACCTTGGGTCTCATCCAGATCTAAATTGTATGAATCTATGATTACAGGAATTGATCTATCTAACCAGAGTTTTAAAACAAGGTACTAGGAAAAGGCAAAATGTAATTATTTTCAGCTTCATCTCTATTATTTCTTAAATTTTTCAGCCAAAGGCTAATAAGCAGTGAGATGGCTAAAAAGTAAGAAAATAGAGTCGAAAGGTGAAGCAAAGAAGTCTGGGTAATTTACAAACTGAATAATGGAGTGTAGTAATCACACTGGATTGCCCTCAGCAGCCTGTGCACACTGAACCTTCTGCCCTGAATGTGGAATTTCCTAGTTCCTTTCTAAGCACCCATCATATCTCAGTGTACTTTAAATACATTCTATTTGTATAAATAATGATTGGAAGGGAATAGTGAACAGAGGCTAACTTCTAAAAGGGGGTAAGGATCATATCTGTAAGTACAAATATTTACCAGTAAGGAAACAGGGAGTATACAGAAAAAGTAGGCTGTGAGCACTCAAAGAATTTGTAAATCCAGGTCCTGCTAGAGACGATGAAAGAATTCTAAGAACGTAAAGAGTTTGTGCTAAAATCACAAGTAGCCACTACCACGCAGGGTATATGTTTTCTTAGCTTTAAGTCCTATATATATATATATATATATATATATATATATATATATATATATATATATATATATATATATATATATATATATATGTGGTGTCCACGTAGGACAAAAATTAAAATACAATTTAATACTTTTTATTTTAAAAAAAATTCCTAACTAAACCAGAGTGGTCTTTTTGTACTTTCACCCTTGAGTTCTTGGTCAGTTTACATGTCTTCAGTGCTGTTAAATCAAACCTTATTTTAAAAAATTATTGATGTCTTTTGGTTTTGCATCGTAATCATTTCTATCTTACTATCTTCTGTTCCCCCATCTTTGAATCTTCCCTGACAAGAAAACAACAGAAAAATAATTTAAGTAAAAACAACTGATCCAGTGACCTTAGCCAAAAATGTATTTGACATTGTACTTTAGTAGTTCCCCATTTCTCCTCTAAGAGGAAGTAGGTGCATTTTTTAATCTATTCTCCAGGACCCTTGTGACTTTTTAATTACTTAAGAGTCTTTCCCTTTAGTGATCTTGTATTTGACATTGTCATAGTCATAAAATCATAGATATAAACAGGGAAGGGTCCTCAGGGGCCACCTATTCCAACTTCCTGGTCTAATGGATATGGAACCTGAGGACCATGGAGGGTAAGCGACTATCCCAAGGTCACTTGAGTAGTAAACATCAGGGGAGATATTTAAACCCGAGTTCTCTTAACTCCGAAGCCAATGCTGACTCATTGTACCACAGGATTGTAACTATGTCTGCTTCTCCTTATCTCACTCATGCTGGTCCATACAAATTATTATAATAAATATAATATTCCATTACTCTGATATAGTAGAGTTTGGACTTCCTTGTTTGGACTTCCTTTCCAGCTACGTGCTTTGTTGCCAGATTTTTGTTTTTTGTTTTTGCCACAGCAGAAGGTGTTGTTGTGAATATTTTGGTTCTTTGTTTTTGTCTTTTACTTTTTAAAGGAGTAGTTGGATCAAACTCTGCTGAATGTTTAACACCTGAGTGATGTGAAATTTTAGCAACTCTTAGTAACCGGGGTATTGGGGATTCAAGCAAGAATTTGCTAAGAATACTATAGCATTTGGAAGTCAGAAGACGTTTATTGCCACAGAAGCAGGTTGAAGCTGTTTTGTTTCTGATACATAACAGGTACAATTTGATGGACCACAACTTCTGCCAGTGGGAGGGAAGTACAGCCCCATTTCTAGGTCACTAAAGAAAGGCCAGCAGACAGATTATATCTAAATATTTTGATGGGTCTGTGATCTCATCCAATTGGACATTACCTCACCCAGTACTGATTGCAGTCCCTCCACACCTTTTTCCAACAGGTGTGATTTTTGTTCAAATCCTTTGTAAATCCTTCACAAAGGACCCACCCAGTGTCCTGGAGGCCTTTGCTTCCCATAGAGTTGTCCTATCAGAATGTAAGTTCCTTGAGTATGAGAATTGTCTCACTTTTATATTTATATCACCAGTGCTTAGCACTGCCTGACACATTCTAACTAAGAGTTTGTCAATGTATTCTATATTGGTACATTCTCTCACTCATTCAGTTATGATTTTTACCATATCTTGAAAGTGCCAGTGTAGGATCTCATTATCCATTTCTTGCTTTTCAAACCTTGTCACATGATCAGCCCAACTTCCTGTCTGATACCACATGACCTTTACTAAGTCATTTCTCCTGTCCTGGGAACAAGTTGCAATTCACTTATACCCATAACATATTTTTCCATCGCTCTTTGGGTCACCTATAGACTTGATTCTTCAGAGACCATGGTTTTCAATAATGTGCTAAAATATTGGATACTTAAAAATAATTTGCATTAAAAAAGATAGACTTTCACAACAAGAAACAACTTGGTGTTGCTGAAAGCATCATTCAGTTCCCCAGATACAAACTAGCTTGATGTCCTTTTCAATTTTGGTTTCTGTTATTGTTTGTTTTTAATACCCACCCAAGATTGGTTGGTCATGGACTAACTCAATGAACTTGTTTGTTCAGAGATGTGTTATAAGCATCTTGGCATGATGGAAAGGGTTCTGGATTTGGAGTTGAAAGGACCTTAGTTCAAATCTTACCTTTCAACCCCTTACTAATTTGGTGACACTGGAAGATCAACTTTCCTCGGTGTCACTTTTCTCGTACATAAAAATGCTTGAAATCCAGCCTCAGACACTTGACACACTTACTAGCTGTGTGACCTTGGGCAAGTCACTTAAACCCAATTGCCCTGCCTTCCCCCCTCCAAAAAAAATGCTTGATTTCTTAGGTTTGTTCTAGCACTAAGTCTATGATGTTATGATATTAGGAATGGGGTTTTTTTTTCCTACCCTTGTGTTTGTTGTGTGGACAGTTTCACTGATGAGGCTTTGCAGCGTGTCTGGGCTCCCCGTAATTAGTGCCATGCTATTTACTAACAGTAGTATTTGGAGAGTTCAAATCTGGCCAGACACTTACTAGCTATGTGACCCTGGGCAAGTCACTTAACCCTCACTTAAAACCTGTTTGCCTCAGTTCCTCATCTGTAAAATGAGCTAGAGAAGCATATGCCAAACCAGTACAGTATCTGTGCCAAGAAAACTCCAAATGGGGTCACAGAGTAGGATATGACTGAAATTTGGAAAATCTCATTATCAGTAGGGAATCCATCTTTCATTGTTAGTGTATTTGAACAAGTTGTCAAAATGCATTGAGTTGTATCCCCTTTTTTTTGTACAGATTAATGATTTTTTTCACATAGGAAACTCCATCTAAAGAAACTCCCTCAATTAAAGCAGACTAACAATTTAGAATCTTATAGAGTTGCCTTGGGAACTGAGAAGTTCAATACCTTTCCGTATGTCACTCAGTCAATATTTATCAAAGAAGGGGACTTGAACTCATATTTTTAAGAAATCTGCCCATTTTGGTTTGATGTCAGGGGAAAACAATCCCTAACAATTAGAGTTGTTCAACAGTGGAATGGGCTGCCTCTGGAGGCAATAGGGTCCCCTTGGTTGTAGGTCCTCAAGCAGATGCCGGATTACCATTTGTAGAGTATGTTATAGTGGGAATCCTTACGGGTGATACTAGACGGCTGCTAAGGTCTTTTCCACTCTTAAACTCCATGATTCTGTGATTTCCACTCAGATTAGACACAAGTTAATTGGTCTTTTCCAGTGAGGCCTAATTCTCAATACTGACACCCTCAACATGCTTTCAATGAGGAGTTGCCTTACTGACTTCAACTAGAATGAAGAGGGGCAAGAACAGTCAGCAGGGTGTACCCGCACCCTGATGTCATCCAGAGGTATAGTTCTAGGTGACAGCCTGTGAGTTTGAAGAATCAAGTTGCAGAGCAAGCTGGTTGTACATTAACACAGCCAGGGTGCATATAAGGTTGTAGCTTTATTAGATTAGCTAGTATTACATATTATATGCTTGTCTGTTAAGTAAATAAATACACTTAAGAGAAATTTCAATCCACATAATTATACGACTAGTTTTAACCACTGCACAACACGCAGTGATTAGATTTTTTTTTGCTTGCGCCAATGCAAATCAGTTGGGTTGGGGTGGGGTGGAGTTTCGGTAGGGTGGAGGGAAATGGGTTCTCTTTCTAGGGCTTTCTGCCCTCCTCTTCGAAAACCCCAAAAAAGAACCCATGGCAAATAACAGTAATGACTCTGAAGAACATCGCAGCACCTGGGGACCCTGCGGTTCCCAAGTGAATGCGTTCCAGTATTGAATATTTGTTAGCAAATAACCTTCCAATTTATCTTAGGCTCCAGGTAGAAGGAACAAAGAGATACCAGGGAAAGGAGGAAGAGGGAGGGTTGGTTGGGACAAGAGATGAGGAACTCTGGGACTGAACTAATATTTCCGAGTATTTCGATTGTGACGCTCCGGTAGGGTTTTCATTAAGACGAACGAAAAGTAGTTGAAAACAGGGCTAGGCACCATCGGGGCACCGACAAGGAAAGAGCTAGCGGTGATGGCACATTGAAGAGGTGGCGAAGGGAGAAGGAAAGGAGAGGAACCAGGATTGCGAAAAGCCTTTCCAGGAGCACCCCTCCACAATCTACCCCCATCGTCTTTTGCTCCCCTAAATTTCCGAACACGTGCACAGGCAGCCTGGGGTACGGTTTTGTTGTTGTTTTTCCTGCCGGGCAGTCCCCCAAGGTCGGTTGGCCCTCCTCCTCTGTTCCTGCCTCCCTTACATCTCCTCCGGGCTCCCCGGCGGGCGCGGGCTGGGAGCGCGCGTAGCCTTGGAGGGGGCGGGGGCGGGACACAGCTAGAAAGGATCTCTGGCCGCTTTCCAGGTCGGCGCACTAATACGGGCGATGAGGCTTCGAGGCTCCAGCCTGACTGACGCCGGTCGGGGCTGCTGGGGCTGCTGCTGCTGCTGCTGCTGTTGCTCTTGCTGCCGCCGCCGCCGATGCCTCTGCAGCCGCTGCCCTGCCGCTGTCTGTGTCTCAGCCGCCGCCGCCGCCGCCGCCAGGCAGCCAGTCCTCACGCCTAGGGGCAGACGGTGAGCAGAGCTTCAGAGAGGGGGCACGTACAGGGCACCCACCAGAAAGGAGGGGGCAGCAAGAAGAGGGTGGGGGTGGGGGAGTGGCATCACCAGGAACAGGTAAGAGACTCCCTCCGTACAAATATCTAGAAGTTAGGCGCAGTGCCTAAGCCTCGAGAGTGTGCGCGCGTGTATTGTGTGTGCGTGTGTTGTGTGTGCGCGCGCGTGTTTATGGGTGGGGGAAAACGCTTAAGTTTTCCTAAAGCTAGGAGCATGCTTTGTCATTTTGCTCTAGAGCCTTTGAGGCGTTTGGGTGGGTGTTGCGGCGTGGGGAGGAAGGGAGAGGGGCACTGCCCTTTTCTGGAGTGCCTTCTTTCAGACCAGGAGTTACAAACTTCGCTTTTGCCCCCGGGTCTTCGGACCTGCTGCTGTTCGCCTCTGCACTGGGCATCTTCCTAACTCCTCAAATTTGGCAAATGGCAGCCACCTGGTCCTCGCCAGAGCTTGGACCTTTAGAGGATGCTTCCTTCGCGGGATCGCTTGCCAGGAATCCGGGGTGGTGGGCGTGGGAGGGTTGGCCGGCCTTAGACGGGTGGGCGTCCATTCGGGGTGTTGATGAGGCAGCTAGTTAGCTGTTTCCTAAGCCCCTGTTCTGGCCAAGGGCTTGTACTGGGATGCTCACTTTCTTTCCCGCCACTGTCCAAAGGCACCTCGCTGATGCCTTTGCACTTCGGGCAGATTGCTGAATCAAACCTGGAGCTAAGTAACCGTTTCCTGTGACTGATTGTAAAGGAAGGGAAAGAGAGACTTTCAGATGGGGAGCCGGGTCTCGTGTGTGTGTGTGTGTGTGTGTGTGTGTGATTAATTGTAACTCTTTGGGATGATTAAAGAAATCTCCTGGGCTGGTGGGTCACCCACCCCGTCGTTTTGCAGGCTATTTACAGTCCTTACCTTTGAGACATTCAAAAGAAGAAAAGTGAGGAATGTTTTTCAATAGTACCTGAGCTAGCCCTTGGATTCGTTTCACTGGCTGGTGTATTTGCCTTTTCCTTTGCCTTTGCAGTTCCTTGCCAGGTCTCTGTTTGGGGGTGTGCGTGTGTGTGTGTGTGTGTGTGTGTGTGTGTGTGTGTGTGTGTGTGTGTAGGGGGAGGAGGTGAGGAGCGAGAACAGATACATGAGACAAACTGACGCCAGTATTGTGATCGAAAGGAGGAGCGCAAGGGAAAACATTTTTATGGATGGCTAATCGCTGACAAGTCTTCCCGTTATTATTCTCTCCCCCCTCCCCTTAAGTGGAAATTCGACATGACAGCTTAGAAATACTCCGTTAGCTCGAATTATTTTCTTTGCTCAAAATGGGACCCCTGAGAAATAGCCTACAAATGAAATAGACTAAATTTTGGTGTAAAATTACATTTAAGTCATCCCTTACCCTGTAATTCACAAGTTGATGTAAACAGATAGAGCTGGGTGAATTTCTCTTAATGGAACCAATTTACGGCTACATTTTAGTGGTTTGCTGAATTTCTTGGATTGTTTTGGGAATGTGGTTTACCAAGAATAACGGTAGATAACAGTGGAGATAATTAATAATGTCACCTGCCACAGGTTTGTGCACCTTTTCATGTTAACACGGTAATCCTGTCTTGCTTAAGGAGATAGCATTGTGAGGGGCAAAATCAGATGTTACATTTTAAAAATAGACATTCTATATTTAAAAAGGAATTAAAAATAAAACCAAAATAATTTTTGGCCCAAAATAGAACTTCTCAATGAATGAATTTTCCTATGCTTGAAGAAGTAGGAAACCATGAACAAGATTTTGAAATATGTTCAAGCCGTGGTTGTCCAAGAAGGCCACTGCAGATAAGAAAATGATGAGATAGTTTATAAATAATGGCCATCTAAAAATATTCATGACAAATGCACTTTGGTGCCACCAAAACAATTTTAAAATATAATCAAAGAAATGCAGACCTTTAGGAAGAAAATATCTCATCTTTGATGGAAAGACAAGGTCTGTACCCAAGGGTCATTTTATTAATCTGCTGTGATAGAGAAGCTCTTTTCTGTTTGGCTAAGTGAATTTCCCAGATGCATGAAGATTGGCGCTGATAATGTTTAGAGAGCTCCAGTGATTCTTGACATAAATAAATATACATTTTAAAGTAATGGTATCATATACTTAACAGAAAATCATTTGTATCTATATAATCCATAGACAAACAAAATAATTCCAGGTTAATTCTTAAAATGCCAAATAATTATCATTTCTTAGTCGTCCTGTGATGTCAGCAGAAGCTAACTTAGTTTCGTTGCCTTTATTCTATTTTTCTTTGACTTTAAGAATTTCAAACTAAGGATAGATTAAAGATCTCCACCTACTGAATTCAATAAAAGTATTTTGGCTAAGATGTTGAGTGAGAACAATGATGTTGCAAAGCAAGATTCCATTAGAGATTGTTTAAAAAAACAGCAGAATGATAAGTCAGTTTGTTTAATTCAGTCTAGCAGGTGATCAGTTCAACCATTTCAGGAAACATTTATTTATGAAGTACCTTCTCCATGCAGAGCAATTGCTGGGAGAGAGATAAGAATCAAATCGGACTGTCTTTGAGTAGGGGACAGAGCACTGAATTTATAATCAGAGGAAGCAGATTCAGTTATTAGCTTTGCCAATTACTTGGACAGTCACTTCCTAACTTGGCCCCTTTCCTACCTTTCCATGGTTCAGTGGCATTGGTCTCTTTGCTGTTATTCACATAAGATACTCACTCCATCTCCTGAAGCAATGAATTTTCCCTAGATGTCACCCATGCTGGAATCCTTTCCCTTCTCACTCTTACCTCCTGGCTTCCCTGACTTAAAGTTTTAGCTAAAATTCCACCTTCCGCAAGAACCCTTTCCCAGGCTCCCTCAATGCTAGTACTTTCCCTATGAGACTATCTCCAGTTTCTCTCCCTTTCTCTCTCTGTCTCTCTGTCTCTGTCTCTGATTCATGTTTTCATAGAGCATTCAATCTAATGTAAAGAATTAAAATACAAAACATTACATAATTAGTTCATAAGTTCTATAGGATGCTTATGGGATAGGAAGGGAATGGGAAATCAGGAAAGGCTTTGTGGTGGAAGTATCATTTGAATTGAGTTTTAAAATGAGTAGGATTTCAATAGTAGAGATGAAGGGGATGACAAGTAAGTTGGTGAGGGCAAATCAATTAAAACAATAACAACAAAATAGCATTATATTCATTTTGCCGATCCAACTCCAACTGATAAAAGTTTATATCAGTTGCCAAGCTGAAGGGGTAGCATTTACTAAGCAGTAACTGTGGCACCAAAGTGGGTTGTTTATATCTGTCAAAATTCTTTCTATAAATAATGAAAAAGCAATTTCACTTGTCTGTTTTCCGTGCTAATAATAATACTCATGATATATTCCACTAAAGTGTTGTGATGCCTCATGACATGGAGGTAAGTAGTTTCTTGAAGAGTATGTTAGTGAAGCAGAAGCTCTGCCTCATCCTACCAATCTAAAGACTTCAAGGAAGAGATGATGATGATGATGGTGTCATCAGTTATCTGAGGACCAATATTGCCAATTTCTTAGAGGTTCATCATAAGTTTGGCCATAAGGTGGTGAGCTGTTTGGCCATAATGACTTTCATTACTTCCCTAACAGGCTTGTTGAGAAAAAAGTACTTTGCAAACATCAAAGTTATATATTGTTAGTAAATTTGTCATTAATAATTACTGAGTATGATTATTAATAACTAGTGCTTATAATCTTTGCCTTCCCTTTAAAAAAGAGGTAGACAGAGATGTAGTGACTTGCCCAGGTTGAAGTTTTTAAAGAATAAAAATTAAGAAGTTTATGCGTTATGCTGTACTGTTACCCTCACAGGGTGTGCATAGGCTATGATCTCTGTCGGTGGAAGGAGTAACCAAAATGCTGAAATCATGGATTCTTGAAAGATTCAAGTAAATAACAATAACTTACATAATATAATCTGACATTTAAAAAGCTTATAATAAATGAAGAAATTATCCTAGTCAGATTATAGAATACTAGAACCATGTAAGATGTTAGAGATCACTTTGTCAAAACACCTGCTTTTACAGTTGAGGAAGGTGATGATCCGAGAGTTGAAGTGATTTGTCCAAAGTCACAAAGCTGGTAAGAGCCAGTATTTAGAGTCCAGGTTATCTTACTCCCTATCCAATGCTCTTCACCTTATACTATGAAAGTAAAATCGTGTCATTTCTAAATTAGCAAAATGTTTACTGAAAAACGTTGAACTTCTACAGCATTAGTAAAGTTAATAGAAAATTTGTGGTTAATTGTTTTATACCTAGAGAGACATTCAGAAAAAGGAAGTGTTCTGAATTTAAAAAAAAGTAAATATAGCAAAACTATGAAAATGCGTATCTCTGCAAATAACTGTAATCCTAAACTGTCAGATTTATTTTTTCTTGGTGTTACTAGTGAGTTAAACACATCATTATTAAAGTTAGCCTACAATAACAATGAAATTCACAACTCGCTTATTATGATAATGTGAAAGCTTTTGTGAATGTTTTAATGTTAATCTTGTGAAGGTCCATGTTATGGATGCTGGCATAAAGAAAAATATACAAATATTTCCAGGCAATAAACTAATCTTTTAAAATAAATATTCCTGTAAATTATGCGTCTTTAGAAACTTCTTGCCAAGGCAAATTGTTAAGATCTCAAGATATTTTGTTAGTATTAGTATTCATAGACATAAAAATATGGATGTTAATCTTTCCTAGTAGTTTGCCTCCAGTCTCTCCCCTCTCCAATCCATTCTACATACCATTGCCAGATTAATCTTTCTAAAGAACTACTTTGTACGTCACTACCCTGCTGAAAATTTTTTTGATGACTTTCTTTGGCCTACCAAATACAGTCCAAACTCCTTATTCTGGCATTCAAAATCCTCCACAATCCATCCCAACCTATCTTCCTTTTACTCCCTATATACCCTGTGTTCCAGCTAAACTGAACTCTTTGCCACTTCCTGAACATACCACCTTCCATTTTTCTGCCTCTCTTCCTTTCTGCCTCTCGTCCTTAAATGGACTTTAAGCTCATCTAGTCCAACTCCCTCATTTTAAAGATGAGGCAACTGAGGGTCAGAGAGGGTAAGGGTCATACTCAAGGTCATGCTCAAAGTTATACAGGTCATTACTACTAATGATAGTGTCAGGATTTGAACTCAGGCTTTATAACTCCAAATTAAATTCTCTTATCACTGCTTCATGAATTCTACCCACCTTTCAGAACCCAGATCACATTCCCTCTCTTCCATGATACCTTCCCCTGTCTAAAACAAGCAGTCTTTCTTCTTCCTCTGAACTCCTCAGGTACTTAGTTATGTAAGTACATGTTTTATGCCTCTTACTAGAACATAGGCTCCTTGAAGGCAAGAACCATGCTTTTTTTTTTAAGTTTTTGTGTCACCCTCATAACACTATGCCAAAGTTCTACCTTGATGCCTCACCTTGGGATGGAAGTGACTGAGTTTTTGAGTTTTCTTCTAGCTGAGTGATAGCTTTGAAAGACACTGTCAAACGGAAAGTGTTTGGGTCAGTTTATGGATTATGTAAGACTGAAGGTCAGACATAAGTATAGAAGCCTATCACCAGGAAGCTGGCTAACAGGTCATTAAGTTTTTGGACAGAGTAACTCTTAAGAGAAGGTTGAGGTTTGTGTGGGTGGAGATGAAATCCACACTAGTGAAATCACAGATAATTCTAAGTATCCAGGTATCTCCTACAGCATTTGGCACAGTACTTTGTACCTGATTGTGTTAAATACATATTTGTTAAATGAACTAATCTTTTTTTCTACTGAACAATGATCCTTTCCCAAAGCAAAACTCATGAGAATTCCTCCCCCCACGATAATTTAGTCTTAAAGGACCTCAAGAAGATACAGTGTCATAATGTGAAACCATGACTTTGAGGTCACAGTTACATACTTAATGGTCTGAGCAAGAACCCTGAAATCACTCCAGCACCTAAGTCTCCTACATTTTGATCTCATAAGTAATTATTTTGGGGGATCACAGCAAGGTAAGCTTATATGATGCTCTTATTGCATTAGCGATTTTCCGTATCAGATTCACTAAATACACAATGGAAGCTATTTAGCAAAAACACACTTTAGTTTGATATGACTAATAATGAAACTTGAATATGAGATTCCATGGAAAACTGATAATATAATACCTTGAGCTCTCTCCTTTCCCCATAAAAATAGATAAATAAATGATACTGTTTTCTGTGTGTCTATTACAACTTTTTGCACGATAGAGAAAGTAGTATGTTATTACCGAGATACATCTATTTTTTGTTAGTTTAGGGCTGTTTCTAAGAGTTCTTGGCCATATCAGGTCTATTTTTGAAGAATGGAATCTATACTTAATTTGCTTTTCATCCTTTGATTAATATAGCAGCTAGGAGGTCCAGTAGATAGAATGTTGGACCTGGAGTCAGAAAGACTTGAGTTCAAATCCAACCTTAGACACTATCTTTGTGACCCTGGGCACGTTACTGTCTATTTTAGTTTCCTGATCTTTAAAATGGGGATAATAATAGCACCCACTTCCCACTTTGCAAACTTTAAAGCACGATATAAATGCTCTTTTTTTCTCCTCTTCCTCCTCCTCCTCCTTCCTCCTCTTTTTCCTTTTTCTCCTCTTCTTCCTCTTCTTTTATTAAGCACAGCAGACCACAGGACTAGATGTATATGTAGATGAAATGTTGAGATACAATGGAATTCCTGTCATTATGAAACTTTTAGTATTATAGTCATCATACATTCCTGTGGATAGCTGTAAAACGTGATATTAAGTTCATTAGACAGCTGCAAAACCAAATACTACATAAGATTCAAGGGGCAAGTTCATGACTTGTTGAGAGTAATCAAAGAAGGCTTCATGATAGGCTCTTGGAGTGGACCAGCTTTAGCGGATGGAGAGAGAATATTAAAGGTATAGGGAATAGAACAAGGATACAGAAGTCAGCAGAGTGATCTAGTTTAACTAGAACATAGAGGAGAGTCATGAGAGAAGGCTGGAGAAGTAGGGTGGTTTTAGATTATGGAGGGCCTTGAATGCTAGGCAAGGGAGTTTGAACTTTACTTGTTAGGCACTGAAGATTTTTGAAGAACAGTGTGACATGACCAGATCTCTGGGTAAGAAAGGTTTTTTTGATCTATGCAAAAGAAAGACTAGTCAGTATTGATGATGCCTGGTGGATAAACTAGCATCTGAAACTAGACTTACTTTATTAGGAACTTAATAGAGGTTTGTTGAATTGGATGAGAGTTTTGCAATAAGCGTCATGAAAATAGAGCTTTCAGGATGAACTTACTTCCTTTTAAGTATCTGTGATGTCATCCATGTGGACACTTCCTCGGCCAAAGCAGGTATTAACACTTTCATGCCTTGGGAGATGGGCTTTGTTAGGGAATTGCAGTGGTTGAAAAAAATCATCAGGGTATGTCCACTCTTTTAAGGATAAGCTTCTCTGTGATTAGCTGGTCTGATTCTTGAATGAAAAACTAGCTTTCCTCTGCCTCCTTTTCCTAATTCCTTGTTTCTGGTGACATTAAGATTCTCATAATTGGCTTGAGCTTGTGAACAGTGGTCCCAGTTGTGTCTCCAAAGTGAGGCACCAACGGTAGAACAAAGTGCAAACTCTTTGGAGAGGGGGAGTTCCCCGATCCTCTCCCGGTAGCAACCTTAAAGCTCTCTAGGATTCAGGGGAAGGAGGTGATAGACTTTGCAGTGAGAGCCCTACTGCCAAAGGATTCTGGGTAGAGTTATGGGCAGGTATGCAAACTACAAGGATCTGCCTTCCTTAGCTTAGGAAGTCTGGCTCAGCCTTCCTCCCCTCACTCAGGCAGCTGAGTGGCAAGAGAGAAACCATTGCTACTGCTTCTGATGCTATCTAGAGCACTAATAACATGATTATAGACCATACTTACATTTTATGCAATCTATATTTAATGAAAAAGCGAGGCCTTCATTTGGATCAGGAGAGCACAAATCCTTCTGAACCAACTTTCGAGGAATCTTTGGGGTTCTGACATGAAAGCAAGGAGGATGGGAAGAGCACAACAGAAACAAGGAATTGGGGAAAGGAAGCAGAGGAAAGCTAGTTTTTCATTCAAGAATCAGACCAGCTAACCACACAGAAGCTTATCCTTTAAAGAGTGAACACCCACCCCCGATGATGTTTTTAACCACAGCAATTCCCTAACAAAACCCATCTCCCAAGGCATATCATATGGCTTGTGGTGACTGAACCAAGGACAGGCCCCCAGATAGAGGAAAGGGAACCATATAAATGATCCTTTCCTGACCAAAAATTTTCTCATGATTTTCAAAAATTTTATTTCAGTTTATTACATTAAAATATTGTTAATTAGATACTTATTTGTGTTAATAATATACTTCTAAAAATATACAAAGACATAGAAAGATTAAGGTAATTTATACCTTGGGGTGTATTCATTTCATCGCATTACTTTCCTTTTAACACCTGCCTAAGTGCAAATAGACCTGGAATATGACAATTTTGATTAGAAAGGAGGTAAATTTTTGTGCAGTTTTTTGGAGGCATGGTAGTATGGTGGGGTACAAGGATGCTTAGAGAGAGAGGCAAGAATAAGCATGAACCAAGAAAATCGAACCACTACCACCATCTTGACTACTGTTCTCCTTTCATCCTACCTGATAGAGGTATCCTAGGACCCTGAACCCAATAGACCACCATCCCTGCTTCAAGGCCTGGCCCTGCAGCCATCATTGAGGGGAACAATTATTGTGGAGAAGGGATCCACCTTCCTTGCCATCACCAACACTTAACTACTGACCAACACCCACTAATGGACAGATAATGTCAAGAGCCCTAGGAGTGGAAGCACTCTTAAGACTTAAGTCTTGTTTCCAACCTGCAGCCATCATTCTGAGAAATGCCCTAGGAGGGGTTTGGCCTGGCAGTTACTTCTATTGGTGCTGCAGCCATAGCTCCTGAAGAGCCAGAAAAGAAAATTTTTGTTATTGCAGTCCTTGGCACTGTCAGATGGTTCAGTATCAGAGACTGATAGGATTTTTTCCATGGAAATGACATTAAATAAGCTGCATTACCATCTGCATTGCCATTATACCCTAAGGACAATGGGACCTTTTCATCTGACCCGCAAATGAAACCTATTGCATTAATATGTGAATTCCTATAGAGCAGATACTTGTCTTACTTTTCTATTTGTGTCCCCAGCACTTAGCACAAAACTTGGCATATATGTAAGTGCTTAAGAAATGATTTTAAAAATCATTTATCCAAAAATGATGGAAGGCCTGAAAGGAAGGGGCACAGAAGAGGAGTCAGGAAAGTGCCAAAGACAAATTTCACCTTGAGTTAGTACTCATTGCATTAAAATTTACCAGTATCATGGGTTAAATAAATTAAATGTGAACTGGTCTAGGTTGCTAACCAACACTGATGATGTTTTTCACTGGAAAAATATTTTCTGACTTACAAAAAACCCAACTCACATGGCTAATGTTCCAAACTAATGAAGACAGTAATAGAGCTGATAATGAACCTGAATTGTTGGGGAAATGTTGTATGGTCTTAATTGCTTTGACAATGCTCAGTAGTTTTGTGTTTCTCTTTTATTATTCCATTTCTATTTTTATATGTATTAAATGTAAATGCAGTACTAGAAGAATTCCATCTTCAAGAGATAAGCAGCATCAAACAACAGTAAAAGACTAATAAATGCTTTCATTCATCAAATGTGCATAGTAGAATCCAAATGCCTTTGTGTACAGAAAGAATAGGTGGTTTTTTATGTTTAATTTTTGTTGTTGTTTAGTCATTTTTCAGTTGTTCCATACTCTTCATGACTCCTCTTTTGGGGGTTTTCTTGGCAAAGATACTGGAGTAGTTTGCTATTGCCTTCTCCAGTTCATTTTACAGATGGGAAAACTGAGGCAAACAAGGTTAAGTGACTTGCCCAGGGTAAAACAGCTAGTACGTGTCTGAGGACAGATTTGAACTCAGGTCTTCCTGCCTCTAGGCCTGGTGCTCTATCCACTGCACTGTTTATTTATATGATTTAGCAAACAATAACACATTGGTAGGTTTGTATGATGCTTTAGAAGATTGAGACTTTACAGTGAAAAGGTCTAGGTTAGGTCATTCCCATCCACCTGAATTATTAGGTACTTCAGATCTATGATTTTGATTTGGACTATTGTAGTATCTCCTATTTTACTCTGTACATCCACCCTCTTCACCTCTAATCTAGCCTTTTCACAGCTGTTAAATTGATTGCTAAGGCATGGATCTGAACACATTCTACTCCCACTGGAGAAGTTTCCCTGGCTCCCTGTTGTTTCTAGGATTAAGTACACATTCAGTTTGATGTTTAAATACCCTCATAATCTCGTTTTAGCCAATATTTCCAGACACATTCTGTATTTTCCCCTTTCATTCATTCTATATTACAGCCACACTGGCCAATTTCTTTTCCTTGCTCTCCCTCTTCTATCACTGTTCCTCATGTAGGATGTCCTCCGTGCTTCTTGTGAGGTTTTCCCTCCTCCCTTCCACCTTTTGGAACCCCTAGTCTTCAGTTCTCTTCAAGGGCTATCTCTTTCAGGAAGCCTTTCTTGATTTTCCCAGTTGTTTGTATTCCTCTCCCATCACACTGTATTTATTTTACAAGACTCTTATATCGACTTACCTGTGTATGTATCTGTGCCGCCTCAGTAGAATGTAAACTTCTCATTGGCAAAGACAGTGTCACTTCTGCATTTGTATAGGGCTTACATAGTAAGTGCTTAAAAATGCTCGTTGACTGATTCATTCATTAACTATTCATTTGAACGCCTGCTGTACGCCGAGCACTGTTCTAGGCACTGTGGGAACTATAAAGAGATGCTAGACTGTCGTTAATCTTTAGGAGATTTAAGTGTCTTTGGAGGTAAACAAATAGCTGTAATACAGGACATGTTTGAATGGATCATAGGATCACAGATAGAGAACTAAAAGGTACTTTAGAAACCACCAAGTTCAATCTCTTCATTTTGCAAACGGGTTATGCGTCCTGCCCAAGATTACACAGAGATAATAAATGGCAGTGTTACAATTTGAAGTCTTATGACTCCACAGAGCTCATTCTCCATTTATATAAAAGCATATTGAGGGCTTCTTAGAAGGGAGAAGGAAGGCTTTTGCAAATCATATTTCATGGCAGATCACCTTTTTATCATCACACAATTGAATGAAATATGAGGAGAATATTATAATCTGTTTGTTTTTTGCTTATTGACCATAATTGATTTGGTAGAGGAAAATATAATATTAAAAGCTTTTTTTTCCAAAATTGTGATTCCCTTTCATATGTCAAAAGTGTACACAAAAGTATGCAGAGATCATCTTGTTCTAAAGTGTTTGGCCTAACTGCCCACATAGGAAAACCCAAGAGAACAAGGAAGAATATCTATAATTTAGATCTAATAGGCAGTTGTTACTTATAGAGTTCATCATCAGTATATAGCTTTAACTATTCAAAAAAGTACATAGCTTTAACATACAAAAGGACAATGAGTGGGCCCGGAGCTATATAGGAAGTGGTGAGTAGACTGAATTGCTTTTGAGAAATTGTGAAATCCCTTTAATGACTCCAGCTTCTTGAAACAAAGACCCCATTTAAAAAATGTTAATATTCTTTTGGTGTTGGTATGTGGCTTCAAGTCAGAGACACTAAGTTTCTGAAGAACTGAAGTAAAGGATCACCCAAAAGATAACGGAGAGCTATGTGATAGGCGTGAGGATATCACAAACAAGGAATTACGAAGGGGAAGCAGCAAAAAGGATGCCATCAAAGAAATGTATGATTTAAAGGAAGATGTATTGGTCACATGGAATTATTGATGGATGGCCCAAATGCTACAATCATAGCCCAGGATATAAGTAGAACTTAGGAAAAGGTCCACAAGGGACTCCTGTAATAACTTGTGTTAGGACATGGATATGAGTCACATAGGATACGCATCCATGAATTAGATGCTGGATCAATCTACCACTGGATCAAATATTCGTATTGGATCACAGATCCATTTTAGGCTTTTAATAAACTTACTGAGGAAAGTAAACTCTGATACTGTTCCTCTTTCCCCAAATTCCATTTCACTGCTCTAACTTTTTAACTTGGCTTTTTCCTTTCACTAATGGCTTGAAGGAAGTACTAGAGAGACACTGGAGGGAAAAAAAAATCTGTTCCCCAAAGTAATGATGCTGAAACATATTTCAGTGTCTTAATTTTCTTTACCGATTAGGCACCCTGTTATCTATGACAATTTAGGAAATGGTGAGTAATCAACATTTACATTTCAGTTGGAAAATCAAACCAAAGGTATGGCCCAAAGAGAGTTCTGAATCTCAGGGACCTAAGTACAGTTAGATTGGGGCTTCTCAAATGGCTTATTAGGTATAAATTCCATGGACACCAGCTTCCCTGAGAGTTTGGTATTCTAGTGCAAGGTTGTTTAGTACAGTCCATTAGCTTTCATTCAGATTAGGAAGACACTTTACTTACAGATGTCCTTGTTACTAATATTCAGTATTGATTCTTAAAATAAATCAGACTAGTTTCTCTTAGCTTTTATATCCTGAAATTATATGTGTATGTATAATAACACAATTATACTTATATTTATATATTGTTATAATTGTATTATTTATTATATAATATATAAAATAGATGACATCTATTAAAATTATGTTACATATATGAAATTTCAGGATATAAAAGCTAAGAGAAGCTAGCCTGATGTATAGACATATATATGTGTGTATATATGAATTTTAAAATGTTTTATACACCTATATTTTATATATGTATATATTTTAAAAGCACATATTTTTTAAAACTTAGTGATATTTATAGATATATGTGTATATATATGTGTGTGTATACATATACATACATAGACATATATGCGTATATATCCTTTAAAAATTTAAAAAATACATATTTGGGCTTTCATAGACTGAGACAAGCAAAATTTATCTGCCTCTGGGAATCTCCCAAGAGGATTCAGAAAAATTCTGATTTTAAATTCCTTCAATGAAGAATCTCCATTTTTCATGCAGCAGACTGCTCCAAGGTAAAATTCACATTTAAACTGGTAGCATTCTTGTGCAGCAGGCTCAATTATATCCCTTTTTTGCTGCAGGGAAATCCAATCCTCCATACTACTATGAGAAAGAGGATCTAATCTTTTATGATAAAACCAAAGTGATTTTTTTCTTAAGTTCAGATCACAATGTGTTACTCTGCTACACAGTGAATGCTAGTGGCAGCTTATTGCCTCTAAGATTAAATATAAATCTTCTATTTTGCTTCTAAAACCCTTCACAGCCTTGTCCCAACTTGTTTCCAGTCTCTTTGTGCATTACTTCCCTTCCTACATTCTGCAATCCAGCCAAAATGACATGACATTCCATCCTTTGTCCTCATATCTCCCTCCTTTCTCTCCCTTTTCTCCCTCTGTCCACATATGGAATCATACCCTTACCTGTGGATGCTCTGCCCAAAGAATTATGAATTGTGATAGCTAAAACCTCACAAGATATCTTGGGGTTTATGGGCTATATTTCCTTCTAAAGGACCATGTCTTAAACCCAAATCACTCTGACTCTCGTTGATTGGTCAACATAGATCCCAGCCCAAGCCTTACATTGTTTGGTCCCTGATGGCTCAGAGTGAGTGTAATAGCAATTGCTTCTGTTTTGGCCAGAAACTCTGAGGGTTTTCCCCTCCCAGATTGATTTTTTTTTTTAGGCTAGGTAAAAGAGGACTCATTTCTTAACCTAGCCTTGATCAGTGAATGGGTGTTGCCTCAGTCAAACTGAGACCTGGAAAGACCTTAGCTTAAAAAGGCCAAGGTCCCCCACTGCATACAGGGCCAATCTCCAGGTGTCCTGATCCATATCTTGCCACTGGAGCCAGATGGCAAGTCATGGCATCTTCTTCCTGATGTCATGGTCCTCCTTGAAGGACAAGCAACAGCAATCATATCTTCATACTAGCCTTCTTTCCCATGCCTGGAATGAGCTCCCTCCTCACCTAATCCTCATAGAATCCCTTCAAGATGCAGCTTCTTTCTACCTGAAGCCTTTCCTGTTGTATATCTGTGTATCTATATATAAACAGATGTATGCACACATAAAGCTTTAATAGTTTAAAACTGCATTTACTTTTGGAACACCCTATATGTGTGTGTGTGTGTGTGTGTCTGTACATGCATACATATGTATTCACACACACACATGTGTGTGTATGTTTATATTTATTTTTCTCCCTCATTAGAATGTAAGCTCCTTGTAAATAGGGATTCTTTCATTCATTACATTTTTATCTCTAGCACCTAATACAGTGACTGGAACATGGTAGTCATTTAATAAATACTGGTTGATTGCTTGATTCATGAGGTCATTATAAGTGGAGTTCAGCTTCTAATCTCATGGGCAGGGATGAAATGCTGATCTTATATGGCTTCTGGGATGTCATTAAAACTTAAAGCGAGTTCTAATGACCTGTTGGTAGGTGAGTCACTTGAAATCGTTATTTCTTTTTTCTCTTTTGAAGGCTTTCTATTGTAGGATACAGGAAAACTTTCTGATAACTAAAGTCACTTTGCACTTCAGGAGATCAAAGCAATTGACTTAAAGAAAACAAACCAGTTTGTAATTTATTTCTGAAGCACAAAACTGCTCTTATGGCATAAAATAATAAGCTTCATTTTAGCATAAAGTCTCAAGTGATTCATGTTTTCTCTTTTTCATAGTGTAGAAGCAAATGGTATTTTTAAAAACATTCAGAGAAGATTGATGAATAAGGGTGGAAGGGGAAGGAAGGGAGGGGAAGAAAACAAGCATTTATATGGTGCCTATTATGTGCCAGGCATTGTGCTAAGTGATTTCCCCCCATTATTATCTCATTTAGCGTTAAGTAGAAGAAAAGATAGGAAACTAGAAACTGGGGATAGGACATCAAAGTTGTTAGAAAATTCTGGGTGCCCATTTTTAGACTTTAAGCTATGTGGGAAGAGGTAGATATAACCTGTAAAGGTATGTTCAGCAGTGGACATGAGCATTTTCGGAAGGCCTTACTGTGATTGAGAGGCTAATTTCTACTAAGGCTTTGTAGAAGCCATTTTCCCTTAATTTTCCTGTCTGTAAAGTGGAGAACCTAATGCAAATCCAGCCCAGAAGGACCATCAATCTAGAGTTGGATGGGATCTCAGAGGCAGTTTAGTCCAACTTCATCATTTTACAGATGATTTTACAGAAACTAAAGATCCCAGAGGGGTTAAATGACTTGGTATTATACCAAAGTGGTACGAGAAAGAAAAGATTTCATTTGTAAAATCAGTGAAGAATTAGTAGAAAAGAAGAATATTATAACAGAACTTCAGGATGGAGTTTTTAAAGGAAAAGTATTGAAGACTGTGTTTTATGCAAATCATTTGGAAAGTCCACATTAAAAAGTTCATCACCTAGGCTTATAACATTTGGACAAGCAAACAACAGGGAGTCATATGTTTTAAAATGCCCTGTTATCAAGAACCTCCAATCTTAGGTCATTTACTCTAAACAAATCAGTGCTAGATTAAAGGGTATCGGTGTAGTTTAAGTGATAACGGTGTATCCCTTGATGTAGTCTACAGTGACACAGCATTTCTCAGAATCAAATTAAAAGGGTCATTTGAGCTTTGTAGATCCAGAAATATGGAGCATTATAGAAAAATTTACCACCATTCTTCAGATGCTTTGTGTTTTCCCTCATCTCCGCTTTCCACTAGTCTGGAAAAGCTTGGGAGTGGATTTTAAAAAGTTGTTAAGGGAGTTTAGGAATAGGGATTTCAGAAACATTTTCTAGTTCTATAACTTTTGTGAGGATTCTAATCCAATTGTTGTTGTCCTTTGTTCTAGAAGAGGACCAAAATGACATCACTATGCTAGAGTCAAGTTTCAGGGTGTCCCACTGTGGCCGATCAGGCCAATATGAGCTTGGAATGCTCTACCACAGGTCGGGCACAAATAGTCTGTGTGAACATTTGGGATGGATACTCTAAATTTGTGAATCCTGTATTTCCTTTGAGCTGTTTCAATTCTGCTTTGCTCATAGAGCACAGCACCTTCTGTGATGTGGGTGGGCATGCCATGCTGAGCGAGCCTATGCCAGTGTCTCCCATGTCACACAATGAATTCCAAAGTTCTTAAGAGAGGTCTTGAGAGTGTCCTTGTATTGCTTCTTCTGACCACCATACGAACACTTGCCCTGTGTGAGTTCTCCATAAAACAGTCTTTTTGGCAAGCGTACATGTTGCATTCGAACAACATAGCCTATAGGATGTACCAACTCTGTTGAGGAATGGCTTGTGAAAGGACACTGAGTTGGGAGAGGGCAAGTCACTTAGTCCCTTTTTGCCTCAGTTCTTCACCTGTAATATGGGGACACACTGAAGAAGGAAATAGCAAACCACTCCAGTGGAAACAATTAGGTGGTTATTGTAGTAGTCTAGATGAAAGATGATGAGAGCCTGAACCAGGGCAATTGTCTGTGTAAGTGAAGGGAAAAGAATTGATGGATTTAAGGGGAAGAGGGAATGTCAAGGAAAGTTAGTTGGAAGAGGATTATATGTTGGGGTTCAGTGGGTTGAATAGATAGAATGAGCCTGTTTGCATAGATATAGAGGACCTTAAAAGCCATTCAGAATTTGGCTTTGATCTTTAGGTGATCCAGTGGATAGAGCACCATGCCTAGAAACAGCAAGATCTGAGTTCAAATGCAGCTTCAGACACTTGCTTAGCTATGACCCTGGACAAGTCACTTAACCCCTACTTGCCTCAGTTTCTCATCTGTAAAATGTGGAAACACTGGAGAAGAAAATAGCAAACTTTCCAGTATCTTTACCAAGAAAACCCCATGGACTTTGTCACATAGTCAGACATAGCTAAAAAAACAACTAAACAATAAAAATAGATTTTCAAGCTGAAGAGTGATATGATAAAAGTAATATTTTAGAAAGATTCATTTGACATAAATATGCAGAATGAATTAGAGGGAGAAGGAATGGAGGTAAGGGTTACAAGCTAAGAGAGTGTTTAAAGTAGTCTATGAGTGAGGTAATAAAAATATGCACAAGGATCCTGGTTGTATAAATGGAAAAAGTGAATCTGAGAGATGTTTTGAAGGAAGAATTGATAAGACTTGATGACAGATTGGGTAAAAGATGTGGGGCAACAAAGATAAAAGTAAAGATTCCAGTATAGGAGATTAGAATAGTAGTGATGATGCTAGGAAAATTGGGAAGGAGATGGATTTGGGAGGGAGAGGATCTGTTCAGTTTTGGACATGACCACTTTGGTGGGACATCAAGATATTCAAATGGAGATACCTTGTGACATATAAAGTGTTTCTATACTAGCCAATGAAAGACAATTAAAATGATCTACCTCGTAGGTTTTATTCATCAGTGATTATATAATATTTTAAATTCCTTTGGAAAATTCATTGCATAACAGGAACGTTTCTCCTACTCTTCCACGTAGAGGCAGCTAAGTGGGGCAGTGGATAGAGTACAGGGCCTGGAGTCAGGAAGAGCAGAGTTTAAATCTAGCCTTAGACATGTTAGCTGTGTGACCTTGGGCAACTCACTTAACCTCTGTTTGTTTCAGTTTCCTCAATTCTAAAATGGGGATCATAATAGCACCTACTTCCAGGGTTGTTGTAAGGATCAAATGAGAGAATATATGTAAAGCATTTAGCACAGTGCCTGGCACATAATAGGTGCTGTATAAATGCTAGCTATTCTTATTACATAGCTTCCTTTATTAAGAGCTCCTCATAGGTATAATGGAGTCAGCTAGAACCAGATAGTGAGTTGATTGTTAAATTTTGAGTGTGAATAATTATCTCAGAAATTGGCAAAGGCTATAATTCAGGGCTTGTTTTGTTGATTGTCTAGTTTTAAGAAAGTAATGGAGAAAACGTTATTGCAGAGTAAACTTAGAAATATGTCCTGGCACACCCTCTCCTGCCTTCCAGGAGCCAGTTGTTAAACATTTACCAGCATACCCCCTGGCTCATTTTAAATTTCTCTAAATAATATCTGTATTAAACAAATTAACCTTCTAAAATGTTATGGCCCATGGCTAATATAAAAATATATTTTGCATGTTAGCACATGTATAATTGATATACAGGGTGTTCCTAAAGCATGGCCACATAGGCAAAAAAAGGCATATTTTCAAGAAATGAAATGAATGAAATTTTTATTTAATTGGAATATTAACAAATAACACCTTCAATATGATTTCCATAATTTGTAACGCAAAGGTTGATGCGCTTTGCAAGATTCACATGAACTCGATGTAATAACTCCACATTACCATCAATTGCCTTGTATCCAGACTTTAGGAACACCCTGTATTGCTTGCCTTCTCAATGGATGGGGGAGGAGTGGAGGGAGGGAATTTGGAACTCAAAATTTAAAAAAAAAAAGGATGTTAAAAATAAAGTTTTTTTAAATGCTGTGGCCTAGTTGTATCCCCTCTGTTGTTCTTACTGTTACTTTCCTTTCTCACTTGCCTTTGTTGTTTCTTCACTCTCAGCTATTGACTCTTTGGATGTGGTAGTCTCCAGATCACTGATGCCATATGGGTGGTAAATGTGTGATGTGAAGCTTCCCTCTCTCTGCCTAGGGAATTAGAGTCTTGAAACAGCAATTAAACTTTGAATGAGTGCATGGGGGCGATTTTGCATTTTCCCCAAGGCCTTGGTCTAATGATTAACACCTGGTTTATCCCAGAGCTAGGCAATTTCAGCAGAAGTTTACATACTCTGTTTGTTGTTTTAAATCATTATCGGGTCTGGAGAATCACCAGATGCATATCTAACTCCTGAGTTTTTCTTAGGGTGTAGCTTAGACATTGGTAAATGTCATTTGGTCCATACTCAAGCTATGCTCATTTTGAAAAAGCTGGAAAAGAAACCTGTTACTAGGCTTTGGTTAGTATATTTCCTTATTTACCAGGAGCAGGTGCAGCATTGCAATGGAGCATCTAAACAGATGGGACCATATGGCTTAATTTGCTCAATGGCAAAATATTGTGTAATTTCAATAGCAATTCACGGTTCCGTAAGGATAGTGTAATTATTAAATTGTAAAATATGGAATTCATATCTGAGGATAATAGATCTCTCTAGAACTGTAAGGAACCTTTTGAGTAATTTAATTCACGGCCTCCTTTTTCTCCCCTCCCCCATCAATTTATAGGTGAGGAAATTAAGATCCAAAGAACTTTGTGACTTGCTCAAGGTCACAGAGATAGTAAGAGCTGGGATTTGAACTCAGATTCAAGTTGAGTGCTTTTTCTAGTTTTTTTTTTTGTTGCCTTTTGTACTTACAGTAGAAAAATTATTTAATATCATTAAACATCCTGCTCTGGGGTCTCATAATAATGTGGAGATGACTATGGGTTCTTGAAATTTACACAAAAGGAACAGCCCAAATTATGTTCCAGTCACTTTGGGAAGACTTTCGGTAAAGATTAGTAACAGACTTTATATCTATCCCTTGAGAACTAACTAGCTCAGGGAAGATAATCATTAGAAGGTGAGTCTCTAAATGATAATTTTTTTTGGAGGGGAGGACTTCAGCTGCTCATCAACACTATCTACAAAGGCAAGGAGGGGCTGAAATTTTTGTTGGCCAGGAGAGCACCCACACGAATGAAAACATGTGTCCTTGAGACATTTAAGGATCCCAAGTATCTTTGAGAATAGAAGGGCAATTTACATTTTAATGATCATTTGTGTTTTAAAAATCCTACATTGAAAAAGAAAGTAATGAACATTAAAGGCAATTGCTTAATACATTTATCTTAAATTACATCCCATGTTCTTAAGAGTTCTGCTTTTTTCTTTTGCGGATACCACTGGCCTTTTTCCAATGAACAACAATAATGGTCTGACTCTTGCTGATGTCACTGCTGAGTTATTTAATTTGACTGAAAGAGATAAATGTGTTTATTTAAAACTCTGTTCAGAATTTTTTTTAAAGGTCAGTATGGCACTTTTACGTTACAGAGTATGTTTTCTGATATGATCATAAAATTACATTAGTCTAGCCCAAGAGTAATTATTTATATACACTAAAAACTGTGGAGACCCTTGAAATTAGAAAGCACAGGCTATTTTTCCTCTCCCTCCAGAGCAAGAACAGAACATTTCACTGTTTTGAATGCTTTTTCATCTTATCTCATCATTCCCATGTATTTGATGTTTTCTTTTTCTTAAGACAAAAAAAAAGTACAGTACTCAAAATAATAGTTTCCAAAGTGATTTTGAGTACAGGCAACCCCTGACTTAGAAACACTTGACTTGTGAAAAGCATGTGCAAGGTCAATACTCTTGTCTAAGATGCTGTTCAGCTCCCACTGTAGCTTCCAGATTGTTGCCAGAAAGCATGCTACTGGAGTCCTCTGATCCAAATTCTATTTTAGAGACTGCCCCATGTTCTAGAGCCTATGAATCCAAACTTCACAGAACAAATCTCCTTAATAAAAGTATTCGTCCTGTACAACTTGGACTCACTCAAAAGGCTGCACCCAAGAACCTGGAAGGCCACATGTGGTCTCGAGGCTACAGGTTCCTCACCCCTGGAGCACATTCCCCACAACCTAGACTGAATTCAGAGGGTCTCTGGGAGCCTTAAGAACTATCCAAAATTCATTGAATTTGGAGATGAAAAGTATATTAGAGATTGTCTAGTCTTTTTAAACTTTTCCCAAGCAGGACCCCTTTTCAGGGTTAGCGTTGCATGGCCTGAGGGCCTGCACAGTGCAAAGTGTGCGTACCTTTTGTATAGAACCAAGGCTGCTGTGAAATTGCATGATGCAACCTGGACAAGTGCTACCAGAAACACATGGGATTCATTATGCCTTTCATTTTTAATTGATTTTTGGTCATTGCACATTCGGTAACCTTTTACTGTTGCCAATTTTTTTTGCAACCCCATGGGTTTGAGACCCACAGTTTAAGAAGCACTTCTTGTCCAACCCCCTTATATTAAAGGAAAGAAAACTGAAGCCCATGGACAGGGTTAAATGAGTTGCTCTAAGTCACACAACTATTAAGTAGAAGGCCTCATATTTAAACCCATGTCTGTTTCAGTTCCATTATGGGTTAAATCAACTTTAGTGGGCTTGTCTAGGAACCTCTAACCACCATTTACAATATTGTTTTTAATGGAAACGTGTGTGTGCCAAGTTCCTTACAATGGACTTTTGGAATCTAATCCATGTATATAAATTGAGGACTGCTTGTATTGGGCACATATAATTGAAATCTTGTAAGCCTGGCTAACCTCTCTCCTCAATTAACAAATGTTCTCAACGATGGGAAAAAACCCAAATAAGAATTTCTTAAGTTGTGAATTTACCTACTGGCTATGTTCAATTATGCATTATGCTTGTTTTTCTATATAGTTTATTCCCTAAATGCTGCCCATTTTGACCACAAATTTGCAATAAGTGCTCACACCAATATAGCTCAGAATTACTACATTATGATGTAGCATTTTGACTATTGGGCTTCAATTCTGTGGAGTAAAGGGATTCTAAGATTCATGACCAAAAAGGAAATCTCTAGACTTTACAGAAATGATTTTGAGGCATCTGTAAAAGTTTGTTTAATATATACTGAAACAATACTAGACAAGTATAGTTTTAAAGTCATGGTTGTCATTCAGTTGATGTGGAGTCTCCAAGTGGTCTGCTGGCTAGTCTCTTATAATACTAATATTTATAATATAGTAACTATACTTTTTCTGATATAAGTTAATATTTGTCCTCATTTGGGTCTCATAAAGCTCTGAGCAATGATGGTATCTTAGTATAAAAAGCTCAATTGAGGCATGATTATTGTTGACTAACCACAATCAGCACCCATCGTTAATGCTTGTCATTTACTCTAGTATGCCCTATGGATGATGTCACCACACAAAAAATTCAAGTTCTGTCTTTAAGCTTTCTTAGTAATCATTATTTTTTATGTCTCATGTTCCTCTCCACCCAGAGATTCTGTATGGGAACATCATGATCTGGCTTAGTTTAGTTCCTCCTAGGGGTATTCAATTTATCTCTTGGAGGCATTTGAACTTAAATCAGTTTTATGGCAAGACATGTAAGGAGCAGAAAAGGGAATGATTATGGGTAGGCCCCCTCCTGCTGAGAGGCCTTTATAACTCTCCCCTTTCGGTTACTTTCTCCTTCTTCCCCTTCCCCTCCCCAATTACTGAGCCTTTGCCACAACTTATTCAATATTGCTGCTTTCACCACCTGTGGGTTTGGAAGAAAAGATGAGTTCTATTTTGTACATGTTAGCTTTGAGATTCTGATGGGACATCTAGTTTTAAATGTCTCATAGGAAGTTGGTGGTACCGAACTGGAGTTTAGGGAGGAGAATTGAGAAATTTCATTTCCTACTAACTGCCTTGCTTGGTTTCAACTCCACATTCTTCCAGATAGGGAAGGGATGAAAGACCCTCACCAATTAAATTTATAATAAGGAGCCATCTCAGGGTGGGAACAGAAATAAATTTTATTCAATTCTTGAGAATAGGGCATCCTCTGCTAGAACAGATCTAGCAAGGGAGGCACTTTACAAGGGGCAAAGCACCAATAATTATACCTAACACTAGAGAATTCCGGCCCACCTCTGACCCTTCTCACCATTGGCTGGGAGGTGGGCTTACAATCTGAGCATGAAAGCTAGGCAAAGAACCAGGAAATTGAGGCACAGAAACTCCAATTCCTATTCCCTTAGTTAATGATTACAACTGAGGTAACATCTACAAATCTAAAGAAGGAGAATAGGATAAGGGGAGGGGGAGACCCTCTCCATTCTTTTACAGTACTTTTACAGTAAAGGAAAGCAGGTCACAGTGACCCTATCCTTACTGAGCAAATCTTTAAACCAGAACCAGAAGAAAGAACAAAAAGTTTCAGGGTAAACTTTCCCAGAGGCTGAGCCATCAGACTCTCATGGCCTCAGAATTTTTCTACTTCCCTATTTCTTGATTTTTAAACATTTCTTATTACACACACACACACACACACACACACACACACACACACACACACACACATATATATATTTATACATATCTTCTCTGTGAAGTCTTCACATTTTATCTACCTCACACAACAGTGTCACAGAAATTGCTTCAGCTTTGGTTCATCAGTAACCATAGTTGCCTCTGTCCCTCTGATTGGAGGGCTATGGGGCAAGAGTAAAAAAACTCCTCCCAAAGATTCTCTTTAAAGTGGGCCTAAAAACTTGTTCAATTTTACCATCCTCATTGCCCCCATGGCAGATACTCTTTGCCCCTTCCTCTGCTCTTTAGCTTCCTTTTGTGTGTTGTATTTACCCATTACATTGTAAGCTCCTTGAAGACAGGGACTGTCTTTTTGTATCTCCAGTGCTTAGCACAATACCTGGCACATAGTGGGTGTTTAGTAAATTTTGTGTTGTATGAGTCATCTACATGGAAGTGATAATTGTACTTGTGGGACCCGATAAGGTTACCAAGAAATGAGAGTCTAGAGAGAAGAGGGCCCAGAACAGAGCTTTGGGATATGCTTATATATAAAAAGCATGATATAGAGGAATCATTAGAGAAGCCCCTGAAGAGAAATCAGATAGGTGAGAGAACAGCATCATAAACACCCAAAGAAGACAGAATCTCCAGGTGGAGAAAGTGCTAAAACAGTGTTTAATGCTACAGAAAGGTCAAGGAGGATAAGGACTGAAAAAAGCCATGGGATTTGGCATGTAGGAGATCCTTGATAACTTTGGAGAGAGTAGATTCTGTCCAGTGATGAAATTGGAAGCCAGATTTCAGTGGATTGAGTGAGTGAGAGGGGAGGAAGTGGAGACAAGAGTGTAGACAGCTTTTTTTTTAAGGAGTTTGGCTGTAAAATGGAGGAGAGATATAGGATGATAGCTTGAGGGGATAATGGTGTTAAGTGGAGGTTCTTCAAGGAAGAGGTGCTTGGTATGTTTATAAGCCCTAGGGAATAAGCCAATCTATAGGGAGAAATAGAAAAGTAGAATGACAGGGGATGACTGGGGGCAATCTCCCTGTTGAATCAGGAGAGTACAGGATCATGAATACCAGAAAAGGTTGTGTCCTTCATGAGGAAAAGGTCCATCTTTTCATCAGAGACCAGAGTAAAGGAGGAGAGAATGGTAAATGATGTAAAGGAATTTTGTGATTTAGAGATGGGGAGAAGATAGTCGTGGAAAATGGGCTCTATTTTCTCAGTAAAGCATGTGGAGAGGTCTACTGAGAGAGTGGAAAGAGGAGCTCCTTTAGGGGGTTTGAGAAGAAAAGAAAAAGTTTGTAACAGTTACTGTGAGGAGTAGGATAAAGTATAATTTAGAAAGGGGTAAAAGGATTGTCCTGCTGCGATTAAGGCACAGTTGAGATAGATGATGTAAATTAGCAGTGAACCCAGCCAGCATGTTTACATGGATCTTTCCAGTTCCATTCAGTATCATGTGCAGGTAAGAAGGAGGTGGATAGTGGGAGTAATCCAGGGTTGGGTTTTGGTAAGCCTTGAGCAGAGATAGAATGAGTGTGAAAGGGATTCAATAGTAGAGGACAACATAATAGTAGAGGAAAACAGAAATCTTGTGAGATCAAGTTTGGGAAAGGAAAAAGGTGAAGCTAGAGCATTGGGTGAATACTGGAGTGTGGAAGGATTGGTCAGGGTGGTGAGAGAGTGGGGGATATATGGTAGAAAGGCAATGAAATTTGGAGTCAGTGGTCCTGCATTTGAATCCCATCTTTTATTGCCTGTATGACCTTGGATAAGATGGATCTTTGGGTTGTCGTTCACATCTCCATCTCTCCAAGTCAGATTGAGCCTTTCACTTTTATCAAAACATAACCATAAGTATTGTGGACCCACAGTTTTGCTCATGCTGTTTATTTCCTCAGCTTGGAATGTTACCACTTTTCTCTCATTGTCCCCCATCCTTCAAGACCCAGCTAAAGTGAAGATAGTCTCTTCCTCTTATGATAGCGAGTTATATTAGTTTTCGCCTCTCTACCCACTGGTGAGATGAAACATTATTACTTAGCTGTTTCATGTGTGTTTCTTGGTAGGTGCTGCATGTATATACTTCAGCGTTCCTTTCAGAGCCTGACGGTATTATAGATCTAGTAGACACGCAATAAAAATTTTTGCTATTTTCCCCTAACTCAAATTCCTTTTCCAGTTGTTTCTTTTTGTGCTCTCATTTCATTTATGAAATAATATTAGCTCATAAAACTTTTTTCATCTCTTCGAAAAATTCTAGTTGAACTTGTGCCCAAGATTTTTTTCTATGCTTGTAAATGTTTGATAGTCATTTCCTTCTATGTTTTTGTCTTGTCACGATAATATTTCCTTATGGTAGGATTCCTTTTTTTATTTGCTAATTCTTCTATACTTTCTGACTTTAGAATTTGTGTTAGGGCCAGGCTCTGCATGCTTCTGGAGGGAATGGTTGGGCCATACTTGGTCTGGTTTTGTGATCTTTTGGGTCTTGCTGCTGCTTTTTCATGGTATCGAGTGTTGTATTATTTTGAGTTCACAAGGACAACTGAAGCTGGAGACTTGCAGATTTTTAGTACATCAACAGAGCTCAGATCTAGGGCAAAATCTAAGTGCTGCTCCTTTGGTCTGAGCTCTGAAAGTTTCTGATCTGAGTTTGGGCCTGACCAACACAGCTGTGAGCTTGCCTTTGATTGGAACTCCAACAGACTGCTACTAGACTTGGCCACGGTTAGCCATCTGGAAAGCTCTGCAGTTTCAGAGTAACAGAACTGTGGATTCTCCTTTGGCCTAGGCTTCCTATCTTCTTTATGCCACTGCAGACTCCATACTGGGCTGCAAGCTGGCATCAGACTGGATTGGCTCCATTCCCAGGGTCACAGCCCCGAAGCTACTACTTGCTTCTGTACTAGTTCCTTAGTCAGTACACAACCTAGAACCAATGACCATTCTTTATCCTGGACCACCACCCTGAGGAGGTGCAAGTTCCCTTCCCATCTATGACCCAGAACTGGGTAGTGAGTGACAGAGCTACCAGTGGGTACCTATTGTTGCAGCCTGAACAAGGTCAGGCCACTTTGTACTGGATCTTGACCTCTTCTTGATCTGAAGTTCAGCTGCAGTCAGGCCCTTATAGTTCCACATAGCCAGTCCTGCCTACATCCCCTTCCATTGTCCTTAGCTCTGTCTTCTTATGCTGACCTGGGCTAGCAAAATTAACTTATTGTGTTTTTTTTTCTTAGATTTTTCAACCAAGATTCAGTCTGGTATATTTTTCTAGATCTTTGTGAAAGACTTGTCTTCTATTCTATCAACTTGGCTGATCAGCTCAATAAAAACTTTTGAATGAATTTCTTTATGTTTATGTGGTTTTAAAAAATAGTAGTAATTGAGAATTCCTATAATAATGATAATAATAACTCATAACTTTGTAAGATGTGAGTAGCATAAATGTTGTTATCTTCATTTTACAGATGAGGAATCTGTACAGAATTGGGATGATTTCTGCAGAGTAACAAAGCCAGTGAGTAAGTACAGAGGCAGAATTCAGATCTGAATCTCTGGGTCAGTGCTCTTGCCATTAAATCATGCCAGCAGCTGCCCTACATAATATTATGACAGCAAGGTTTAAATTTCATCAGTGTGAAACCAAATTTTCAATTTTCTAGGCAATTGGAGACATAAAACTTCTCTTGTACCATATGGAACAAAGCTATTTGTTTATATGATGTGTAAAATTCAAATACTTGACAGAATTACGTACTTCTTCTATGTCAATGAGGTGATTGTAATGCTTAATGATTTTTTTTCTATCCAAATATTTGGGACAATTGATTCTATAAAGGTATAGCCATGCCAGTGCTTTCAGCCTGCTTATTTTTTTTGACTCCCTCTTGTCTGTTGGACGAAATCCAAATTTGTTATTCTAGCATTAAATGTTCTTCACAATGGATCTAATTTTTTCCATCTGTAAAATGGGAACAGTAAGGCTTGCATTATCCATCTCACAGGTGAACAAAGCCTTTGTAATTAAGTTTAAAAAATTATTACTGTTATTGTTATAATCGTAATTTAACCCCAAATTACGTTGGCAATCATTTTTCACTACTTCCCTACACAGACCCTCTGTTCTCACCAGACTGGTTTACCTACTGTTCCTTGAATATTCTTTGCACATTCCTGAGCCTACATCTTAGATTACATCATTCCCTGCCTGGAATCTGCAATGACCGCCCTTCTCTATCTGTCTATCCCGTCTGTTAGACTTAAAGTCCTACCTCTTGAATGAAGGCTTCCAAGATGACTAAAAACAACAATGATTTTTCCCTTCTCTAAACTTCCATGGCATTTGTTACCATTAAAAATTTAGTGACAATATGGTGCTTCTTTCTATGTTCTCCATTACATTGTTAATTATTATGTTTTAAAAATTATATATAAGATAAAATATAATGTGTGTGATATATAATTACATGTATTATTAGTTTTAAAAATCCTATATCTCTTGTTTCTTCAGACAGTCTTTGAAGGCAGGGAATGCATTTTCTTTGTGTCTCTTACACGTGGTGGCACCTTTTCCTTAAGAAGCACCAAAAAATGTTGAATGATTTGAGTGGAAAGAGACTAAGCCAAGATGTCAGAGTTAAAAAAGATTTAAAGGAGTGAGGCTTCCTGATCTCCACTTTGTAGAAAAATAAAATAATAACCCCCCAAGGCCCCCCAAGGAATAGAAATATCAAAGGGAAACAAGGGCCAGAAAAGCACACAAGTAAATAAAAATCAGTATAATAGCAAGCATTTATTAAGCACTTATTTTGTGCCAGGTATGTTGCTAGGTACTGAGGAAACAAAGAGGAAAATAAAATAGTCCTTGCCCTAAATGGGCTTTCATTTTAGTGGGGTTACCAACATATGCACATATATGCATATATACACAAAATATGTACAAGATAATTATGAGGTCAGTCACAATGAAGCTTTGGAAAACCTTCAAGTAGAAGGTGGTACTTGAGCTGAACTTTTTTTTTCTTTGCAAGGGGGCTCTAGGTGGGACTCCTTTAATTGGTATAGGGAACTTCTAAAGCTGAAACTTTCTCTACATTGCAGGTTGGCACTTGCTCTGCAACTTATAGTATTAATAAGCTTCCTAGGACACTGAAGAGTGAAGTGACTTTGCCAGGGTCATAAAGCCCTATGTGTAAGAGACAAGATATGAACCCAGGTTTTTCTATCTCCTAGTCTAGCTTTCTGTTCACTACAAACACCATGCTGCCTCTGACTGAAGCTTAAGACTTCTAAGAGGTAATGCTTAGGTACAAAGCAGAGTGATTACACAATTAAAATAAATACTGTGGAGGAACTGGAACTAGAACACTGGAGATGTTAAAAAAAAACATGCAAGATATCCTGAGAGATATTCTCAAATAGATAAATGAAGCATTCAAAGAAACTAAGCAAGAATTGAAATTCTAAGAGAATTACAAAACTATATTTAAAAGAACTTAAAGAAAAAGAAAATCAAGCTGAGAGTTAAAAGATATTTTTAAAAGAACAGGAGAAAAAATGAAGAAAATGACTCAATATGGATAAAACAAGAGAAAACTTTAAAAAGGAAATATATAGGAGCAACCAATGATTTATAATACTGGAAAATTAAATTACACATATGCATATAGTAGCTGAAAATACAAGCTCCCCAAATTACTGAATTATCAAAACTATTGGAAAAATGTGAAGAACCAAGAGACAGACCATGATTATTGATATCCCAGAGAACTTAGACAAAAGAATCAGAATATTGTGCTTTAGAAAATTGTGAAATAAAAATGTCCAGAACTGGCAAATCAAAAAACAATCCACAGATAACATCAAATTAAAAATTAGGGTAAAAATCCACAAGATGCCAGGAAGTAAAACCAAAGATTGAACACACCCACACAAATCATAATTAAACTCCAATACTCCATTGATTTTTTTTAAAAATGCTACTAGTTTCCAGAAGCACAGTAATCACTTTTGAAGGAAAAATATGACTTTCGAGGAAGACAAGAGAGATCATAGAAAATAGAGTATGATATAGTATTCACATTGACGATGCACCCACGTTATCTATCAAACAAAGTTCAAGATGTTGTGTAAAGGCAGAGAATGGTTACATGAGAAATAAGCAGATTTAGGAAAGTTTGCAGAGATATATCCAACTTCCAGAAAGTCTTCAAAAACTAAACAAGTTCCCTAGTGGAAATATACAGACATATATGTATATTAAAAACAATTTACACTCTTTAAATCAAAATAAACCCTTTGTTAATAAAATGTGTGAACTATAGAATATTGTATTGGCTAAGTAAGAAAGATTTTACAGGATGTTTTAAAAACATGGGAGTGAAAGGAGGAAAGAAGGAAAGTAAAGACGGTTATCCCAAAGTGAAGAATACACACACACACACACACACACACACACACACACACACACACACACACCCTCTCTCCCTAAGAATTCTCCAGTGAAATCCTTTCATAAAGGCAGACCCTTTTGGCCGAAGAAAATAAAATTAACACTAATTCCTAAAGTTACCTTTCCACGTCCTTGAGTTGAACTAAGGAATTCAGTTTTCCCTCTGAGTTACTTTAAAGTTGTAATTAAAAGAAAAGTTATTATCACTCATACCAGTAGCCCTTGGGATACTTCCAGGACATCTATTTGTTATCTTTAAGTCCCATAAGTTACCTTGTATACTGTTCCCAAAAGATATATCATCTGTCCTTGTACAATTGGAGTTTTTATCTCTTCCAAGGAGACAGCAAGTCTGGTAGTTTTGATCCCCTAGCAAAGATTACAAGATATAAATGAGTCCAATAAAACACTTATCATTCCTTAATTGATAGAGAGGAGTGGTGATTAGCCTTATGTGAATGCCAGCCCACTTTTCTTAGTACAGTCAATCATAACGTTCCTGCCCCAACCCTTCCACCTATCACTTTTCTCTATGACTACCAAGACCACCCCTTCTTTGGTGTATATCAATTAAGAGTGTGCCTTCCTTCTCATTGAGGTTGCTGGCTTTAGAGAGGTTACCAGCTTGACCCATTTTGTTAACAGTTATATATGTCACTGTTAATAAACTGATTTTGCTCAGAGTTCTGTACTTCAATTGGCCTTTATTAGTTTTATTTGTCACACAGTCATGCAAAAAAAAAAAGATAAAATAATAGTGGGAGATTTTAACATCCCATTGGCAAAATGTGACAAATTCAACAAACAGCATATTAAGCACCCTATAGCTAATAGGTTATAAAGATATCTCAATGGGAAAATAAAATAGTATTTTTTTCTAGTCTTCATGGAATTTACACTAAAATAGATCATAAAAGGTCAGAAAGAATGTATAGGCAAATATAGAAGATCAGAGAGACAAACCATAATGCAATAAAACTAGTAACAAATAATGATGCAATGAATAAAATCAGAGGCCCATAGTAAAGGAAAAGTTACTTTGACTGAAACAAAGTTGTTAAAACAATAGATTACATCAAAGGTATTAACTATGCAGGCAATAAATATCAAAACCTAAGGGATGCATGCTAACAACACCCAGAGACAGATTCATAGTACTGAATATGTCAATAAGGGAGAACATTAATTGGCTATTCATGCAAAACACTTGGAAAAAGAACAAAGCAACAAATCAATAGAAAACAAAAATGAGAGATATAATCAGTATCACAGAGGCAACCTAGTGGAAAGAGAGCTGATCTCAATCCAGGAACATCTAGGCGCAAGTCCTATTTTTGATACATAGTAGTTATATGACCCTGAGCAAGTCATGTAACCACTGTATTCTAAGCAACTCTCTGAGAATATAAATTGTAGAACTGTAGGATTCCGTGTCTCACTTAAGTGGGATTTTACAATGAACTAGTTATTAATCTATCACAGTAGCTTTTCAATTATTATGGTCTATCAGTTGTTAAACTTTATATAAAATTTTTGCATACTTATTTCCTGTGTTAACACTAGTTTTGTACTTTTTGCAGTGATTTTGCAAATACTGTTAAACAGAAATATTTTGTTGCCTTTCATAAATTTATCAAAAAAAAAAAAAGAAAGACATGATCCTGGCATGCATGGGGTGGGGAGTGAGTCCCCTCACTTGGGAGTTCTCTATACTAATGTAATCACAATTCCTGTCCCTATCCTTTAATCCATATTAGTCACACTCAGTACATGTGAAAATAAGAAAACAATTGGAATGATTAATCTAAAACTGTTTTTTAAAGACCACTACATTTGATAAAATTAGTTCAGTCAAGAAAAGAGATCAACCTGAATTTAAATAAAATAGAAATAAGAAAGATCACAACACAGGCAAAACAAATTATCAAAGCTATAAGAGGTTATTATACACATTTCTATGCTAATAAATTCAAGAATCTAAAAGATTCTGGCCTCCAATAAAAGATACTGACCTCTAATCTCCAACTACCTTTCAGACATCTACAACTAGATGTCCATTAGACATCTTAAAATTAACATGTCCAAAACTGAGCTCATTTTCTTTTTCCCAAATCCACCTTTCCCTCCTAATTTCCCTATTACTGTAAAGGGTAATACTGTCCTCTCAGTCCCTCAAATTCTCAACCTAGTGTCATCCTTGTCACTTCACTAACTCTCACTTCCCATATCCAATCTGCTGCCAAGGCCTGTAGATTTCACCTTTGCAAAATCTCTCAAATAGGCCCCCTTCTCTCCTCCAACACTGCCACCACCCTGGTTCAGACCCATACCATCTCATGCCTGGACTATTGCAATAACCTGCTGGTAGGTCTGCCAGCCTTAAGTCCTCTCCTATTCTAATCCATTCTCTATTCAGCCACCAAACTGATTTTCATAAAGTTCAGGTCCAACTATGTCACTCCCCCCACCCACCTACTCAGTACTGTTAATTGGCCCCTATTGCTTCCAGGATCAAATACAAAATCCTCTGTTTGGTGTTCGAAGAGCTTCATAGCCAAGCCTCCTCCTTCCTTTCCAATCTTATACCTTATTCCTTGTTGTGTACTCTTTGATCCAGTGACTCTGGCCTCCTTGTTGTTCCAGGAACGAGACATTCCATCTCTTGGCCCTGGGCGCTTTCTCTGGCTGTTCCCAGTGCATGGAATGTGTTCCTCCTCATCTCCACCTACTGGCTTTCCTGGCTTCCTTTAAGGCCCAACTAATATCCCGTCTTCCACAGGAAACCTTTTCCAACCCCTCTTAATTTTAGCACCTTCCTTCATTTAATTAGTTCCTTTTTATCTTGTATATAGCCTGAACGTATTTGCTAATTTATTGAGGCAGCTAGGTAATGCAGTGGATTGAGTTCTGGATCTGGCATCAGGAAGACCTGTGGTAAAATTCAGTCTCAGACACTTAATGGCTGCGTGACCCTGGGCAAATCACTTAACCTGTTTGCCTCAGTTTCATCATCTGTGAAATATTTGAGTGTCATAATAGCACCTACCTACCAGGGTTGTTGTGAGGATCTAATGAGATAATGTTTTTAAAGTACTTATAGCACGGTGTCTGGCGTATAGTAAGCACTATACAAATGCTAACTGTTATCATCATCATAAACATCATCATGGTCTTGCCTCTTAGATTTTGAACTCCTTGAAGTCAGGGATTGTCTTGTGCTCTTTTTGTATCCCAGTGCTTAGCCCAGTTCCTGGCACATGGTAAGTGTCTAATAAATGCTTATTGACTGACAGATATTAATGCCTTCCTGTTTAGAATCTGTGCATACAATCATACATATAATTTTCTTGAATTTTCTATTTTCGTAAAGTCTAGATGTTAGGTCGGATTTGGGAGAGCAGTTCAGGTGTGAAAGAATTCACTTAGATGACTTTCTCTTAACCAATGGGAACTTTATTATGTGAAAGCTTTGCGGGCCTGATTAGCTAGAAGCTAATGAAAGGCCCTGATATTTGGAAGGACCAGGCTTATATAGACAGAAAGCCTGAAGATATTCAGGATGATATAGTTTTAAGAGTTTATGGTGGTTGAAGATTAAGGATAAGGAAAATTTTATGGCACAGGATGAGGGAGATGGCTTACAAGATAAGAAGGAATTTATGACACAGAATGAGGGGAAAAGGACTTTAGATGGCACTTAAGTTACAGGATCTCAAGTTACAGGATGGGCTACAGAATGAGTCCCAACCCCCACCCCAGCGCACCCCCCCCCCAGGACGGTCTTCACAAAGTACTGGAAAAGCAGCCCTTAATATTCTTTTTAACCCTTAGAGCCCCATATGCTATATCCACATCCTAGAGTCTAGATACGTAGAATTGCAGATTTGGACTGTACTGGGAGGTCATCTTGTCCAACTTAAATCTTCATCTGACTATTCCCAGTGTAGTAACCTTTGGAGACAGATTTCAGCTAGTAGAAGTCTTCATGGACTCCTGGGAAATACAGCCCAGTGTCTCAGAGATAATGTTGTATGCCTAGACCCAGGAGATTGGGAACCTTTGTATGACTCATGATGTATGTTGTTCAGAGATGGGGAGGAATGTTGTCAAATATGTGTGGGCTCCAAAAGGGTGGCTAATGTCTTTTTGTTCTAGAAGTAAACACAAGAGTGGTGACTACAGTCAGAGATACTCCTGATCATTGGTGAACTTTTTTGAAAAGCCAGGCAAAATGCTACTCCTCTTTTCAGATTTCTCTTCTCTTTCCCATTTCTGTCTGGAGGCTTAAATCCATGCTTCCTCTTGTCTTTTAAAGGTGTTCTTTGTTATTTAAATAATACTTTAAGTCTATCTTTGTCTTTGATCTTGATCTTAATTTTTTAATGTTTTTGAGTTCAGAAAGGACAAACAGGGAAGCCTTTGGCTGTCCTTGGCCTACAGAGGATTGAATTGATTGGGAAATGTCTTTTCTAGTTTGGCAGCTATATGCCATCTAGGGGTATGGTGAGCTATTTTCACCCATTTGCTTACAAGAAGGACAGAGTAAAAGAAGGTAGTTGCCTGGCAACCAGTTTTGCCTTCCACAGTGACATCATCAGGTTACACTAGTATTCAATTTTTTCCCATCATGACCTCTAGATTAATACAGACACTTTTTGCCCAAGGTCAATTTGATTGTGTTCTTTGATGATTAGAATTAGGTTCAGAGTAGCAGTTCCTCTCATTATTTTATTCTTTCCTTAAGTTTCCAAAAGATGAAATCTTCAGCAAAGCAAGTTAGGAATATATAAGGTATTCTACTTTTTGCAAAATAATATTTCTGTTGGGACCAGCTTAGCCAAAGTCCCCAGAGAATTGTGTAGTGAAGAGGGTACTGGAGTTGGTATGTTGAACTGGGCTTAGGCAATAAATGCCCTAAAACATGGAAAATCGTTTAAGCAGACTAGTTTGTCTGAATCAATGATCAACCTTTTCTTACATTCTTAATTTATTCTTTTGCATCCATTTTGTTCTTCAGGCAGTATGCAGATTTAGCTTGGCTATAGTGATTGATGTTAAAAGTTCATAAACACTGAGTAGACATGATGTATCTATAACTATTTGTTTGGTTGATATTAGCATTTTTTTTTGGAGGGGAGAAGGCAGGGCAATTGGGGTTAAGTGACTTGCCCAAGGTCACACAGCTAGTAAGTGTGTCAAGTGTCTGAGGCCGGATTTGAACTCAGGTCCTCCTGACTCCAGTGCTGGTGCTCTACTCACTGTACCACCTAGCTGTCCCCTCACCTAGTTGCCCCCTGATGTTAGTATTCTTTTTTTTCTTTTTTTTTTAATTTAAATTTATTTATTTAACATATTTGGTTTTCAGCATTGATTTTCACAACAGTTTGAATTACAAATTTTCTCCCCATTTCTACCCTCCCCCCCACTCCAAGATGGCTTATATTCTGGTTGCCTTGTTCCCCAGTCAGCCCTCCCCTCTATCACCCCCCCTCCCCTCTCATCCCCTTTTCCCTTCCTTTCTTGTAGGGCAAGATAAATTTCTACGCCCCATTGCCTGTGTATCTTATTTTTTAGTTGCATGCAAAAACTTTTTTTTGTTTTTGAACATCTGATTTTAAAACTTTGAGTTCCAAATTCTCTCCCCTCTTCCCTTCCCACCCACCCTCCCTAAGAAGTCGAGCAATTCAACCTAGGCCACACATGTATCATTATGTATAACCCTTCCACAATACTCATGTTGTGAAAGGCTAACTACATTTTGCTCCTTCCCAACCCATCCCGCTTTATTGAATTTTCTCCCTTGACCCTGTCCCCTTTCCACAGTGTTTGTTTTGATTACCTCCACCCCCATCTGCCCTCCCCTCCATCATCCCCCCCCTTTTATTTTTTTTTATCTTCCTCCCTCTTCTTTCCTGTGGGGTAAGATACCCAACTGAGTATGTATGGTATTCCCCCTCAGGCCAAATCTGATTCCCCCCTCATTCCCCCCTCACCTGCCCTCTCCCCTCCTCCCACAGAACTGCTTTCTCTTGCCACCTTTATGCAAGATAATCCACCCCATTCTATCACTCCCTATCTCCCTCTCTCAGTATGTTGCTCTCTCATCCCTTAATTTCATTTTATTTCTTTTAGATATCTTTCCTTCATCTTCAACTCACCCTGTGTCTGCTCTCTCTCTTTTACATATATATATATATATATATTCATATATATATATACATATAAACACATATATATATATAAAAACACACACATATATATACACATATACACATAGATATATACATACATACACATTCACATATATATATATATATATTTATACATAAACATATATATATACATGCATATTCCTTTCAGCTACTATGATATTGAGGTCTCATGAATCATACATGTCATCTTTCCATGTAGGAATGTAAACAAAACAGTTCAACTTTAGTAAGTCCCTTGCAATTTCCGTTTCTTGATTACCTTTTCATGCTTCTCTTGATTCTTGTGTTTGAAAGTCAAATTTTCTATTCAGTTATGGTCTTTTCACTGAGAAAGCTTGAAAGTCCTCTATTTTATTGAAAATCCATATTTTGCCTTGGAACATGATACTCAGTTTTGCTGGGTAGGTGATTCTAGGTTTTAATCCTAGCTCCATTGACCTCCAGAATATCGCATTCCAAGCCCTTCGATCTCTTAATGTAGAAGCTGCCAGATCTTGGGTTATTCTGATTGGGTTTCCACAATACTCAAATTGTTTCTTTCTGGCTGCTTGCAGTATTTTCTCCTTGATCTGGGAGCTCTGGAATTTGGCGACAATATTCCTAGGAGATTTCTTTTTGGGATCTATTTGAGGAGGCGATCGATGGATTCTTTCAATTTCTATTTTGCCCTGTGGCTCTAGAATATCAGGGCAGTTCTCCTTGATAATTTCTTGAAAGATGGTATCTAGGCTCTTTTTTGATCATGGCTTTCAGGTAGTCCAATAATTTTTAAATGATCTCTCCTGGATCTATTTTCCAGGTCAGTGGTTTTTCCAAGGAGATATTTCACATTGTCTTCCATTTTTTCATTCCTTTGGTTCTGTTTTATAATATCCTGATTTCTCATAAAGTCACTAGCTTCCACTTGCTCCAATCTAATTTTTAAAGTAGTATTTTCTTCAGTGGTCTTTGGACCTCCTTTTCCATTTGGCTAATTCTGCCTTTCAAGGCATTCTTCTCCTCATTGGCTTTTTGGAGCTCTTTTGCCATTTGAGTTAGTCTGTTTTTTAAGGTGTTGTTTTCTTCAGTGTATTTTTCAGTATTTTTTTGGTTCTCCTTTAGCAAGTCATTGACTTGTTTTTCATGGTTTTCTCGCATCCTTCTCATTTCTCTTCCCAATTTTTCCTCTACTTCTCTAACTTGCTTTTCCAAATCCTTTTTGAGCTCTTCTATGGCCTGGGGCCAGTTCATGTTTTTCTTGGAGGCTTTTGTTGTAGGCTCTATGACTTTGTTGTCTTCTTTAGGCTGTATGTTTTGGTCTTCTTTGTCACCAAAGAAAGAATCCAAAGTCTGAGACTGAATCTGGGCACGTTTTCGCTGCCTGCCCATATTCCCAACCAACTAACTTGACCCTTGAGTTTTTCAGTGGGGTATGACTGCTTGTAGACTAACGAGTTCTATGTTCCACGTTTGGGGGGGAGGTGCCAGCTCTGTCAGACCCGCACTACTCCTTCCCCAAGAACCCCCAGTCCAGACTGGGCTTAGATCTTCAGCAGGCTGTTGCACTCCTGCTCTGATCCGCCACTTAATTCCTCCCACCAGGTGGGCCTGGAGCCGGAAGTAACAACAGCTGTAGCTGCCCCACCTCCGCTGCCCCCCCCCCCCGGGGGCTGGAAGCCGAACCTTGAACTCCTTCCACTCCCGCAGCTTTTCCCACTAATCTTCTCCGCAGTCTTTGGTGTTTGTGGGTCGAGGGGTCTGGTAACTGCCGCAGCTCACATATTCAGGGTGCTAGGGCCCCCTCTGCCCGGCTTCTGGTCTGGATGGTCCACGCCGCTCAGGCTGGGCTCTGCTCCACTCCGTTCCCAGCTCCCGGCTCCCAGCTCCCAGCTTCAAGCTCCGTGTGGGATAGACCTCACCCAGAGACCATCCAGGCTGTCCTGTGCTGGAGCCCTGCTTCCCTCTGCTTTTCTGTGGGTTCTGCCGTTCTAGAATTGGTTCAGAGCCATTTTTTATGGGTTTTTGGAGGGACTCGGGTATGGAGCTCACTCTAGTCCCTGCTTACCAGCCGCCATCTTGGCTCTGCCCCCCTGATGTTAGTATTCTTGATAGCATTTTATGTTATTCACTTTGAAGCTGACTCATTTTTAAAATTTGACCAGCTAAAATGATGTGCATAATTTTGAAATGCTTTCATCGATGATCTCAATACTACATTTAACTGATAGTGTCTCTCATTTTTTCTGATGTAATTTTGTCTTTAGTCATGATTTCTGTGTTTATCAACTCTTTATTCTCCTTTCTCTACTCAACCTTATTTTGTATTCTATAGGTCTCTTGTAGATGTTATTTCTAAGTTTCAACATAATTTCACATTGTAATGATGCCCTTTCCTTGCTTTCTTTTAAGAAAAGTGATGTATATGTATACATATAATATATATGCATATATGTGTTGTATATGTATATAATACATGTATACACACATATACGAAATTTAGCAACATGAGCTATCATAAATGATTCTTCCAGTGGTGCCTAAATACTGGAGAATTTCTTCTAGGGATCATTCAATAATATTCTATGGATACCAGTGCAGCATTTGGGCTGTTACCACTTCCTTTTAACATTTCACCATCCCACTTCCTTTTCTCTCAAATATTTCCTAGACAGTATTTATTTACATTACCTTTCCATGTAGGCCCATTTTGATTATATACTGTGTATTACTTTTCTTCTTTTTTATTTTTTTTTTTGCAGGGGGGGAGGCAGGGCAATTGGGTTAAGTGACTTGCCCAAGGTCACACAGCTAGTAAGTGTGTCAAGTGTCTGAGGCTGGATTTGAACTCAGGTCCTCCTGACTCCAGGGCCAGTGCTCTACTCACTTTGCCACCTAGCTGCCCCTGTGCACTACTTTTCCCCAGTATACATCCAATTATAATAGTAGATAATATTTCTATAGCACTTACTATGTTCTAGCCAGGGCTTCTTAAATTTTTTTTTCCATTTGTGACCCCTTTTCATGTGGCTGAAGAAGGTGCTGTGGAACACTTAGAGTTTGGTCAGACGTTGGAGATGCCAAAGTCATTCACTGCATCCCGGGCCATCACCAGTTGTCTTGACTTTTGTCTTTCTACTGGACTTCAATGACTCTATAGAGAGAGTGAGGCTAATGATTTTGTGCAACTCTGCCTCACTTAAATCCAATTTGTGTGCAGGTCAAGATATTACCCTGTGATATCAAATGAAGGATGAACAACAGCAATAACTATCTAGAAAGGCTCTTGAAAACTTTTCTATAGATGACCAAATTGTTACATTTACGTAATGGATTGAAAAAGTGCACAGAATGAACTACTATGTTATCCTGGTGTTTTTATTGTTTGCTGGATATCTATCTATATGTCCATCTATCTATACTCAATAGAGAAAAATATGGAGTTAAAGATTCTCCAATACGGTGTCCCCCATGCTTATGCTAAGGCATATGACCACCGAGTTGCTAGTCCCCTCTTGTCCCAAATCTTTGTGTTTATTTTGAATAATATTTGTATAGGTATATGTGTATATAAATATGTGTAGAATGTAAGTTTCCTGACAGAAAGGACAATTTACTTTTCTCTCTATGTCTCCAGCCCTGATGAAGATAAGTGGTATGTAGAGCATGATTAATATATGCTCATGGTCACTTTTTTAAAATTATAAAACCGACTGATTTTTTTCTTATTACTTGGTATCTTTCCTTTTTTCAGGTATCTTGAAAATTATCTCAAGCACCCATTTTTTCTGTGTATACTTGGTCTTATCCAGCCCTTCTTCCCAACTTAATTTTCTTAAGTGTGATTTCTACTTTCTGATACAGCATATCATAGCTTGAGGTATGAGCAGCTATACCATACAGTGGATGGAGTGCTGGGCCTGGAGTCAGGAAGACCTGAGGTCAAATGCAGCCTCAGATACTTATTAGCTGTGTGACCTTGGACAAGTCACTTAACCCTTTTTGCCTCAGTTTTCTCATCTGTAAAATGAACTGGAGACAGAAATCTCAAACCACTCCATTAGCTTTGCCAAGAAAACCCCAAATGGAATCACAAAGAGTTGGACCCGACTGAAACAGCTTAACAATCTAGAGATGTTAGAGTATTGATGAGGTGATTTCAAAAATGCTTACTTGTCTCTTGCATATTTTTTCTATCTATTTATTGTTCTCTAAGTTTTATCTCTTAAATGCTCTTGAGATGATCTAGCTTAGTTTGGTCCTCTGCCAGGCTTTCTGCAAACTTACTTGTAGGGCAAAATGATAAATGGCGTCATATCACAAAATAGCAAAGATTGGTGAAGTGGAAAATAAGACTGTAGTAGATGAGATAAAACATATAAACAAATAATTACAGTACACTGGAGTTCATGGAAGGTGCCAGTGCTTAAGTAATTCAGAGGAGGGAAAGATCACTTCTGAGTATAGTCACTGGGGAAATGGTATTGTTGGGTCAGTGTCTACGATAGAAATGGGGAACCTGTAGCCTCAAGGCCACATGTGGCCTTCTAGGTCCTTGGGTGTGGCCCTTTGACTAAGTCCAAGTTTTACAGAACAAATCCTTTTGTTAAGGGGATTTGTTCTAAGAAGTTTGGATTCAGTCAAAGGGCTGCACTTGAGGACCTAGAGGGCCACATGCGGCTTTGAGCTGCAGGTTACCCACCTCTGGTCTACGATGTTGGAGGGGGATGACTTAGAAGAATGGCAAGGATTTTGATAGGAAGAAATTAGGAAGGGGAATGAAGTAGAGTTCATGAAAAAAAGATGTGAAAACAGGAAATCACACTTTTAATTTAGGTCTTAATTGTATAATTTTATCCTGTTTTTCAGTTGTTTCATATGTATTAGTTTTGTCTCCCCAGTGAAGGCAAGGAGCATATTCTATAGCTCCTTTGCTTAATAGATATTCAGACAGTGCTTATTAATTATTTTGTGACTTTCCTTATCCCCTTTTTGGCATTTGTGCATAGGAGGCTACAGTATCCATTTCTGCTTGATTGTGTTTTCTATAAAGTTACCAAGCTGGTATTTGTTGGTTTTGGGTTTCTGTACTTTGGCCCCAGGTAACATTGTTCATATAGCAATAGATACTATGTGACAGGTGTCTTCTAAGGATTTGCTTCACATTGTGTGTTCAATGAGAACACTGTCCATTGAATTAATTATATTTAGAAGTCTTTATGATATTTAATTATGTAGTGCCTTCAGAGTTGAAAATTGTTGACCAAATGGAATGTATGCATTTTTAATGAGAAAATTGGAGCAGATAGTTTCTGAACGAACCATCCTTGATTTGAGTATTTTGCCCTGTCTTCTTTGAGATCTAACATTCAAGATCCTTACTAGTATTAAATCTTTACTAGCTTCACAACAATACTAGTTGTATTATTTATATTTCTATGACAAATAATACAGATTTATTCTGTATTATTATTGGAATTTCTGTAACTTTCTGAGGTAGGTAGTACAAGCAACACACTAGTTTGAGTATAGCCCACATCTCCAAAATGAGATATCTTGGAAAGATAAATACACATACGTAGATATGTGTATATATGCTTTATATATATATATATATATATATATATATATATATATATATATATATATATATATATATACATTTATATTTATATGCACATACATACATTCCAAAAACAAAATTATAAACCACAGTCAGGTTTTGTATAATTCATATTTGGGAAAGGGAAGGGAATAAATACATTTATATAGCACCTGCTATGTACTAGTTGCTCCAGGCAAAGTGCTTTTTACAAATATTATCTCATTTGATCCTCACAACAACCTTGAGAGTTACTATTCCCATTTTACAGTTGAGGAAAGAGGCAGAGGATAAATGACTTGCCCAGGGTCACACAGCTAGTGTAGTGTCCACGTCCGAATCCAAACTCAGGTCTTCCTGACTCCAGACCCAGCACTTTATCCACTATGCCCCCAAGCTGTCTCTTTTTTTGAGAGGGGAAGATAGTACAGTCTTTATTTGGACCAACATAGTATCATCATCTTATAAAGGGGGAAATTTAGAGTCAGGGAAGTGGAATGACTTCTGTGGGCACACAGCTTATCAGTGTCAAGGTCAGGCTTCAAATACAGGTCTTCTGTTTCCAAGTCAAATAGACTTTTCATGATATAACACGGCCTCTTGAAATACATCTTGCTTATTCTGCTGTTTATTTTGTTGATATGGAAGTAATGTGGTGGAGTGGAAAGAGCCCTTTCTGAAGTCAAAGGATCTGGGTTCAAATCCCATTTTTAATTCTTACTACTGATGGGTCATTGGCTAAGTCCTTCAACTTCCCTTGACCTGAATTTCAGAAAAACTACGGGATTAAACTAGATTAAGTCAGAAGCCTCTTCCATCTCTAAGTATATGCTATTACTTTATCTCAGTTACAACTGTTTAGCATCTATAGAAATACTTGAACCTGATGAAGAGGCCTTGTTAATAATTGGTCTTACAAATTTCAAAGCACCTAGTGTTTCAGTAAGACTACGTTTATATAAACAAATTGCTTTACTGAGACATTTAGGACAAGATGGTAGATCCAATAGTCTCCTGCATAGTAAAGATAGTTATTTTAGTGGTTACTTAATTCAATTCATTTTATTTGTTTAACTTTTCTTTATTTCTTAAGCTTTAGAGTTATTCTGTCTAGATGCTATCTTTACTCTCAGCATAGTAGTCCTATCTGAAAGGGTTGTTGTGAGGAAATAACTTAGGTTAAAAGGTTTCTTTGTTAAAATAAAAACTGATCACCACAGCAGAGATTAGTGTTCAGTTAGTAGAAGTTTGTTTGCATAAATAATCAGATAGACACTTACGAATAACAGTAGGGATCAAGGCATACAGTTCAAATTGGGACAGAAAGGAGAAGGTAGAATTGTAGTTGAAGGGCAGATTTTGGTTTTGTGGAGGATTTTGCTCTGTGAAGATATGGTCTATTTGGAGAATAGGAGAGAGGAGACAGTAAGAGGAAGATAATGACAATCTTTGGATCATAGGATTTAGTGCTGGTAGAGACCTTAGAAATCATTTAGTTCAACCTCCCTCATTTACGATTGAAGAATTTGAGGTTCAGAAAGGAAAGCTGTTTTGCCAAAGGCAACTTGGATTGCCTAATTTCATGTATACCAAGGGTCTTGGGGTGGCTAAGTGTCATTGAAAAAAAAATACCTGCTATTAAGTTGTTAACATATTGAAACTTGTCTGGAATGCCGCAGCTTTAGCTTCCCTAATTTAGTTTGTCTCCCAGTCTAGGTCAGTGCAGGTGAGAATCTTTCTATAGAGTTCTTTCCAGCTTGGCCATGGCTACAGTACAGTGTGCAAACTTAACCATCCTCAAAGGCTACTCTATTTTTTATTATCTTTATTATTGTCCTCGTTGATGTTAACCTATTTCTAGTTTGATTATGTTTTTGGTTTCATTTATGTTAGGTGTGTATTCTCCTCTGGGAATGTACAGACCTTATTACCCTGTTTGGACTCACTCTTGTGACTTTGGGTTGTCAATTTCTGCTATAGTATTTTGTTTCTGAATAGAGACAATCATAACTAGGTCCAAAGGACCATTTGCAATGTGGTGGGGATGGAAGGGTTACTAGATGCCAAATGGGGAGAATGAAGTTGATAAAATTACAGTACTGTAATATTCTTGGAATTGTTTCTTAGTCTTATTAGACTTACCCCACCAAGCACTCCTAGTTATTATATTTTCTGAGGTGTTCTGAAAGAACACTACCAACACTTCCACAGAAGCTTGTGATGTTCTAGGAGTGAAGGATATAGGATAGGCTCTGTAGGTATATATGGAGGGGGTGGGGTCTGCTCCAGTTGAAAACAATTTCAAATAGATTGATCTGGCCATGGGTCATGCACAATTCAAAGAAATGCCAAGGTGACTGCATTGATTCCTGAGCACTTGAGAAAATAACTCTGATGCCACCTGGGTTTGCTTGATTGTAACTTCTCCTCTCAGCAGCTTTGCAAGATCAACTTAAGGTTGCCCCAATTTTGTCTTCATTCTTTACTTTTAAGAATCAGAAGTGTTGGAAATAGTTTGATTTGGTCATTCAGCATACATCTTCTCTGCGTGGATGACCTTAGGCAAGGAATAATTTGTGTCTTGTAAGTTATTATTCCGGTTGTCAACTATATGTCAAGAAACGAGTTAAGGATTAAGAAGAAGAATTTCATCATTAAAAAAATCTTGATACATTTTAAGTCATGTAGTCATAGCCCCATACTAGAATTACAGATAAGGAAAGACGGCCATTTTCTGACGTCATCAGAGAAATGACTATTAGTCTTATTTGGATAATGGACTTTATACAACAGTAAAAGACAAAAAGTATAAATCATTTGTTATGTATAATGTAGAGTGACAGCAGTTGGAGTTCAGTGGAAAAATTAAGATGCATATTTCCATGCCCTTTGAGACAGCTATACTCAATGAAAGAAGTGTCCCATGAAAGCTTATAATAATTGTTATAAGCCAAAGGCACCAACAGATACTAAAAAGAGCGTAAGAGAGAGGGGAGAAAGAGGATGGGAGAGAGGATGCTCTGGGTGCAGTTTCAAAAGAAATTTTCGGTGCTCTGGGAAGTTATCTTTGACTACTTTGACAGCTAGCGTGGAGGCGTGTATCTTCTCTGTGTTACGTACTTTCAGCCCGTAGCCCCTCGTTTAGTGAATACTTTATGAACACTTAATAATTGTTAACTGAATAAATTTCAGTACTTGCTGCAGTGTTATCCAGTGAGAGAGAATTCTACCAGCTCTTACTACTTTGGCTCATAGAATCATATAAGTCTAGGTTTGCAATAATCACAGCATGTGTTTCTAGTGTTATATAATTTTAAAATGTGCTTTTCTTCTGCCAGAGCTAAAAAGTGAGTAGTGACCTTGTTATTCTCATTTTGTGAAAGAGGAAACTGTTTCAGAGAAATTGAGTAAGGCTCACCAATGGTTATGCATAGTATAAAGGTTTTGAATCCAGAAATCAGGTCTCTTTTAACTTTAATTCCTTTGCTCTTTTTTCACCATACCACGTTGCCTTTCTTAGGGCCTTGGAGATTATCTAGTCCAACTTTAAATAATGATCTCTTCTAAAATATCTCCAACAAATAGTCATTCAATGTCTGTGGGGACATATCTAGTGATGGAGAACTCGCTACCTACTAAGGGTGCCCATTTTATTTTTGGAGAACTGTTAATTATTTGACAATTCTTTTCAGCATTGAACAAAAATCAGTATCCCAGTAGCTTCTATGTCTTCATTCTAGTTGGTTCAAGCCAAGTAAATCCAGTTTCATTTTCACAATGTGATGTACTCAAGACCTCTTTTCTAGGCTAAATGACCCCAGTTTTCTTCAGTTGATCCTCATGCTACATAGTTTCAAGTCTGATCACTATATTGGGAAATGCAAGGTAATTTCAGGAGGAGCAGTGCTAGCAATCGGGGAGGATCAGGAAAGACCTCATGTGGGAGCGGGGACCCAGAAACAGTCTTGACCCTTTCAGGATGTGCTTCAACTTGTCATTGTTCTACCTAAAATAGGGCATCTATAATTGGACACGTTTCTCCAGACGTGAACTGACCAGTACAGAGTAGAGTGGGAATATAAGCGTTCCCATTCTGGACCCTGTTAGTTCTATTAAGCTTATGGTATAATAGAGCATAGAATTTCACTAACCTAGGTCAAACCAAAGACCTCTGTTTGAATCTTGGTTCTGCTGTTTAGCATCCTTGTGATTTTGGACAAGTCACTTAACCTCTTGGGAGTTTCAGTGTCTTTATATGTATAAAGATAGATAATCTCCAGGGTCCTTCTCAGCTCTGAGGACAATATCCTGCAATCCTTTTAATATGGCATAAGGTCACATTAGCTTTTTCTGGCTGCTGTACCATACCTTTGGTGCTTGTGGAGCTGAAAATTCACTAAATTGTCTTTTACATCTACTATTTAGCTACGCCTCCTCCTTCCTTTATATGGTATCAGACCCATAACTTTCTTTGCATGACTTTTTGAACCTAACTTCAATATTTTACATTTATAGCTTTGGTAAAGTCAGTCTCAAGGGCACATTCCTGCATTGATATCTACATGCAATTTTTTGAGCAGAAAGTTTCTAGACATAGGAAATCTTTCTAGAATACTTGAATGTGGCTGGCTATAAAAGCAGTTATCATCTATCATTCTCTGGCATACAAGGTGGCAGAAATGCCGCTGGCAGCTATCTCTCATCTGTTCCCTTGGGGAAAAAAAATAAGATGACATGGTCAGAACTGTGGCCTCATGTTGCAAGAATTGAAAGGTAGCCTAGCATAGTGTTGTGGACAGAGAGAGCTGGACCTAGGTTTAAATCCCAGCTTATACTTTTTTAGTCATATGACTCATGGCAAACCAGTTAACACCATTGAGTCTTAGTTTCTTTGACTGCAAAATGGGAATGATATCTCAAAGGGCTGTGAGATTAAAATGAGATAATATACAGAAAATGCTTTGTAAACTTTGAAGAACTGTATCAATGTCAGTGATTATTTTTAGTTACCCAAATCTGAATAGATGTGGCAGTAACACATCATAGCCCATATTTACTTCAGTATTTTGAGGATCTGTGATTTCATCCGTCTGGGTACTTCCACCAGTGCAGATCACAACTCTTCCATGCCCAAGGAGATGTATTAACAAGTTGCTGTGACCAAAACAATAGTCTTCTGGAGGCTAATTCTTCCAATTTAACCACAAATTTTTCTATTTTGGTGGGAATTTGCATAGCTTATGACTCCTTGTCAGAACCTTTTAGGATCCAGGGTCACCTCAATGCCAAATGAGACTTTGGACCAGCAGTTTAGTGGAGGGAGGTGACCCTGAGTCACTTTAATTTTGTTTAAAATAATTTTTAGGCTTTGGAATGTCAGGAAGATTCAACATCCCTTTCTCTTCCTCCCTCCTCTCCCAAAGACCTTCCTTCTCTATGGGAAGGCCTGAAAGATTTATCTGTGTACAAGAATTGAGCTGTGCCTTATACTCAGCTGATGAGAAAATTGAAGGCACCTGTGATTGTATCCTCCTCATCTTCAGCTGCCTTATGCCTCCATACTTATCACATGTCCCCTCACCATAGGCTTGTCTGATCCAAGATATACCAGTCCTCCTCTACATGAATTTCAACTTCTATAAGAAGCCGTTCCTGATCCCCCTTAATTCCAGAGCCCTTTCTCTGTTAATTATCTGAAGTTTATCATCTATATATCTTGTTTGTACATAGTTGTTTGCATGCTGTCTCCCCCATTATAGGGGCAGGTAGGTGGTGCAGTGGGTAAAGCTCTGGGTGTGAAGACTCATCTTCCTGAGTTCAAATCTGGCCTGAGACACTTACTAGCTATGTGACCCTGGGCAAATCACTTAAGTCTGTTTGCCTCAGTTTTCTCATCTGTAAAATGAGCTGGAGAAGGAAATGGCAAACCACTCCAGTATCTTTGCCAAGAAAATCCCAAACGGAGTCACGAAGAGTCAGCTATAACTGAAACAACTGAACAACAACAACTGCCCCGTTAGACCGTGAACTCCTTGAAAGCAGAGACTGTTTTTTGCTTTTCTTTGTATCTCCAGGGATTAGCACAGTACCTGGCATGCAGTAGGTACTTCAATGATAGTTGACTGAATGACTGATTCCTCTAGTGCACCCTGGTGTAAGTGCTAGTACAGTAAGCCTGTATTTGATTCCTCTGTCTTTCACAGCTTCATTGCCATGGGAATATCCTCAGAGGAGACAGTTACTGGCTGTGTGACTCTGGGCAAGTCATTTAACACCTGTCTTCCTCCTCTGTACAGTGGAGAACAATAATAGCATCTACCTCCCAGTGTTGTGAGGGTAAAAATGAAATAATATTTAATTTGCAAACCTTTGCAATTTGGAAACAAATAAATGTTACTGTTGTTGTTGTTGTTATATAAGCTTTGAAAGGTTCCATCTGTGCCCTTTCCTGCCTCTGTGCCCTAACGTGCCTCATTCTCTCTACTGTGCTGGCACATAAGGACTCCTTGGTTGTTCTTACAAAACCAACTTGTCATCCTTTATACGTGGGAGAGCTAAATAGCTAGATGGTTAGCTACAAAAACACTTTAAAAGACTCCTTTAAAAATAAAAAGAATATCCTTTTCCCACGTTTGAGCTGAACTGTTCTTCATATGTATCATCTGATATTTAGACTAATAGAGCTTATCTGCTGTCTAAAAGATATACTGGGAACATTTTAAAAAATGACTCATTGACTACAAGTTGTAATTTAATATTGTAGTGCTCACAGAAAAGTTGGAACAGTTGTAAAATTCTTTAAAGTTTTTTTAAAAAATGTTTTGTGTTCTGATGGGCAAAAGGTTTTTATAAGATAAGGTTAACAGAGACTAACTTCATTTGTTACACAGTCAAACAATTGTATCCTTCACCACCCAACAAAAACCATAAAATTGCAAGATCAGCATGATACATTTTTTTAGTTAGTAACATCCATGTAAACTAGAAATATAAGTAGTTTAGTTCCGGCAAATGTGCTAGATTATTTCTAGCCAGAAAGTTTGGTATTCCTTCTTCAGCTATAAAGTTTTTAAACTGTCTATTAAATATGGATACTCAGTCAACAATAAAGCGCCTAGTATATACTACAGTAGGTCCTGGGCCTACAAAGACAGAAGTTGGATAGTCTGTATTCTAAAGGAGATTGCATTCTGTTGTGGGATACAGCATGTACATGTAACAATGACCACTCTGGCTCCCATTGCCTAAAGGACAGATGTCCCTCCCCCGGGGTTCAGGGGCTGGAGGGTGTCCAGGCTGTCTGCCATTGGCTCAAGCGCCAACTGACAGTGTTCCTCTAATTGAAGGATTCCCTGCATCAGACTTCCATTTTAACCACTTGGTAAGAGTAGCTTTTACAGAGGATATTTACTTCAAAGGTATAGCAAGAATCAATCAGTAAATACTGTTAAACACCTACTATGCACTAGGTAGTGTGTTAAGTACTAGGGGATCCAAAAAGAGGCAAAAGAGTCCTTGCCCTCAAGTTGCTTACAATCTAATGAGTGAGCCAAAGTACAAATAAATATAGACAAAGCAAGATAGGCGTACACATACATGCGTGTGTACACATATGAAAACCAGAAAATAACAGAGTGTGAAGGTACCAAAATTAAGAAGGATAGGGAAAGGCTTCCTGTAGAAAATAGGATTTTAGTTGGGACTTAAAGGAAACCAGGGAAGTCAGTAGGCAGAGTTGAGGAGGGGGAGCATGAAGGACATGAAAGAAGGACCGCCAGAGGAAAAAATGCCTGGAGTGGAGAGATGGAGTATCTTTTTTGAGAACTGCCAAAAGTCAGAATAAACATAAACACTACCCCCACCCCACCTTACACCACATTTCTCTTAGAAGGAAGTTCATAGCTTAACTCAGTTCTTATATAGCATGGTCCCATTAAGTTTTAAGTCCATATACCACCGTTTCCCCCACACAACATCTCGACTTCCTTCTTGGGCCTTCTCTGCTGGGCTGGCAGCAACAGCAACATCTAGCCTGGAATCCTGCCTCCAATATCATTATGGCTTGACCTCCCATGTCTGAAAATACCACCTGCACCTAGAGATGAAAAAGAACAAACAAAACAGACCAAAACCCCAAGGCCTTATTCTCAGGGACACAGAGCCTAAAGGGAGTAGAGAGGAAGGTATCCCCTTTCCCACACCAATACATGGTGCCTAAGCTTTGAGTGAACAGAATCTTCACCCTTGAATACTGTGGGGAAAAAAGAGAGTCAGAGAATCTGGTAGTTTTAAAGATATAGCCTGTTCTGGCTATGCAGCCAATCGAAAGAGGCTGTTCCTGCCCACCTGGCATGGGTGTCTTCTCCCAGAAAAAGGTCCCTGGCATCTCCTACATGGCCGCCTCCATCTTAGATCACATAGGTATAGAAAAGCTTGGTTACATTATACACACACACACACACACACACACACACACACACACACAAAATAGAACATGATTTGAGAAAGGTAAAAGCACTAACAACTAGGGGATCAGGAAAGGATTTGTCTAGAAAGTGATACCTGAGCTGAGCTTTGAAGAAAGCTGAAGATTTGACAAAGGTGGGGAGACAGTACATTCCAGTCATGGGAGATAACCTCCCTGAAGGCATGGTGCCTGGAGATGGAATGCCAAATTCAGCAGTTTGTAGTCCAGTTTGGCAGAAATGTACTGTATTTGAAGGGTAGTAATGTGGAATAAATCTGGAAAGGTAGTTTGGGGACAAATTGTGGATAGGGCCTTAAGGAGTTTGGAGAGTGTTAGCCTGAGGACCATGTTTTTCTTCTCAAGGCAGTAGGAAACTGAAAAAAAATTTTTTAGCAGGATTGGTGACATGGCCAAACCTGTCAGGTTAAATATAGGATAAAGAAACTATGTGCACATGAACATTTTTGGGGAAGAGGGAGGGCTAGACTTGGGATTTCACTGGTATAGAGAACTCCTGTTCTCCTGTAAAATGAGTGAGAGAGTGGAGAGGGGGGAGAGAGAGAGAGAGAGAGAGAGAGAGAGAGAATGCAAGAAGTGTCTTTTGCCTTTATTTGTATTCCCATTGTTTAGCAGAATGCCTGGTAGTTAGTAGGTGCTTTACAAACATTTATTGATTGAAGGAATAGTAAATAAGCAGGTTCCCCCCCCCCGCCCCCCCCACGTAGTGAAATGACTGAAGATTTGTTCCAGCATTGATTTTGTTTGTGTAAAATTTTAAATTTTTATATAATAAAAAATTTCCATTTTATTTCCTATGATCTTTTCTACCCCTCCACTGAATATTCTTAGTGACTTGGTATCAGTAGTTATTGTACTGTATGTGATACAGTGATGCCCCCCAGTTGTGATACACAGAACTATTTTCCCCATACTAAATGGCCACAGAACTGTTTTTAATAGCTTGTCTGTCTTCCTGTCATTTCTTGTTGTCTCTCTCCATAGCTGTGTGTAGGAACTCTCCTCCTTGCCAATATAATTTGCTGCTTCTAATCTGTTGTTGGCTTGGAAACCAGATAAATATTGTTATAACTGTTTCTAAATTAAGAATAAATAGTCTCTAAGTTAGGGCTTGAGGGATTCTCCTAAGAAATAAAGTGAATAAACTTTAGTGCATGAACTTTGTGGCATCTCTATTAGTTTGATCAGCAACCTTTAATGCTTTCTGGTTCTTAGTTATGCTCTAAATAGGTGATTTTTTTTGGAGAATTGACATTTGGATAAATGAAATACAGTTGTATATTACATGATCTATCCCCTTGGTCAACTTAAAGTCTGGTTGTCAAGCCATTGTCTTGGAAAATGAAGCATTTTGTCCCATTTTAGCCTTTGGAGAGCACTTCCACATGTTTCTTTATTGACCCTAATGGGCCTAGCTGAGTATATTACACCATAGTAGCTTATGCTCAGGTTGATCAACAGTTCAATTCCCTGTGGGAGAATTGAATTAATAATAAATTTACAATCTGTGTAGTGAACCGCCCCCCACCCCAAGCCTGTGGAGATAGATGATTCTATGCAGCTCTGTCTGATTGAACACATTTTCTTTCTACACACATGTGCTCTGGGTCATTATTTGTCCTCTGTCTCAGGATACACTGTGTGGAAAAGTCTTCCATTATAGATTGCAGCGTACCAGGCTAACCTCACTTATTTCTTCTACTCGTGTATATGGAAGAAAAAGACACTTTTCTCTGTATACCTTATTTATTTACCATCTAGCAAACTTCTGTTAGGCACCTAATATATACAAGGGCCCGTGCTAAATGAAAAATAGCACAAGCCCTCAGGAAGCTTATAGCCTAATGCTTTAGTAGCTAGGAAGTAGGGCACAGTTCCATATCAGTAAGAGGTGTGTATGGTGGGGAGACAGGGACATTTTCGGTGGCAGCAGGAGTGCAGGGCAAAGGTCCTCAGCTATGCCCCACTCCAGTGTTGCTAGGTGCCTCCTTGTGGCTCTGGAAACTTCAAGATAATTTGCATGGACTGAACACTAGCTATCAGGAGAATTATGGGAGCTGAAAAGAATTCACGTGCTAGGAACGAAAGCTCAGGGGAGTGCGGGCACATGTCTTTCCGATGAGAAGTCTTTGAGTTAAGAAAAAGTCTGCATAGCTACCTGAGTGATCACTTTGTATGTTGGCTTGATATGATGAGACCTTATTAACAAAGAACTGCAAATGGGTTGATTAGTCCCTTAAAGGAGTTGGCCCAGGTCAGTTTCACAGTTCGGCAACGACACTTCTTGGAAGAAGCTTCACAGTAGATGATAGCTTCAGCAGATGGCAGCAGTCGCAGCAGCAGCATGCAGGCAGAGAAGCTGCTTTAGATGGGATGTGGGTGCATTAGCTGCTTTAGCTTCTTTAGAGACAAACAGTGGGCTTAGTGTGAAGTTGGAGGGAAGCAGAAATGGCTGGGGGATCTCTGGAATCAAACAGAAGAGATGTGAGAGGTAGAATCAAGAAGCAGCAAGGAGCACAAGAGGTTTCCAGGAGATGAACCAGTAAGTGGTGTTCCAGTCATGATGCAATCACTCTGGAGAGTAAGTTGCGTAAGAAGTGTTCCCTCAGAGGGGAGCCTGGGAAATTTTACTCCATTTGTGGGGGGGGGGGATTTGAGAATGATGCTATTACTTGATTTTTCCATTACTTAGCTATTCTGTCCCAATTAAATGCTTTGTTACTTGCCATATGGCTCCTGCCTGATCTCTTGATAGAGAATTTGAACCATATTAGCATGTGATTACTCAAAACTTGCTAGCCTGTACCTGAGATAGTAGGAGGTTTCAGAATCCTTTGTGTGTGGAGGGGTGGGAGAGGCTTGCTATGATTATAATCTCTATGTCCTTGTCTTCTTTCTCACCTAAATCTGTGTTGTTCTCTCTCTCATCTGGAATTAAAACACAGCTCAGGGCTTGCTTCTTATTTAAGCAGTCTCTTGCTCCCATTAAGGACAGAATATTAATGCTGTAATCTGCATTTTAGGCAAAAGTCTGCCAGAAATAATTTTTAACCAATTTAACAATATTCTAGATCTGAACATTTCTAAATTAAAGAGAGAGAAACTTCCAAACTAATTTAGTCCCCCTCCCCCACTCCCACCTCCAGTTTTCCTATCTCTTGGACATCTCTCTAGATCAATTTGAGGTAAAAAAATTTATAGAATCATGAATAAGGAAAAGGTCATGTTTGTTAAATTTCAGTTTGGGGCCAGGCATGATGGCTCATACCTGTAATCCCTATTACTAGGGAAGGCTGAGGCTGGTAGATCACTTGAGTTAAGGAGTTCTGAGATATAGTGAAGATAAAGCAGATCATTTGTCTACACTGAGCCCCACATCAATATGGTGAGCCTCTGGGGAGTTGAGTTGTGGGGAGATCAGGCTGCCTAAGGAGTGATGAATTGACCCATATTGGAAATGTGGAATAGGCCAAAGCTTCCATGCTGATGAGTTTTGGGATGAGTTGGGCCTGTGGGTGCTCAGTGAATTTCCAGCCTGGATGAAAAAGGGAGATCCAGTCTCAAAAAACAAATACAAATAAGAAACAACTCCAAACAGCATTGGGTTAACATTCTAGGACAACGGTCAATTAGAACAGTTAATCTTCAACTAAAACTACTCAAACCCTTCCTTGACTACACCCCTCAAGGACTAAAAAGACTTCTCTCAGTGATTAATGTCTTACTCTTTAAATGGAAAAGATTATACCACCCTTACTTAGGTGGGTCATAGCATCAGTCATTTCAGGGGTGGGAAAAGCAATGATCTTGAGTAAACTAGAATTAAATTTGTTTGCTATTTTTCATCCCTTTTCCCAGGACTTGAGCTTTTGTTCTTAACCTTTTACGTGTTGTCCCAAAGAAAAGTCTGAAAAGGATTTAGATGAGAAAAATATTTATTTGATAGTTTAAATTGAACCAAAAAGAGCATTTTCAGTGTTTTCACATTCCTAATCTAAGAGTCCATGTTTTAGGCAAGTTGTCATGGTTGATGGGCAGGGCTCTTTTCCCTCTTCTTTATCTGTTCTTCGTTTTTTCATTACTGAAGTTAAGCATATTCTTTTAAGAGTCCCTACTCCCACTCACCAATACTGTTTATTCAGTATTGGACAGTTCTACTTCATCCAGGCAAATTTTTGGTAAATTAAATACAAGTGCACCAAAGGATAAATATGATCAGAAAGAATTGTTCTAGCCTATGGCCCAGGAAATCTTCAGGCAATGTGGTCTAGTGTTACTATAATGAGGGTGACTTTATTTCCTTCTACTATCTAAATAAATGATATAAAATATTTTTGTTCCTTATCATTTTCTCTATCCCTAATAATTTCAAATGAAATTGCAAATTTTTAAAGGAAGTGATCCCACCCTTTCTCTTTAGCCACTGGCTTTTTCTTCTCCTTCCTCTTCTCTCCCTCCAATGATATAGATCTTCTTGCAGAACTGGAATTAGGGAAGGAGAGTCAGAGGAAGATGGCCTTACAGCTGGTGACTAATTGGAGCACAGATACACAGGGTGATAAATTATCCATGTGTGAGAATCTCTGGACACAACTATAGAATTATAGGTTAATGGGATTTAAAATTCAAAAAGATTTTAAAGATCATTTAGTCTAGCACCCTGTTTTACAGGTAAAGACAACTTGAGTTCCAGGGAGGTCGAACAACTTACCTAATTGAGTAGCAGAGCAGAGAGTTGAACTATTTCTACTGTACCAAGCTGATTCTTTCTCTTTCCCTAAATATGAAGTCATGGGTCTAATCTGAGCTGCATTTTCCCTGTTTTCCACCCAAAAAAACTCCAAAACTTTATCATCCTATATATGATAGTCATTCATAACACAATTGAAAATAATAGTAAAACCAAATTAATTATTAATAATTGGAGAGGAAAGTTTAAATTAGGAAAAAACTTCAGTATCTTATCCTTTTCAATTCTGTATTGTAAATATATCCATTTAAAACTTCAAATCACCTGTAATTTCACTGATGTGGGCACTCCCTTCAGGTAACATTGATCATGACTCTTCTATGACTTAGTATGACTTTGTTCTTTGAAATAATGTTAATTTTAGACATTGTTTTTTAAAAAGTGTCACAACTTAATCTATTCAGTATTGAAATGATATCTATTTAATTTATACAGTCTATATAATTATGCATACCATACAAAAATGTATAGAATATTTATAAAATACATCAATTGAATCTTTTAAAAATAGATTTGTGATTTCTTTGACGGAGAATTCTCAATGAGGAAACTTCTGATACTAGTGATTCTCAAACCCTTACAGGGAATCTAAACGGTTAATGCTATTCTCATCATAATACAGGTAGGTCCCTGATGAGTGCAAATAATGAATCCCATGAAGTGGTCTCATTATTTGAATTCATACTGCCTATTTGCATTCCAGTTACCATATTTTACATAATTATAACTTCAATAAGTGAGAATTTGAATACATGTAAAAATTTATGGGATTCATTATCTTTATTAATAGAGACCTACCTAGCAATACATTATTTATCTATTAAAATACAGTACTCCTCTGTTTTCCAATTACATATCTATGTGAAGTTGGATTGTCTTCATATACTCCAACTAAAACAACATATCACAACAAATTCAATGCAGAAGCAGATATGAGAATCCAGCTTTTTTTTAGTGAGCTGGACATTAAAGAGATTTAAAAACATTTGTAAAATACATTCTTCTCACTTTTTTGTTTAAGAAAATAATTATATTTTCACAAATATAATGTTATTTATGTTATCATGTAGTAGGTTTATTATTGTTTTTTTAAAAATTAATAAATATTTTAAAAATGCATCAGTTTTAATTTCTAATACAATAAATATTAATAGATATAACCCACATTTTAAGAAAAGCTCTTTGGGGTCCTCAGTAATTTTCAAGAATATAAAGGGGTCTTAATACCAAAAAGTTTGAGAATTGTTGTCCCAGTGCAGGTTCTCAGTGCTTTCTACCTGACATCCTTAGAGAGTTGCCTGGGACACTGAAAGGATAAGTTACCTCTTCATGGTCACACTGCTAATTTATTTCAGAAGCTGAGCTTCTTCTTTGCCTCTTGGCTTCTCTGGCTTCCTTCAAATCCTAGCTAAAATCCCATTTTTTATAGAAAGACTTTTCTGATCCCCATGAATTCTAGTGCCTTCTCTCTTTTGATTATTTCTGATTTTTTCTGTATCTCACATAGTGGTTTGCATGTTGTCTTTCCCATTAGATTGTGTGGTCCTTGAGAGAAGAGATTGTCTTTTACCTTTCTTTACATCCCTAGTGCTTAGCACAGCAAATGGTACACAATGGGAACTTAATAAATATTTTTTGAATGACTGACCAACTAAACTTTGCTCTTCCAGATCCTGGGGCTAACTCAACTACATTATCCTGCCCAGATTTAGATTATAAAATCATACAGTATGTTAAAATGAATGACAATAAGTTAATAACACTATTCTGATAAATTATTAATACTGAATTAATAATATTTCTGTGGATTCATGATTCATTGATGTACATATTCCTTCTAGTAGTGCAGATTGTAGCCCATTTGTGCCTTCTCATTCTATGCTACTCTTTTTCCATAAATCCTCCCTAGGGAGTACACAGAGCATACGAGGAGTTTTTCTAACTCTCATGGTATGCACAAATAGCTTACAATATATTACCAAATGATGTTTTAAGTGCATAAAATGGCATAAAAGTTATCATTAAAGAGAATTATGATTGAAAAGCAAGGTTCATCCGTCATGTAAAAAAAGTTTGAAGAAATAATAGAGGGCCATCCCATGTGTTATATGGATATCCATGTTATTTCAAGATATCTAGAATTAGTAATATGAGTTAATAAGTATCTAGTATAATATGACTTAATAAATGTTTGTGTTGCTGATGACTACAAATTTTGCCAAGTAGTGGGGACCATTTTAATTACAGATAATTGTTTATACTTGTAATAATTAGTAGGCTGAATGGTGTGCAAAGAGTACCAATAAAAAGCTTTTTGGTAAATGCTTTAGAAAATGGTTTGTTTTTGTTAAGGTGGGGGATATATCTCCAATGAATCTTCTTTATGCTATTAGTTAAATCAACAATTTGTTTTTCATGGGTGAATAAAATTCAACTTATTCCTGGTTATGTAATGGATCCAATTTGATGAGGCTTCAATATATTTTTGAAAAGATGTTTGATATTTGTGACTAATTTTCTGTTGGCTCCTAGGGCAAGGGAGGCAATGTGGCATATTTGAAACAACAATGGCCTTGGATTCAGTGGATCTAGGGTTGAATACTGATTCAGCTATTTATTACCTCTAACCTTGGGAAAACCATTACCTCTCTGGACGTCAGTTTCCTCAGCTGTAAAATGAATGAGAATGAGAGAGAGAGCGAAGAACTTTTCTAGTTCATAATCTTATGATCCTAGAATTTTTGGATACCAGAGCAAGTCTCTTGTGTATATGTTGAAAAATTAGTTATACTTTTCTGTGTCACAATGACAGAGACAATACCATTCAAAATTAATCAGAGCTACTTGTGTTGGAGGCCAAACAGCATCCCATTTAGAACAACCTTCCTTTAATATTGAGTTTTAGAGCAGCAACTCACTCTCTTAAAGGTGCCAATCAAGTAGCAATAACTTTTAGCAACTGTTCACCTGTATTGGATTTAAACTGACCATTAAAATTAAAAGGCTATTTTTTTAACCAACCATTTATTTGGCCACAGTAAATTATATTTTTGCATGGAAAAAATGTCTTCATGGCATCTGCTCTAAAGCATGTGGTCAATCTTGCTTGCCTTTCAAGTGGTCTGGTTTATTTAAAAACATGAAAATGAGAGGTTGTTTTGCTCACTTTGTTGGAACTTATTGGTCGGTCTCAGATTCCAGAAAAAGAATGAAGTGCTATATTTTTGCTACAGGCTCATGGGAAGCAGACTGTGGACAGACTTTATGATAGAGAAGGAACAGTCAGAATAATGATTATTTTTTTCCCAAAGAAAGAATTGCTCTAATGGTCAACACATGGAGTTGATAGAACTACTGAGTTATGAGAACTGGGATAATACAGTGTGTTTGCTGCATCAACAAATGGTTTCACCACTCAGTCATGTTAAGAGCACATTTTTACATTTATTTCTGTGAGTTAACCAAAAGGGGGAAAGAAAACCATTTGAAAGAAAAGCACACCATAAGATAAAAGAAACAGAATTTTTCTAAAAGTGGCAATAAGACAGCTGTGGAAAAATAAACTGTTGTTTGGCCTTTCTAATACCCCTCATTTCTGCACGATCATTTATTCACTGAATGAGATATGTCTCCTACTTGCAATATCCCAATGGGCTTGCAATGTAGAATTAACTTAATATCACGAAGAATATTGTGAAACATCCTATGGATAGTGCTAACAAGTCACATTTATTATTATCATTAATGTCATATATAGCACTTTACATATATTTATCTCATTTGTTTCTCACAAATTAGTACCGCCACGAGGCAGGTGCTATGATTATCTCTACAGATGAGGAAACTGAGGTGAAAGAGTTTAAGTGACTTGTTCCAGGTCAACTAGCTAATAAGTGTCTGAACCGGAATTTGAACTTAGGATTTTATGAATCCACATCCTGCACTTTTAGCTACCACCTGGCTATCCCTGTTGTTTTCTTCATCATCAAGAGAGAATGTAACAACCCCCAAAGGATTCTTGTTTTAGAATTATCTCATCTTTACCCCACCTCCTAATCATTTTCTTATTGTTCATTATTACTTTTTAAACTTTAAACTCAACCTCAAAATGGATAGGAGCCCTTAGAACTGGATTCTCATCAGTCAGAAGGTGAACACATGGTAATATTATCAAGTCAGAGTCCCCTCCCCGCCAAAGGTCAAAAACAAACCCTGAAAAGAAATCATATGAATTTAAGCATGGGAAGTGGTCTAAATATTAGAGATGAGGAGATAGAGAGCAAGAGGCCTATCATTTTCTAAATGAGAGTGAAATAATGCGAAATGTAGAATAACCCCAA